>NC_041393.1:57786726-57800340 GCF_002162155.2 Triticum dicoccoides | reverse complement strand
GAATTAGTGTGCAGTTACCGAATGTTGTTCGGAGTCCCGGATGAGATCCCGGACGTCATGAGGAGTTCCGGAATGGTCCGGAGGTAAAGATTTATATATGGGAAGTCCTATTTTGGCCACCAGAAAATGTTCGGGATTTTTCGGTATTGTACCGGGAAGGTTCTAGAAGGTTCCGGAGTGGGGCCCACCCGCATGGGGGGACCCATATGAAAGTGGGTAGTGGGGGAAAGGCCCCACATCCCTGGTCAAGGCGCACCAAGATCCCCCCTTAGAAGGAATAAGATCATATCCCGAAGGGATAAGATCAAGATCCCTAAAAAGGGGGGATAACAATCGGTGGGGAAGGAAATGATGGGATTTCTTTCCTCCCACCTTTGCCAGCGCCCCAATGGACTTGGAGGGCAAGAAAACAGCCCCCTCCACCCCTATATATAGTGGGGAGGCACATGGGAGCTTCACCCTTGCCCCTGGCGCAGCCCTCTCCCTCCCCAACACCTCCTCCTCCGTAGTGCTTGGCGAAGCCCTGTCGGAGAACTGCAAGCTCCACCACCACGCCATCGTGCTGCCGGAGCTCTCCCTCAACTTCTCCTCTCCCCTTGCTGGATCAAGAAGGAGGAGACGTCCCTGGGCTGTACGTGTGTTGAACGCGGAGGTGCCGTCCGTTCGGCACTAGGATCTCCGGTGATTTGGATCACGATGAGTACGACTCCTTCAACCCCGTTCTCTTGAACGCTTCCGCTTAGCGATCTACAAGGGTATGTAGATGCACTCTCCTTCCCCTCGTTGCTGGTTTCTCCATAGATAGATCTTGGTGAAAGGTAAGAAAATTTTGAATTTCTGCTACGTTCCCCAACAGTGGTATCAGAGCTAGGTCTATGCGTAGATTCTTTGCACGAGTAGAACACAAAGTAGTTGTGGGCGTTGATGTTGTTCAATATGCTTACCGTTACTAGTAAAATCTTGATTCGGCGGCATCGTGGGATGAAGCGGCCCGGACCAACCTTACACGTACTCTTACGTGAGACAGGTTCCACTGACTGACATGCACTTGGTGCATAAGGTGGCTAGCGGATGCCAGTCTCTCCCACTTTAGTCGGAACGGATTTGATGAAAAGGGTCATTATGAAGGGTAAATAGCAATTAGCATATCACGTTGTGGTTTTGCGTAGGTAAGAAACGTTCTTGCTAGAAACCCATAGCAGCCACGTAAAACATGCAAACAACAATTAGAGGACGTCTAACTTATTTTTGCAGGGTATGCTATGTGATGTGATATGGCCAAGAAGAATGTGATGAATGATATGTGATGTATGAGATTGATCATGTTCTTGTAATAGGAATCACGACTTGCATGTCGATGAGTATGAAAACCGGCAGGAGCCATAGGAGTTGTCTTTATTTGTTGTATGACCTGCGTGTCATTGAACAACGCCATGTAATTACTTTACTTTATTGCTAACCGGTAGCCATAGTAGTAGAAGTAATAAGTTGGCGAGACAACTTCATGGAGACACGATGATGGAGATCATGATGATGGAGATCATGGTGTCATGCCGGTGAAGATGATGATCATGGAGCCCCGAAGATGGAGATCAAAAGGAGCAAAATGATATTGGCCATATCATGTCACTATTTGATTGCATGTGATGTTTATCATGTTTATGCATCTTATTTGCTTAGAACAACGGTAGTAAATAAGATGATCCCTCATTAAAATTTCAAGAAAGTGTTCCCCCTAACTGTGCACCGTTGCGAAAGTTCGTCGTTTCGAAGCACCACGTGATGATTGGGTGTGATAGATTCTTACGTTCACATACAACGGGTGTAAGCCAGATTTACACACGCGAAACACTTAGGTTGACTTGACGAGCCTAGCATGTACAGACATGGCCTCGGAACACAAGAGACCGAAAGGTCGAGCATGAGTCGTATAGTGGATACGATCAACATGAAGATGTTCACCGATGATGACTAGTCTGTCTCATGTGATGATCGGACACGGCCTAGTTGACTCGGATCATGTAATCACTTAGATGACTAGAGGGATGTCTATCTGAGTGGGAGTTCATAAGATGAACTTAATTATCCTGAACATAGTCAAAAGATCTTTGCAAATTATGTCGTAAGCTCGCGTTTTAGTTCCACTTTTTGGATATGTTCCTAGAGAAAAATATAGTTGAAAGTTGATAGTAGCGATTATGCGGACAGAAGAAAGCTTATGTCCTTAATGCACCGCTTAGTGTGCTGAACCCCAAACGTCGTTTGTGGATGTTGCGAACATTGGACATACACGTTTTCATAACTACGTGATAGTTCAGTTAAACGGTTTAGAGTTGAGGCACCAAAGACGTTTTTCGAAACGTCGCGGAACATATGATATGTTTCGAGGGCTGAAATTGGGATTTCAGGCCCGTGCCCACGTCAAGAGGTATAAGACCTCCGACGATTTTCTTAGCCTTCAAACTAAGGGAGAAAAGCTCAATCGTTGAGCTTGTGCTCAGATTGTCTGAAGTGCAACAATCACTTGAATCGAGTGGGAGTTGATCTTCCAGATGAGATAGTGATGTTTCTCCAAAGTCATTGCCACCAAGCTGCTAGAGCTTCGTGATGAACTATAACATATAAGGGATAGATATGATGATCCTTGAGGTATTCGCGATGTTTGACACCGCGAAAGTAGAAATCAAGAAGGAGCATCAATTGTTGATGGTTGGTGAAACCACTAGTTTCAAGAAGGGCAAGGGCAAGAAGGGATACTTCATGAAACGGCAAATCAACTGCTGCTCTAGTGAAGAAACCCAAGGTTGAACCCAAACCCGAGACTAAGTGCTTCTGTAATAAGGGGAACAGCCACTGGAGCAGAATTACCCTAGATACTTGGTAGATGAGAAGGCTGGCAAGGTCAATAGAAGTATATTGGATATACATTAAGTTAATGTGTACTTTACTAGTACTCCTAGTAGCACCAGGGTATTAAGATACCGGTTCGGTTGCTAAGTGTTAGTAACTCGAAATAAAAGAGCTAAGGAATAAACGGAGACTAGCTGAAGGTGAGCTGACGATATGTGTTGGAAGTGTTTCCAAGTTTGATGTGATCAAACATCGCACGCTCCCTCTACCATCAAGATTAGTATTAAACCTGAATAATTGTCATTTGGAGTTTGCATTGAGCATAGACATGATTGGATTATGTCTATCGCAATACGGTTATTCATTTAAGGAGAATAATGGTTACTCTATTTATTTGAATAATACCTTCAATGGTCGTGCACCTAAAGGGATGGTTTATTGAATCTCGATCGTAGTGATACACATTTTCATGCCAAAAGATATAAGATAGTAATGATAGTACCACTTACTTGTGGCACTGCCATGTAAGTCATATTGGTATAAAACGCATGAAGAAGCTCCATGTTGATGGATCTTTGGACTCACTCGTTTTTGAAAAGTTTGAGACATGCGAACCATGTCTATTGGTGTATACGCATGAAGAAACTCCATGCAGATGGATCGTTTGGACTCACTTGATTTTGAGTCACTTGAGATATGCAAATCATACCACATGGGCAAGATGACTGAAAAGCCTCGTTTTCAGTAAGATGGAACAAGATAGCAACTTATTGGAAGTAACACATTTTGATGTGTGCAGTCCAATGAGTGCTGAGGCATGCAGTGAATATCGTTACGTTCTTACTTCACAGATGATTCGAGTAGATGTTGAGTATATTTACTTGATGAAACACAAGTCTGAATTATTGAATGGTTCAAGTAATTTCAGAGTGAAGTTGAAGATCATTGTGACAAGAGGATAAAATGTCTATGATATGATCATAGAGATGAGTATCTGAGTTACGAGCTTTGGCATGCAATTAAGACATTGTGGAAATTGTTTCACAATTAATACCGCCTGGAACACCATAGTGTGATGGTGTGTCCGAACATCATAGTTGCACCGTATTGGATATGGTGCGTACCATGATGTCTCTTATCGAATTACCACTATCGTTCATGGGTCAGGCATTAGAGACAACCGCACTCACTTTAATAGGGCACCATGTAATTCCGTTGGGACACACCGTTTGAACTATGGTTTGGAGAAACCTAAGTTGTCGTTTCGTAAAGGTTTGGGGCTGTGACGCTTATGTGAAAAAGTTTCAGGTTGATAAGATCGAACCCAAAGCGGATAAAATGCATCTTCATAGGACACCCAAAAACAGTTGGGTATACCTCCTATCTCAGATCCGGAATAAAAAGTAATTCTTTCTAGAAACGGGTCCTTTCTCGAGGAAAAGTTTCTCTCGAAAGAATTGAGTGGGAGGATGGTGCAGACTTGATAAGGTTATTGAACCATCACTTCAACTAGTGTGTAGCAGGGCACAGGAAGTTGTTCCTGTGGCACCTACACCAATTGAAGTAGAAGCTTATGATAGTGATCATGAAACTTCGGATCAAGTCACTACCAAACCTCGTAGGTCGACAAGGATGCGTACTGCTTCAGAGTGGTACAGTAATCATGTCTTAGAGGTCACGTTGCTAGACAACAATGAACCTATGAGCTATGGAGAAGCGATGGTGGGCCCGGATTCTGATGAATGGCTCGAGGCCATAAAATCCAAGAAAGGATCCATGACTTTGGAAGAAATACTTGATGGTCGTAAGGCCGTTGGGTACAGATGGATTTTAAAAGGAAGACAGACAATGATGGTAAGAATCACCATTAAGAAAGCTCGACTTGTCGTTAAGATGTTTTCCGACAAGTTCAAGGAGTTGACTACGGTGAGGCTTTCTCACTCGTAGCGATGCTAAGAGTCTATTGGAAATGGATTAGCAGTTACTGCATTATTTATGAAATTTTGCTGATGGAATGTCAAAACATTGTTTCCTCGACAATTTTCTTGAGGAAAGGTTGTATGTGATACAACCAGAATGTTTTGACAATCCTGAAGAACGCTAACAAATATGCAAAACTCCAGAAATCCTTCTAAGGACTGGAGTAAGCATCTCGGAGTTGGAATGTGTGCTTTGATGAGATGATCGAAGATTTTGGGTTTATACAAAGTTTATGAGAAACTTGTATTTCCAAAGAAGTGAGTGGGAGCACTATAGAATTTCTGATAAGTATATGTTGTTGACATATTGTTGATCAGAAATGATGTAGAATTTTTCTGTAAAGCATATAGGATTATTTGAAAAGTGTTTTTCAATGGATGACCTGGATTAAGCTACTTGAACATTGAGCATCAAGATCTATGAGGATAGATCAGAAACGCTGAATGGTATTTTCAAATGAGCACGTACCTTGACATGATCTTGAAAGTGTTCAAGATGAATCAGTCAAAGAAGGAGTTCTTGCCTGAGTTGTAAGGTATGAAGTTAAGAGTTAAAGCTCGACCACTGCAGAAGAGAGAGAAAGGACGAAGGTCGTCCCCTATGATTCAGACGTAGGCTCTATAGTATGCTATGTTGTGTACCGCACCGGAAGTGTGCCTTGCCATGAGTCAGTTAAGGGGTACAAGAATGATCTAGGAATGGATCATTGGACAGCGGTTAAAACTGTCCTTGGAGTAAATAAAGGACATGTTTCTCTATTATGGAGGTGATAAAGAGTTCGGCATAAAGGGTTACGTCGATGCAAGCTCTAACACCTGTCCAAATGACTCTGAGTAGCAAACCGGATACGTATAGTGGAGCAACCATTTGGAATAGCTCCAAGTGGAGCGTGGAAGCAGCATTTACAATATGACATAGAGAATTGTGAAATACATAGAGAATTGGAAATATGCCCTAGAGGCAATAATAAATTATTTATTATTATTATATTTCCTTGTTCATGATAATCGTTTATTATCCATGCTATAATTGTATTGATAGGAAACTCAGATACATGTGTGGGTACATAGACAACACCAAGTCCCTAGTAAGCCTCTAGATGACTAGCTCGTTGATCAATAGATGGTTACGGTTTCCTGACCATGGACATTGGATGTCATTGATAACAGGATCACATCATTAGGAGAATGATGTGATGGACAAGACCCAATCCTAAGCCTAGCACAAAGATCGTGTAGTTCGTATGCTAAAGCTTTTCTAATGTCAAGTATCATTTCCTTAGACCATGAGATTGTGCAACTCCCGGATACCGTAGGAATGCTTTGGGTGTACCAAACGTCACAACGTAACTGGGTGGCTATAAAGGTGCACTACAGGTATCTCCGAAAGTGTCTGTTGGGTTGGCACGAATCGAGACTTGGATTTGTCACTCCGGTTGACGGAAAGGTATCTCTGGGCCCACTCGGTAGGACATCATCATAATGTGCACAATGTGACCAAGGGGTTGATCACGGGATGATGTGTTACCGAACGAGTAAAGAGACTTGCTGGTAACGAGATTGAACAAGGTATCGGCATACCGACGATCTAATCTCGGGCAAGTACAATACCGCTAGACAAAGGGAATTGTATACGGGATTGCTTGAATCCTTGACATCGTGGTTCATCCGATGAGATCATCGTGCAACATGTGGGAGCCAACATGGGTATCCAGATCCCGCTGTTGGTTATTCGCCCGAGAGTTGTCTCGGTCATGTCTGCATGATTCCCGAACCCGTAGGGTCTACACACTTAAGGTTCGGTGACGCTAGAGTTGTTATGGGAATTAGTGTGCAGTTACTGAATGTTGTTTGGAGTCCCGGATGAGATCCCGGACGTCACGAGGAGTTTCGGAATGGTCCGGAGGTAAAGATTTATATATGGGAAGTCCTATTTTGGCCACCGGAAAATGTTCGGGATTTTTCGGTATTGTACTGGGAAGGTTCTAGAAGGTTCTGGAGTGGGGCCCACCTGCATGGGGGGACCCACATGAACGTGGGTAGTGGGGGCAAGGCCCCACATCCCTGGTCAAGGCGCACCAAGATCCCCCCTTAGAAGGAATAAGATCATATCCCGAAGGGATAAGATCAAGATCCCTAAAAAGGAGGGATAACAATCGGTGGGGAAGGAAATGATGGGATTTCTTTCCTCCCACCTTTGCCAACGCCCCAATGGACTTGGAGGGCAAGAAACCAGCCCCCTCCACCCCTAAATATAGTGGGGAGGCGCATGGGAGCTTCACCCTTGCCCCTGGCGCAGCCCTCTCCCTCCCCAACACCTCCTCCTCCGTAGTAGTGCTTGGCGAAGCCCTGTCGGAGAACTGCAAGCTCCACCACCACGCCATCGTGCTGCCGGAGCTCTCCCTCAACTTCTCCTCTCCCCTTGCTGGATCAAGAAGGAGGAGACGTCCCCGGGCTGTACGTGTGTTGAACGCGGAGGTGCCGTCCGTTCGGCATTAGGATCTCCGGTGATTTGGATCACGATGAGTACGACTCCTTCAACCCCGTTCTCTTGAACGCTTCCGCTTAGCGATCTACAAGGGTATGTAGATGCACTCTCCTTCCCCTCGTTGCTGGTTTCTCCATAGATAGATCTTGACGAAAGGTAAGAAAATTTTGAATTTCTGCTACATTCCCCAACAAGGGCATAGTGTTGAAGCAGAAAGGGCCGTACGGGGTGATGAACGCCGTTGCAGCCTGATCCGATTCCTTCATTTCAATCTGATGGTATCCGGAGTAGGCGTCTAGGAGACACAATGAATCGTGTCATACGGTTACATCGATGATCTGGTCAATGCGGGGCAACAGGAAAGGATCTTTAGGGCAAGCCTTGTTGAGGTCTTTGAAGTCGACGCAAAGGCGGCAAGATTTGTTCTTCTTTGGTACCATGACCAAGTTGGCCACCCAATCCGGATGTTTGATTTCCCTGATGAACCCGACTTCTAGCAGTTTGGCTAGCTCTTCTCCCATGGCTTGACGCTTGGGATCGGAAAATCGCCGCAGTGTCTGCTTCACGGGTTTGAAACCCTTGATTATGTTTAGGATGTGTTCGGCCAGCCTACGTGGGATGCCCTGCATATCTGAAGGGTGCCAGACAAAAATATCCCAATTTTCACGCAAGAATGTGCATAAAGCGGCGTCCACCGCCAGCTCCGGCTATGCTCCGATAGACGCTGTCTTATTGGGGTCCATCGGGTGCCCTCTAAATTTTACTATTTCCTCTGCTGGCTTGAAAGAGGTGCATTTAGGTCTCTTGTCGAGGATCTCATCGTCCTTGTCGACAGTGGACCGTAGGGTGGTTAGTTCCTTGGCCGCTAGGGCTTCGGATAACGCCTCGAGGGCCAAGGATGCGGTTTTATTTTCGGCACAGAGTGCTTTGTCCGAGTCACTCGAGATTGTGATGATTCCGTCGGGTCCGGGCATTTTAAGCTTCATATGCCCGTAATGGGGTATAGCCTGGAAGCGTGACAAGGCATCCCATCCGAGGATGGTATGATACCCGATGCTGAAGGGGACCATATGAAAGAGCAACTCTTCGGACATGTAGTTCTCGGGCGTGCCGAATACCACATCCAGTTTGATTCTCCTAGAGCATTGTGCTTCTCGACTGGGGATAATGCTTCGAAAGGTGGTATTGCTTTTCTCAATGCGTGTCCTATCGATTTGCATTTTGTCGAACGTGTCTTGATAGATGAGGTTAAGCCCACTTCCACCGTCCATGAGCACTTTAGTAAGCTGGAAGCCATCCGCAATAGGGTTTTGGACTAGGGCGGTGGGTGCTCGGACTGACCGAGCCTTTGGTTCGTCTTCTGCGGTGAAGGTTATTTCCGTGTCGTTCAATGGGCTCAGTGCGGTAACTTGGTGACTTCGACGAGGTCGCGGAGCACCCTTTTTCAGGATTATTTGAAGAAAAGGTCTCGAAGACTGTGAGGATGTTAAAATCGTCCCTCTTCGAGGAGTATTTCTCTGGAGTTATGGTGGTGAGGATGGCCTCTCCATTCTTTGCTACCTGCCGGAGTACCCAACATGCTCGAAGGCTATGGGTTGGGTCCATGCTAGGAGTCACATGTATCGGACAGGGTTTGTCGAGGAGTTCGTAAAGAACGTACCTATACCCCGTAAAGGGTTTATTTTTTCTACGGACAAACTAGTGATCGGATGGCCCGCTAGGGTGCATCCATTTTGTCCGGGCCGCACACTGCTTGAAGGTAGTGGACTCTAGTTGAGTTTTTTGGGCCTTCCATGTGCTTTCCATTGCACAGTACTTTTGCACTACATGTGATAGTTCCGTGAGGGTCTGTATGTGACGACGGCCGAGGGCATTCAGTATTCCCTTGTCAGTACAATTGCAATGGAAGACCGAGACTACATCATCGTCGCATCAGTCTTTGATCTTGTTTTTGACAAGTAGGAATCTGGCCCAAAAGTGATGGACCATTTCCTGAGGTTACTGCCATATATACATCAGGTCGTATATGTCTGGAGGGCCTGAGTTGCCTAGAGAGTTTTGATTGTGGTGGGTGGGTGGGGTTAAATTTGAATCCCGACCCACGTCAGTGCTTGGAGCTTGAAAAATCTTCGAAGTGACTGGTTCAGATCCGGGGAGATCCAAGTGCTCCCCCGATCTTGTACCCGAGCCCGAGTTCGGGGGACTTGGATTCCCACCTAGAGGAAGAGTATCCGGCTCGAGAGGTTCGAAGATCTGAACATATTTGGTTCTCAACATAGGTGGAAAAGTGTCCTCAGCTCGTTCCTCAACAAACACAACCAGGTGGGTGATCGGCGGTCGATAAATCTCCCTCTGGTTGAGCTTAAGCCCGATCCGACCATAATCTATGGAGACCCCCAGGGCGGCGATGCAGTCTAGCGGCTCGTTAAAGGATGAGACATCTACCGGATCCATCTTTTTGGAGTATTCGAGACCGATGCAGAGACGGTATTCGGCGGTCGTAGGGGGTGTTGTAGGCTTGACGGCCGTACGGGCGGCTACGATGAAACCGCCGAGCTGGAGGGTTTGGCCAGGGATCAGGCTCCTTCCAGAGGTAATGTTGTTGTTGATGACTAGGTGAGCCATAGATCACTTTTTCGGGACTACACAATAGAGCTCTCAATGAAAGCATCAATGTCGGTCTCAAAACCAGTAGATCTCGGGTAGGGGGGCCCAAGTTGTGCGTCTAAGGATCGATGGTAAAGTGGACGAAGGGACACTATGTTTACCCAGGTTCGGGCCCTCTTAAATGAGGTAAAACCCTACGTTCTGCTTGATTGTATTTAACTAGACAATTCCCCGCGCGTCCTGCGGGATCATAGGAATGTATAGGATCAAAGTTCATGTAATGAGAAAGAGTAGTTGGACTCACATTGTGTTAGAATGATAAAACATGGATGTACATGATTACATAAATTCACAATGTTTGCAGGAATAATTGTTAATTGAAAAAAAATGAAATACATGTTTGATAGTTAGACCAGATCGTTTCCTTTTCAAAACCGATATCTATAATGCTTTGTAATTATGGTTGGTGTTCTTGGTAAAATTGCATGAAACATGCTATTCCATTTTCTCACGCTGTTAGCGGTTACTGAATAATCATACAGTGGTGGTTGTTTCATAGTATTATCGACTTTGCAATTTCAGCATTACATGTATATTTCACGAATTCAGTGGCACACTTTTCGTTGTGGCTGGAATTAGGTGGTATACTGGTTACTGGTTAGCGTGTAATGCAATTCTCAATTAGGACAGAAGTCAACGTGGATTACATGCAGAGTTGCAGTCATATATTAGGCATATTCAAACTCTAGCAGGTAGCAATAGCTAACTCTAATATTCTGAGATGGGAGTAATAACCCTTGCATTCTAAAAATTATGTTACGTAGTTGAGGCATTTATTCAAGCATCTTATAGGCAATCTAGCAAGCTTGCACAAAATGCATTCAAAAACATTGTACAACAGAATGCATCTGAAAGCACATGCACAACCCTTTGTTTTATTCTTTCCCTTGACCGATCAGCATGTATAACATGCATATGGAATATAATGTCAGAAAATTAAGAAAGCATATGAAAATGGTAATCTGCCCTGCACATAGATTGGTACTTGTGGAGAAACATCATGATGCCATGGTGGATGCCTGGATGGAGAAGAAGGACAGTAGCAATGGGCTTCATCATGAAGTAGAGTAGATGAGTACATGATGATTTAAGGCATCAATCGCTTCTTCCACGGAAACAATGTCCCGGATCTGACGCGATCACCAACGCTCGAAGGATGCAAGAGCACTGGTGTTCGTACAATTAGGAGGAGGCGACATCAATTCACGGAACCGTGGGCGCGGGGGAGATGTTCAAGAGAAAATGCCCTGAACTTGGGGAAGTGGAGGGGTATGGTGGGGCATACTTATCTTAGATTAAATTATTAATAGGGCAACATGCATAAATAAATGGGAGATATTTACACAGGGAGGGGACGCAGAGAACCTACCTGTTCGGCTTCTGAACCTGATTGCAACTCGTAGCCTGGGTTGAATCGGGTCGAGGTGAATATGGTACAATTGCATCGTTGGGATCCATACCGCAGCAATGGGAGGAGCTGAACGACGGGCAGCAGCAAGATCCTTGGTGGCCCTGGGACGGCACCGGGCGGATGTGAAGGGCAGCCGCTACAGGTGTGCGAAGCCAATGCGAACTGTCGGAAGTGGACTGTTGCTGCCGACGCGCTGCAGGTGTGCGGCGGCACAGCCCAGGCGCGGCGTCGCGGTCGGGCGAAGCCGATGCGGGGCAACGGGGATGCGTTGTAGCCATGTGGCGATGCCGTCCAACCGTGGCTAGCTCCATCTTGGCCTGTTGATGAGGTCGCGTGCCGGAGCTCGATTTTGGCGGAGACGGCTCGATTTCGACGTTAGATGCCGGTTAAAAAGAATAGGAGGATAGGAAAAGGCGTGGTGGAGAGGTACTGCGTCCGTGCTTTTCAATTGCCTCGTCTTCTGTTACAGAACGCAGAAGACTAAAAATCCCGTAGCTTCGGTGCCCAGTGGACGGCTATATAAAAGAAAATTTAAGCACGAATTGTTGACCGGAGCTAACGTGGATGTTTTCTATTATGCTAGGCCTGACATGTAAGTCTCTAACGAAATGTTGATGTGGCAGTGTTGTTGATGTGGATAGCTTGCATGTGAAGAGAAATAAGATAGTGGGGATGAACTATTTAGGTATTATAGATGAGTATAGGGGTTACAAGAGTTGATCTATCTCGAGATCATAATGGCTAAACCCTAACTTGTCTAGCCTATGAGTATTATGAGGATAGCCTCTACGGACTAACCCCTCCGATTTACATACACACCAGAGGGGCCTAGGGTTTGTACAAAGTCAGTTTACAAGGGAAAGAAATAATACATCCAGACTCTAATCTTGCTAATAGAAGGTGGTTGTTAATAGAAGGTGGTTGTTAATAAGACTTGATTAACCTTATTAATGGATCATCTTTGAGAGGTATGAAGTTGATGAATTTAGTAGTCACTACCTTCTGTCCTTACCTTTTGTTTTCTGTTTTTCTTAGTTAAATAAAATAAAATGACATGTTTATCCTGTTTTCTGGATTTTCTGTGCAATAAAAATGACCCAAAAATTAAAGTGCTCAGAATACCTTGAAAATTTAATACGATTTTTCTGAATATTTAAAATTGTATCTCATCTATAAAAAAATTCACGTAGTTTACAAATAATGTTTGGTATCGTATCAGAAATGTTTCAACGTGTAACACAATTTTTTAAATAAATTATTAAAAAGATGTTAACCATGTATTTAATAATGTTAAACATATATAGCAAATTATTTTAGATGTATGAGAAAAATATACAATATGCATGTATGGAAAAAAGTAGGCATCAAAACATACATTTCAAGAATTGTTAGCCATGTATTTGAAAAATATGAGGCCTGTATAAAAATAGTTTCTAAAACAATCTGGCAGGATTTGCTTAGCTTGTATTGTATGTGGGTAGGCCAGGCCCAATAATGGGGTTCTCGTTTTTCCTTTTTTAGTTTTTTCTTTCCTGATTTCCCACTTTTCTCTTATATTTCTTTCATATTTTTTATTTTATTCTTTTTTAATGCTTATTGCTTTATTTTTGTGTGTTTAATTTTCATCACCTTTTGTTTCTTTGGTGGGGCGTGGGGAGGGGCACGCAATTTTTTTTTTTGAATTACATGAATATATATTCTTACACACGTGAACAACTATTCTCTAACATATAAACTTTTTTGAAATACATGAATACATTTTTGTATGCAGTGAAATTTGTTTTGATGCCAGATGAACATTGTTTATATTTTATATACATGCACATCATTTTTATGTCACAAATCCGTGTCATGAGAATATTTGAGAAAATATTTGACCATTTTGTACATATATTAAACATTTTTCAAAGGCATGAACATTTATTCTTCGAGTAGTAAAATGTTGATAACATTTTATTATTGCGCAACACATAATTTTTAAAATTGTTTTTCAAAGTTATTACAAAGTTTATACAAATTATGAGATTTAATAAAATAAAAACCATTGTACTCCCTCCGTCCGGAAATACTCATCGTTGGAATGGACGTATCTAGACGCATTTTAGTGTTAGATACATCCATTTTTAGTCATTTCTACGACAAGTATTTTCGAACGGAGGGAATATCTGTTAATGGGTCACGCAATGTCCTACGCAATAGGAGATCCCTTCCCGCGGAGC
>NC_041393.1:57782952-57786451 GCF_002162155.2 Triticum dicoccoides | reverse complement strand
AGTGTAGCCACCAGCATGAGTTGTAAATATCACATCCCCAGCCTCGTTATAATGCCTGAAGGATGCAAGAAAGCCCTATCTTCTAGTTTGTGTTTTCAAATGTTCCCCTCGTTTTTGGTGGCCACTTCGGCACCTGGAGACGGGGGAGGAGGGCATGGATCAAAGTTGAGGACTAGTCAGACTATTTTTTTTTGTTTTCTATGTCAGTGGTTGCCGCGTCTAGACAGTGAAGGAAATGTCGCGCAAAATAAAAGTCACATGGCTCTATCTCTTTCTTGTTATCGTGACCAACACATACGCATCAGGGAGCATGTGGTGTTTTTTTCCTTCCGCATTGTCAGATCTAATTCTGGTGGGTTATCGTCTGGCGCTTTGACCTATCGAGGCGGGAGTGGCCGCAAGTGTGAGGCAAAGGTTGGTTTAGTCGGTGGTTCTCCTATTTTCACATTTTTGTGTTCCCGATATTCTTCCCCCGATAGTATGGCATCAAACTGACGGTTCGAGAACTTGCCTTGTAAGTGGTGTTTCATTGGCTACAATACATTCAACGATCTTAGGTTCTCACCTGTTGGGGGTAGGTGGCTCCTGCAGCTTTAAAATACCTATTAGGCAGTACAACTTGTGCAAGTTTGGTATTGTACGACTTTTTCATGGAAGGCTCATGTTAAAGCCACTATACAGAAGATGAAACGAGAGGCAGCAATGTAAAAGAATTTTGATGTAAGTGTTGGTTGAATATTTCTTATCCATGTGTCTGATGTAATTTATTTATTTAATGAATAAAGTCGGATCATTTAGAAAAATGGCTACAACAAGTGAAGAAGTGAAATATTTATCGAAACAGTCCACCTGCTCACTGAAATTGTTAAAAAAAACCACTTCCGAGACAAATTGACAAAAAAAAACCCTTCGACTGTGACGGCAGGCGCGCCAGGCGACACGTGGCACCAGCCGCCACGGCGCCAGGCGGCAGAGCCTGCCGCCACCACTGCAGGCGGCATGTGGGGAATAACCGGATCAGCGATGTGCAACGGAAGAAGTTGCGAACGGGCTAGGAAGGTGGGCCCCGCCGTCCTGCGCGTGAGGCGACAGCGGTCGGCCATGCTGCCACCGCGGGAGGCGGCTGCACTGTGCGTGCCCTGCGTTGTTTCGTCGTTTCCTCGTTTTTTAATCACTGATTCCTAGCTATGCGTGATTCCCATTCCCTCGTATCTGTAGGCAGCAGTGTGCAGAGTTGTCGCTATCGTTTTCATCATACGACAGGTTGCACCATAGATGCATATATATACACAGCGTAGGGGGTTTCGGTGCCTAGACTCATCTGCATCCGGTTAGAAAACAATTGATAAACATTTTAAAAAAAATTAAAAAATTTCAATTCTTTTTATGCGGTCGAAATTTTGATGCGTGAGGCCCATATCAAATTTCAAGTCATTTGTACACCTGAGCAACTCTCAGCAAAAAAGACAAATCGGGCTAAAACAGTACATGAACACTGACCATTTTCACATACCCTCAATTTGTCTTTTTTGCTGAGAGCTTCTCAAATGCCCAAATGATTTGAAAACTGGAGCGGATCTCACGCATCAAATTGTC
Source organism: Triticum dicoccoides (assembly GCF_002162155.2). Taxonomy (NCBI): domain Eukaryota; kingdom Viridiplantae; phylum Streptophyta; class Magnoliopsida; order Poales; family Poaceae; genus Triticum; species Triticum dicoccoides. The sequence continues at coordinate 57,784,855 of NC_041393.1, read as the reverse complement.
TACCGCACAAAAAAAATGGTTTTTTTGAATTTTTCTAGTATTTGTTTTGAATTTTTTTTCATCCACGCGGGTGCAGATGAGCTCGAGTGCAGAGATGGATTTTCGATATACACACTCATTCTTGTGACCCTATTTTCCCGCCTAAACTTTCATCTGTTTGTCCTTATTTTCCCGTCGTCAGCATTGAGCCTCTCGTTATCACGTGCTTTTGTCATCTAAGCCTACAAAACGAGGCATTGAGCCTCTCGTCATCCGTCGTGCAGCCACCCTCGAAATCGCTACTGCGCTTAGTGTGTCACAATTTTTTCAGTCGGTATGAGTTTTTGCCTTGCTCGGATCAAAGCATTAGGCCGAGAAAAATAAAGAGTATGAGTTTTTTCCTGCTACCAAAAGCATCAAAATAGCACTTGCATGTATGTGGTCATCACCTAAAAAGGAACATTGAAGATCGAAACACAATTTCTTCAATCACGTCACCTCCTCTTTGTTTGCTACTCAGATGATACTTTTTTAACCTAATTACATACATCATTAAGGATGTTAGCATCTAATCTTAATATACAAAACTTACATTTTTGCGAGATAAAAAATTTACTCTGTACGGTTACTCAGTTAATCATGAAATAATAGTCCATTTAATCAAGCAATGACTAATAACATTACTAACTTTTTCTTAATTACTATATTATGCAGCAAGGATTCTGCCGGCTCGGAGTCAGCGCTGTCTGCCAGAGTACCGCTGTCGGCCTGCGCGCAACAGCAGCAGTCCACAAAGAAGAACGAGTGTGTATATATGCATATGGTGAAACCTGTGCTATGGTGAAAACGAAAGAGGCAGCTCGCGCGCAGGGATTGAAAAACGACGAAACGATGCACGAACAGTGCGGCCGCCTCCCGCACCGGCGGCGGGGCCCAGCGCTACCGCCTCGCGGGCAGGCGACTGGACCCACCTACCCATCCCGCTCCGTTGCACGTCGCTGATCCGGTTATTCCCCACTTGCCGCCTGCAGTGGTGGCGGCATGCTCTGCCCCTGGCGCCGTGGCGGCAGGTGACACGTGTCGCCTAGCGTGTCTGCCGCCACAGTTGAGGGGGTCATGTTTGTCAATTTGGTTCAGAGAAGGTCTTTTTGGCAATTCCAGTGAGCAGGTGGTCTGTTTCGACAAAAAATCGAAGAAGTGAACATTACTCTATATGGGCAAACCCGGTAGCACGGCCCTTTAACTCATTTTGTTAATATATATTTCCGGGAATGCATTTTATATTTAACAAGTTTTAACTTATTGAATAATGATTAAAGAATAGGAAAAACAGTGACAAATGAAAATGCTTACATACGAAATAGAAAATGGTTGTATGCATTAAAAATAATCTTCATCTCATGCCTTAAGATATTCGTTCGATCGGGGTGAAGAGATTACTTAATCTTCACCCAGGATCTTAAATAGACTTTATTTCAAAAAAGTCCATGTATTTATATTTAATTTTTTAGTAGATTTTAGAAAATAATCCTCATGTTTTACACGCAAACAAGAGTTCAAGTATCTACTATCTACTACCAATATAAAAGAAAGAGAGGGGCAGATCCAAACAATCCCACCCATCGATCATCAAGATCTAATGGCCCTTAATCATTCTGTGTTTAACGCTACCAACCACGCAACAAGCCACAATCGATCGCTAATAGCCCCGCACTAAAAATCGCCCCGCAGTAAAAAGAAAAACCGCCCCCCGCACGACCTCCTCCTCCTCCTGCAGACCGCGTCGCGCCGTTCGCCTCCCCGCAGCCGCGCCGCGCCGTTCGCCTCCCCGCAGCTGCGCCATTCGCCTCCCACAGCAGCGCCCTTCACCGCTGCCTTCGCGGGTCGCCGGGACGGGAGCCCGTCCCGCCAGAGCCGCCCCGCC
>NC_041393.1:57774610-57782593 GCF_002162155.2 Triticum dicoccoides | reverse complement strand
GCAGGGGCCTGGCCCCCCCTAACGATCGAGCAAATATTTGTAAATAGTGGTTAATTAGCGATATGATTTACACGTACAACGTGCTTGGCCCCCCCTATCTTTACGTGATTCTGGAGAAAGGAAAAAGGCCCACGTACAAGCCCATTAGTTAGTTGTTTTCTAAGTCCATACCCAGCCTCTGGCAAGTGTGCTAGCGCTATGCATTATCTCGGTGATTAGCATGTGCGTGGATTAGCGATGCGCCGTTGCTGTCCTATGACTTCGCCGCTGGCCTGCCTCTTGCCTTCCCTCTTAATAAGATCTTATTCATATGCCACCGCCGCAGGCTGCTTCACTCACAATTATTCCGGCTGCAGCTCGGACTTGTCAATGCTTCGCCTAGCATTCGTAAACGGTGATGGTCGTTGTAGCGTTCCTGCAAACGACGACTAACCGATCTACTTCAACCAGGTGGTATAGGGGATAAGGAGTGGTTGGATTTAATTCTCAAGGTATGTATTCTGGCTATTTTGATCAATTTTTGCTAACTAAACAATAAAATTTTCTATATGTGCTTTAGCAAAATTGAATTTCATAATACAATCAGTGATGATTTGCCATTCAAGCCTATATAAAGGCAAACTAAAAGCTAACTATTTGCTAATACAAAATTATTCTAGTTCGTATATCTTAAATTTTCATATGACGATGTTTTGTAGCATTGTCATTTCATATCGTATTTCACAATGGCTTGATTATCAACTTCGTCTTCTTGATGTGTATGTGGAATTGTTCAACAATATTAGCCATGCTCCAGTTGCAAGATTTTTTTGTGTGTCCAGGCCAAGCTAAATGTGAATGATACTTCAATATAAAACTATTGGGTAGTATGAGAGGCACAAAATATTGTCTGGCTTCATCGTCATTTGGCCCCCCCTATGCCTAAATCCTGGCTCCGCCCCTGGTAGTATGATCAAATTTGTTTCGAGACATGCAGTCCCCAAATGCTCCACTCCCCACAATCTGACGAATGGGAGAGGGAAGCTGAGGCTATGGTCGCGCCGTTGTAGACAAACAGTTTAACACTGAGGTAATGTGATAAAAATAATCGTTTTCTCTCTCTCGTACGTTCAGATTTATGTATGCCTGCTACGTACAATTCATGTACTCCATCCGTCCCAAAATAAGTGACTCAACTTTATACTAGCTTTAGTATAAAGTTAGTACAAAATAGAATCATTTATTTTGGGACGGAGGGAGTACTGTTCTGTCCTTGCACTGGTTTCTTCTACTCCCTCCATAAACTAATATAAGAGCATTTAGATCATTAATTTAGTAATCTAAACGCTCTTATATTAGTATACAGAGGGAGTAATATTTTTGTTGTATATTACTACGTTCAGTTGGTGTGAAATCCCCCAATTTTTGGTTAATCTAGGAAGTAAAAATAAGTTCAGTTTGTAGACTGTTTAAACCACTTTTAACTGAACTTGTACAAGCATCAAATCTAGGATATTTCAAGTCTCTTCACAAAAAATATATTACATAGCAATAATTTCATCTTATTGTTGTACCAATACGATTATGAGGTGTATTCGTGGTGCTTTGAAGTGTAAAAATTGCAGTACTTTTCCTTCCTCTTTTTTTGTATTATTTTAGCTCAAGCTTACACTTTCTGACTGGACACTAAATAACATTCTTTTTTTTTGTTGCAACGAGAGAATAATAATGAGATGCGCTGCCACATGGAGAACTTGGACCAATTGATAAGACACCAAATCTTGGGCACTAAATTATGTGTAAGTAGTTGATCTGCATCTGAAATCTCTTTATAATAGTTGCGTATATTATAGTTAATTTCACCGATATCTGTGCATCTTTTATTTGGTTATTTGGCCTGAACCTACAGTTCAAGGTCAGTAATTATTTGGTCCGAGCCTACTATTCCTTTCCATGTCTTGTATAATTCTCTTTTTTGACATGAAGAGTTCCCGGAGGTTGGATGGCAATTTGAAAATTCGAGTGTATGCTTCAAGATGTATGCATATAATTTTGGAGTCTATTCATGTTGGTTCAGCATGTTTCTACTACACTCCACATCTCACAGTATTTAGAGCAGAGGGCCTTCGATAGTGAATACTGCATAAAATGGTATTGTTCTGTGGGATGCAGAATTTGTTGTTTCATTCATCCGTTATCCTTGGTGTTGTTTTACATAGCTTATATTCATTTGCTTTGTTTCAGCGGCAGGGTATACAACATAGGAAAACTTGACTAAGCTTTTCTGAAATTCTGGTTTCATTGGGTGATTTCTGTTTTCTTAATAAATTGGTGGGAGTGTGAGATAACTATTAAGCCAATTAGTTGCTGTGTACATTTAACAAGCGGGCAGTTGGGAGGTGATAATTATTTTTGTGTACACATAGTTTAGTCAGGGCATGCCCATGAACTGTTGCTTGCATATTGTATCATGTGAATGTAAGTGATTAAATCTTCCTTGGCTGAAATGTCATACCCGGTTTTGTGAAGTTTATATAAGCTTGCATTTTTTTGTTGCTTTGACCATTTTCTTTTTTTTCCTTTGATAGCTAAGATGCACATGTAAAATCACATAATTGGATCCTTTGGAGCCTGGTAGATTCAGTACCAATTGTCGACTTAGCACTTACCACGTGCTGCATAATTGTTTCAGATTAGCATCCTTGTACAACGGCTAATCAACTAGGAGCCTCTCCTGAGAAGCAAAGATGTGGATTATCCACCTCGAAGGTTATAGTTGCTAAAGAAGCTAGAGGAGATTTAGAATATTTTATCTCACAACTTTCACTTCATCAGCCCAATAATGAAAGCAGAAGTATGCATTAAATATACAAAGGTCTCCACAAGGTTTGCATAAGAAGGTAATGTCCCATCTTTAAATCCTCTGACATTGTGCTAGAAACTAATTTTATTACTGACTGGACATATATGCCATGCATGTTTAGTACCTTGACTCTTTATATAGACAAACCTCTGAGGGATGAAGCGTTTGGGAGCCCGGATGAAGAATGCTTCTGAGGCGGAGAAGAGAACTGATGAGAATACTTCCAAATCGCTTTGAATTTTTATTTTGGCAAACTCGGACTCCTTGTTTGATAAAATACATCTGAAGAGCATTTTTGCGCACTGTTCAAATAAACTCTTCATTTTTGTGTCTCTGTCAAACAATGCATTTCAAATAATTAGGTTATTGCCCTGGGGATATTTCGACAAATGTTGTACTTATCATCCTAGATACTCCCTATTCATTACCTATATCACATTCCCATTTTATTTCTTTCGGGAATAGCACATATTGTATTTCCATTTTTAGTTTCTTTAGTTGTTTGAATTAAAAAAAGGTGTAGACAAACAAAAGCTATAGAAAAGGATACAAATTAAATAGAGGTGGAATTTGAAAAATTGATTGAATTGGCAGGACGTGCGTTACACGTGCACGCTTACTAGTTTTAAGAAGTAGTTCATGCAACTAGATATACTTAAAAATAGTTCTTCTATTTTCTCTAGAAACAAGAGATAAAAAACTATATTTTTCTAAAAGTAAACCTCAACGAAGATTTTGAAAATTTGAAAGAAAGAAGAGAGACATACGAATAAAAATAGACAAGAAAAACCAAAGAAAGAAAGAAACAGAAAAAACCATCATGGGTCTCATATAGGGGTCTCTTCTGACTTTGAATAGGATTTAACCTTTCTCTGTGCGTGGCGCTCACCATTGTTGTCAGTTCGACTATGTGATGGGAGCTCACTCAGTTAGCGTTTCGGGATGGGGTATGAAATTTTTGGTGGAAGCCATTTATATTATATAATCCTGTGACCATTCTTTTGTTTAAAAATAGAAAAAAGGCAGTCATCTCATAAAGTTGCATAACATAAATCATTTGATGCATTGTAATTTTGGCACGACATTGACAACCTTGCATTAGCAACCGCATTAGCAACAGCTAAAATAGCAGGAGTAGGATCTTGACTACTAACACTATTCCCATATGCATGGGTGATAAATAATTAAATATCCTCGCGAGAGTATAACAACATCAATTCTTGTCTTGTTTGCAGAGCTCAAGAACCATCCTTGCGATCTTCGGCTTTGGTATCGGCTTCGTCAGGTGAAGATCCATCCCAGCTTCGATGGCCTCCCGCAGCCCTTCCTCTGTGGAATTCGCTGTCAATGCAATGATCGGGGTGCGGACGCCTTGTCGGCTTTCTTCCTCACGGATGCGCCTCGTCACCTCATAGCCATTCATCACCGGCATCTGAAACAAAAAAATCAAATTGCCAGCAACGTCAGAGATGACTAAATCATATCATCTGAAACAAATTAACCGATGCTTGGCATGGTATTGCTTGAGAAATGTACGTACCTGGCAATCCATGAGGACCACGTCATACGACAAGGCGTTGTGAAGAGCTTCTGTGAACATGGCCACAGAAACGGAGCCATCGCCTGCAATCTCCACGGTTGCTCCGAGATCGTTCAACATCTGCCCGTGGATTTTCTGCAGAAGCATGGTGTCGTCCACCAACAGCACGCGCGTCCCCTCCAGTGGCTTGCCGTCTCCAACATTGGTTGGTCCCATGGGCACCGTGGGCATGATCTCGGAAGCCGACGCAGTGGTTTGATCTGCCGCCCGCATCTCGAACTGATATGGGTGAAGGTGATCGAAAGGGGATGCCTGGAGGTCTCTCATGACCTGGAGGAGCTTGTGCAGCCGGGAGCCGTGGATGGGCTTGCGCAGCTCAAGGTCGCAGCAGCTCGCCTCTTTAAACCTCCCTAGGTCCTCGGAGGGGGTCTTCAGGTCCGTCAGGCAGACGACCCTGCACGGCGCCTGGAGCTTGGTCCTCGCCAAGCTCGCCGCCTCCTGGGCAGCCTCGTGGAGCCTCCCAGCAGAGACGTCGACGACTACGAGCAAGCTGAAGGCGTGGAGGTGCCCGGCGTGGTTGCCGCCCATGCCCCTGCTGCTCCTCAGGTGGCTGGACATCTCCTTGGAGACAAGGCAGCGATGTATGGTGTCTTCCAAGTCATCGCATCCTGCGCTGTGCAGCGACGACATAGATGGTGGCCTTGACGGCGAGGCGTTGAAGGCGGAGCACACCTCGTCGATGGTCGGGGCGAGGAGCTCGGCGCACGAGATGGGCCAGACCTTCACCCCGACGCTCTCCATCCATGTGTGCAGGATCCGGCGGGTCTCGTCGCCGTGGACAAGGAGGATGCAGTGTCGCCCTTGAAGCAGGCGGGCTCCCTGAACAGAGAAGGCGCCGCCCTCCCTTCCTCGAGAATGTCTTCAACCTCTGGACTCTCCCTGGCCTTCAGGAACACGTTGAAGCCAAAGCACGTTCCCGCTTCTCCTGACTCCTTGTCCTTGATGCTTATCTCCCCTCCCATCAGACGAACCTATATATAACAATAAAAGCAACAAACAAAATCGTAAGTAAATAAGAAATAACAGACACATGAGTGAACAATATAGTTTTCGAAGATAAAGTGTCAAGAACTATTTTAGAGTGTCAAGCGCTACAAGCAAAGTTGCATGAATTTGTCTTAAATCCAATCAAATTTCTACGCATCTGGATTAACATAGCCACCTTCATCTCAAGTCACTCTTAATTTATATATATAACCTCCAATTAATACAATTTCAGACTTTGGAGTGTGTAAATTTAGATAAAAGTTTAGGAAGTGACAATTCAAAAGCGAAAAATATACATTGATGCACTTGAGAGCAGAAAGATGAGATCACTTACAAATGATTGCACAATTCCAAGTCCGAGCCCGGTGCCACCATGCCCATCCTTCACTTGAACGTAGTTGTCAAACACAGACTCCCTCCTCTCTTCGGGTATCCCCACACCAGTGTCAACAACCTCAAAATAAAACTCAACCGAATCGGGATCAATTTTCAAGGACAAGCCGCCATTCTGTTCGGCACAATTCTCACTCCTTCCAAGCAGCCGACCGAAGACCCTAGCGGCACGACGGCGGGGCGCAAACCTCGACGGGGTGCTGATCATGGAGCCCCTTATGACGGGGCGGTTGGCCCACGCCCGGAGCATGACATGGCCTTCGTGCGTGAACTTGATGGCGTTGCCGAGAAGGTTGTCGAGGATCTGTTTGACACGCTTACAGTCACCGACGGTAGCGGTGCACCGGAGCACGGAGAAGTCGCAAGGGTCCCAGATCACCTCGACACCTCTTGACATTCCAATGACGTTCGCCAGGTCCATGGATTCCTCGAGGACATCTGCCATCCTGAACTCGACCTCTTCTAGCTGTATCTTCCCAGACTCCAACTTGCCCATGTCCAGTATCGTGTTAAGAATATCTGAAAGTAACATAGACATGTATAAATATATATGGATGATAATTAAGTCAACAGATGCTCAGCTGAAAACACATAGATGGTGTAAAGTTCATTTTTCTCGAATAATAAATTTATCGCTTATGCATAAATGAAAGGCACGATAACATGGTACATGGTACGTAAATGCAGCGAAATATTTTCCTAACCAGAAATTTGATGATAAAACAGTATTAGAACATGGTGTGTTTACTGTCCGCTAAGATATTCATATGTGATAGCTCCATTTCAACTATCCTATATTTTAATATTTTTAGAAAAAAATAATTCTTTTTTGTAAATCAAATATTAATCCTTTACCAAACAGAGAATGATTTCTTAAATATTCTAGAAATTATAAGCAAATGTTATATTTAAAACGTAGAATTGAGCTCTTGGACACTTCTACACCTAAAATTGTAAACAAATTATTTGAGGAAACTTCGCTTTTACAATATGCAAAATTATAATGCTATGGTCAGGATCTAGTACTAAATAGTCCTATACATGGGAATGATATGTATGGATGGTAAGTAGGGCCATGGTTGTGGACTAACCGAAGAGCTTATTGGTGCCGACATCCATCTGGTTGAGGTTATAGATGAGGTTGGTCTTGCCGCGGGCCTCCGACCGGGAGATCTCGATGAGTCCGGCGACAGCAGCGAGCGAGGAGCGGATGTCGTGGCTAGCGCGGGCGAAGGCATTGCTCTTGTTCATGCTCTTGCGCTCCGTTTGCTGGAGCGCTTCCTTCTGTTGCAGTAGGTCGGCCTCCAGCACGACCTCCCGCGCCCTGACCTTCCACAACACACGTGCCATGAGGAAGCACACCACCATTGCCACTATCGTGACTGCACACACGATGCACACGACAGCCACCCCGATCCGTCGGACCTTGGTTGCCCCGCTCAACTCGCTGAGCAATAGCCAGACTCCCTGGAGAACAAGAAGAAATACAACCGTAGATAATTGTTTGTACGATGTTGCCCGATCAAATTTTTAGACATACTCCCTCTGTTCTAAAATAGATGACTCAATTTTGTACTAAAGTTAGTACAAAGTTGAGTCATCTATTTTGGAACGGATGGATACATATGTGTGCTACTGCAAAGAAGGAAACAAAATTTTCATGGAGAGGATAATCTTCAGATCTGGGATGGGAATATATTAGGCGAATCACTTCGACCGGGCCGTTGATTTGGAAACTTTTGAGCTTTTACATAACTTTTTCTTCTTGAGAAGTCGATGACATTTGCTGCGAATATCTCGCAGATAGTTGCCACCTTAATGCACGTTCTATGATGTGGTGTCATTAGTTAATTATAAGCATAAATTTAGTACTTTACGCATATATGGACGATGGCTTGTGATGGATGCTAGATGGACAGGGTGTTACCAGGTTCACGCCGGAGAGGTCGAAGCTCGTGCACGCAACTTGGTCCGACCCGACGCTGTGGATCACGATACCGGGCTTGTCAATGGCGGACGCCGTGCAGTTGCTATCGGAAAACAAGGTCTTCATCAGCTTCGCGCCGTGGCCGGGCCTCCCACGAGCCAAAGGCTTATAAACCGTCGCCGCGCCGGTGCGCTTGTCGGTGATCGCGTAGTAAGTGTCCGCGGCCGGATCGGC
>NC_041393.1:57772326-57773757 GCF_002162155.2 Triticum dicoccoides | reverse complement strand
CATAGGGATGCTCGGTAAATTACGTGTCGGAAATGAGATGATTTGTTGCTAGGGATCTGCAAAGAGTGTGCGACGATGGCGGCAGAGTGGTTGGCTTCCATGAGAGACTGCATGCCGGCGGCGACGTGCGCCAACGACACCTTCACGGCGCTCGTGGCGGCGCTCTGCGCGGTATTATTTATGTGGGAGGAGACAGAAGAGTACGCGACAACCACCGTAATCACGACCACTCCATGGGCAATAATCTGCGTGACATCAGACACACTCACAATGAGTAAAAAATAAAATAAAATAATGCATAGTGATTAATTCAAAATGTTTTTTAGGCTTACAAGGCCGCGACAAGCGGCGTTGCAACATGTTTCAACTCATGTAACGGTAACATTTGTCGTCACATTCCATCGATATTCGTTGTGTCAATCCATCGGCATGCAAGCAATAACTCAAGATTCCGAGCGTCAATAATCTAGTGGTATCATTTGTGGTGATATTCCACTAATAGATGCAAGTGGTAAGGTAATATTCTGGGTCTTTACGCTCACCTAACGGCAACATTTGTCGTGACATTCCATCATCGATATGTTTAATACAACGACATGAAGAGCGATATATGAGCATACGACAAAAGAGAGTTCTTCTGGTAGTTATGTCAAGAGTGGGCTTTGCCTCACACATGTGGGGATATCCATGTTGTATGGAGCATAAGTATAACTATGTAATGATGAAAACTATGTAGAACTACTTTGGAGTCCACGCCTTACACACGTGAAAGGATATCTATATTGTACGGAACAGATTCCTAATCACAAGAAGAAAACTATATACTTTTTGATTGACGACTAAAACACACATGGGAGATATCCGTACTGTACGGAGAGCAATCTTAATTACAAGATGAAACCTTATAGATCTAGTTTTCATCACTATCTAAGGAAAGAGATAGCGTACGTCTGACACGTGTGCGTGTATTATACGAACTGAAGCATCAAAGATGAGAACCGGTTAGATCTACTTTTCAAGTCTACGCATACTTTACAAATTTAGGAAGGTATCTATAATGTACGGAACAACAATTTAATTACAAGATAAAAATATTTAGTAGATTTGCTTTTGAACATCGCACACAAATCTATGGATGTGCAAGCATATAAATCATATGGATCTACTCCCTCCGTTCCGAATTACTTGTCTTTGATTTGTCTAGATACGGATGTATCTAGCACTAAAATGAGTCTAAATACATCCGTATCTAGACAAATCTAAGACAAGTAATTCGGAACGGAGGGAGTACTTGTCAGTCGGGTAAGCAAACAGTGGATATGCAAGGGAAAACAATCAAGAAATAAAAACAGCCATTGAGTTTATGTAGAATAACAATATTAGCATGAGTTTCATAAAAAGAAGCCATGTACATGAAGTGGTGTTTCATAC
>NC_041393.1:57771016-57772230 GCF_002162155.2 Triticum dicoccoides | reverse complement strand
AGTGGGATTAAAGCCCAAGAATTTTTGAAGAAACTAACCCACTTGCCAACCTCTACAGCCATCCTGAAAGTATTGTAAAGTATTCTACAGGAAGGAAATCTCTCTTAGGTGCCGGTGAATAATCCTTTCTAAGGTCGGCGGCCTTTTATAGTTGCTCGGGGGAATACACTTGTGGGCTTGGAGCGCCGCTGGTTTTCCAAATCCACCGTCACGGTTTATTTACCATGTATAGTGGTATTTTGTTCCTGCATCACAGAAAAAAGCGATATTTTTTCCTGCACCACAATAAAAAATCAGTATTTAATATGTAAAAAATAGGTATTTATTATTTAAAATATTGATATTTACTTTTCCTATCTAATATCAATGCGTGGCCCGGTATAGACAAATGTTGTGATAGAAAAAAAGGATACTACGCGATCTGGCAATCAATTGCGAAATCAGGGCTCAATAAATTATATTTCCCTCCCGTTTGGGCACAGCCTTGCACGGGAGCAGTGTTGCCAGCCGCACGATCGCCATCCTATTGTGCAAGTGTACAAGGGTCAATTAGCTTCCTGTCTTAGATAGTAGAATTATTAGTTTTGTTAAGGTAACTCTTTGTTATGTTTGATGCTAAATATAGAGCCCAGGCTCGACTTATGTTGAAGTGGCTCCGTTACCGGGAGTGAAGGACAGCTGAGATGAACCAGGTCCTTTCCCTCAAAAAATGAAAACAAATAATCAGGTCTTACTAGTTCAAACTCAACTCGTTGGTGGATCATTAGCTGGAAATCTCCAAGCACGGAACGGGGATGTGCCATTATTTATCCGCACGCACGCGACATCGTGTGTTCCTCGTGTCGAGTGTGCAATATGTAGGATGGTTTGTGTGAGAGCATACACAATGTCACCTATACTCTGATGAGAAGACAAGACACATACATAGTTCTTCCTTGCATATTGTAGTTTTTTTTCGGAAAAACTTCCAATCTATTCATCTTCAATCATGGCAGTACAACGAATATCAGAAATAAAAATTACATCCAGATTCGTAGACCACCTAGCGACGACTACAAGCACCGAAGCGAGGCGAAGGCGCGCCGCCGTCATCGCCCCTCCATCGCCGGAGCCGGGCACAACTTGTTGTAGTAGACAGTCGGGAAGTCGTCGTGCTAAAGCCCCATAGGACCAGCACTCCAGAACAGCAACCGTCGCCGATGAAAAATAACGTA
>NC_041393.1:57748117-57771006 GCF_002162155.2 Triticum dicoccoides | reverse complement strand
ATCGGAAGGATCCAAACCGAAGAGACACGAACGTAGACGAACAACGACGAGATCCGAGCAAATCCACCAAAGATAGATCTGCCAGAGACACACCTCCACACGCCCACCAACGATGCTAAACGCACCGCCGGAACGGGGGCTAGGCGGGGAGACCTTTATTCCATCTTCAGGGAGCCGTCGCCGTCTCGCCTTCTTGAGTAGTACACAAACCCTAACAAGATTGAAAAAAACGACTAAAAACGGAGCCCTCCCACCGGCCCTTGCCAGGATCCACCGCGCCTCCATGGCCCTAGGACCACCGGAGGCGAGGCGGACCTGCGCCTTGCATATTGTAGTTAGTGGATCTCTCTGATTGATTTTGATATATGCATGTAGACTAAATATTCTCATTTTGATGGGCACAGTTTCTTTCTAAATGGGATCAAGCTAAAAGGATAGCGGATACAACCAGATAATCAGGTAACTAAACCCATAGGCACGAAAGTAACCATGAGCAAATTGGAAAATTATAACCAAGGCTATAGGCCTCAAAGTTCTTGGCAAAACCATAACCAAACTCATCCTTGTTGCCCCATCTAGTTCTGGATGGCGAAGAACAACATCGAGAAATCTTAGTCATTGAAGACCTCTAGATGAGCAAATCTTGCTGAATGGTTACACTGTATTGCCAAACTAGGCCATTCACCTTGCTCGCCAAGGCTCGAATGAAGGGGTTGTTGGAAAATATGGCACTGTCGACAACTATGTCTCTCCAAAATATAATAACGAGAACCAAAACATCTTGCAAAAAGGTTGATAGGAACGATAAAAAACTCAGAGGCTCCTTGACAACGCCAGACCAAGCACCACCGAGACAGTCTTACAGTTGGAGAACTTTTATTCGAGATAGCACGACAATCACCAAAACCTAAATAAAGAATTGTTGCTACACACTGCACGAGAGATGAGGGTTCCCTCCCTCAGTCTTATGGTGTTGGTGTGACGTCTCTGGACATAAGGGAGCATCAATTGGATATGACTAGAGGGTTCTGATGCTTGATGGAGGTGTCATTGCCGTCGTTTGTCTTTTTGGGAGAATAATGGAGCTTCAGTTGAACGATTTCCTACCACAACTTTTAATTATGAAATGGATGAGCTTGGTGTGACTTTTTCAAAACCACTTACAGGTTATATTAGAAACAATCACTGCACACCAAACAAAATCTAACACCTTGACCCACCAAATCTCTTGTGCCTTTCCCTCCCCCCTATCTTATGAATTCGCTCCCGTCAGACATGCCACATATTAGTGTCGGCCACAGCTACATCATCGACACACCGCATCTCCGAAATATCTCCATTCTCTCTCTCTCTCTGGCAATTATAATTTCACCATATTCTTTATCGACCCTTTGGAAGCTCTTCTTGTCCACGTTATCATGTACATGTCTAGCTAAAATTTCCTCTAAGGTAAGATAGGCCAAATCTGAGAGGTTTTTCAGTTTAATTTTCTTAAGAATGATGTTAATTTGTGCGAACTTTTAGTTGGAAATGCTTGAATGTTTTGTACTTTGTTTGAAGCTAGTTGAAATTTGCACAAAATTTTATGATCTGTCAAAGCTTGCAGTTTTTTGGGTTAAAACCTATTTAAAATTGTAAAGATTTTCTGGATTTTGGTTGGAAGCGACATACAGTCAATGAAAGTTTTTGAATACCATTGAAGTTCAATTACAAATATGATTTTCCCTTCATGAGAGGTGTGTATATTGTTGAAAGTTGTTCATAGGCTTGTAATACGTTGAGCTCATCACTGCTAATCACCATGTATGCCCAGTGGCGGATCTGCAAGGTGGCCACGGTGGATCACGACCCACCCTAGAATTGTGAAACTGCTTATATACATATATATCTAATTGGGCTAGAGAGGAAAAAAGTCCCACTAACCTATCCAGGGATGACGCAGCCACGGTCCACATCGAGCAGAACCCTCGTCACCCTCGCGCACCAACTCAACCTCGACGACCGTCACCCAGCCGGCCAACCAACTCGCCGTCGCGATGTCACCAGTCGCCGCCGAGCCCAGCCCGCCTAGTCTGGTAGCGCCCCCGTCCGGCCACCCGCCCAGTCACTATCATCCCTGCCCCTGCGTTGCGCGCGGTTGCGCACCTGCGCCCCTTCCCTGCTCCCGGCGGTCCTGTCGTCCCGCCTCCACTTCCCGTCTTCCCGCCGGCCCGGTCGCCCCCAGCAAAGCCCCACCAAGGTGACAAACAAGTTACATGTACTTTTTGCCCCAATTTCAGACTTACGGGTTGCCTATTTACCTCAATTTCCTTCACTAACACATACATAATCGATCTATATGCTTAAATTCGAATAATGTAGAAATGATGTAAAATTTTAGTTGGCTTGAAAGAAGCCACACAAAGGCTTGAATTTTGCCTCAATTAGTTTCTTTATAGTTAGCTTGAATGAAGCCAACTATCATTTCTGCCTCAATTACTTTCATTTTGCACATAATGAATCAATTTACTTGTGTATTGATAGGAAGTAAATTTTTATTACATAATTTTTGAAGCATAGGCTTCTTTATGCAAAACTTATGCGACCTGGGCGAAAGCGCAAAATCTCCGGTTGGGTGGTGATGGCTCTCTGGCATCACTGTCCTTCTTGAAGGCGCCACCTTTGGTCAGCGGATGGGTGGTCGAGGCTTCGCAGGAGGGGGGTTGTCTTCCTCGGTGGTGTTCCTGCTCGATTGCTTTCGATCGATGTTGATTCAGGCTTCGACGGTGACGAAGTATGGGTTGTGGCGGTGCGAGCTGAGGTAACCGAGCTTGCAGTTCTCTCCCCGGCATCCTGTCGGCCTGGCCTTCTGCTCGGGTGAGCGGCTTTACCTGCCGACGGCATGGTGCCCTACGGTCCGGGGCGAGGGGGCTTGAGCCTTCTTCGGAGGTAGAGACGGCTTGTGGTTTGATGTTGGTTGCCTCAGCAGAGTTAACGATGTGTGGCCTCCTCCGACTGCGGGTTTCGGCCCTGTCCTAGTCGTGTCATAGTCAGGATCGGGTTTGCTGACTTACTGGTCCTTCCGGTGTCTTGTATCTTTACCGTTCTTGCTCTTTTTATTTTCTTTTGTTGTATTGTCCGTTGTATGCTGGTTGTGGTGCTTTATATGTAAAGCAGATGGAAACCCTTTATCGTCAAATTTATGCAAAACTTAGTCTTAATTGAGAATTCTAGTGTGTATGTAAGACCATATTGATCTATTTCTATGTGATACCGAGAACTAGTTAGAATGTTCACATGTCATATTTCTTGTCAATTTTTTTGGGGGTGGACCACCCTGATGGCAAATGCTAGCTCCGCCACTTTGGATGCCCCTCCATAGAATCAAGTTTGAAGTAGAGGAGAACATCCAAGAAGTTGAAGGGAGGGTTCATGGGATGAACCATCGGGTTAGTCACTTTCCAAAAAAGGGGAAGCTTTGTGTTGTTTCCTACTATGTGGATCGGATGGTCCCATGGGTTGATGTAAATTATCATTGCCTTTTCATTCAAACTCGTTTCATTTAATTTCATTTTTTGAAACGGAGTGAGAGTTTGGCATTACATTTTATTGCCATCAATGGGGTACAGGACATGTGAACTTTCCCCAGTAGCTCACGACAGACACCATCTGACTAAACAGATAGAAAAAGAACATAAAAGGAATGAAAGACGCCTAATCAGCCCCCACGCCGCTTCGTACCCAGGGTGACTTGGCCGGCGGCCCAACTGAGGGAGTCCTGGATTAAGGGGTTCTCGGACAGCCGGACTATATACATTGGCCGTACTGTTGGACTATGAAGATACAAGATAGAAGACTTCGTCCCGTGTCCGGGTGGGACTCTCCTTTGCGTGAAAGGCAAGCTTGGCGATTCGGATATGTAGATTCCCTTCTCTGTAACTGACCTGATGTAACCCTAGCCCCCTCTGGTGTCTATATAAACCGGAGGGTTTAGTCCGTAGGACAACAACAACAATCATAATCATAGACTAGCTTCTAGGGTTAGCCTCTACGATCGCGTGGTAGATCAACTCTTGTAATACTCATATCATCAAGATCAATCAAGCAGGAAGTAGGGTATTACCCCCATAGAGAGGGCCTGAACCTGGGTAAACATCGTGTCCCCCGCCTCCTATTACCATTAGCCTTAGACGCACAGTTCGGGACCCCCTACCCGAGATCCGCAGGTTTTGACTCCGACATTGGTGCTTTCATTGAGAGTTCCACTATGACGTCGAAGATAGGGTTGATGGCTCGCCTTGTTATCAAGGACAACATCACCTCCGGGGGAGCCCTGGCCTCAGGCCAAACCCTCCGGCTGGGTGGCTTCGTTATGACCGCCCGTTCGGCCATTGGGCTGATGATGACTTCTCGGGTCATCAAAAATCGTCTCCACGTCCGCTCGGAATACGCCGAGAAGATGGATCCGACGGATTTATCATCTTTGAACGAGCTCCTGGATCGCATCGCTGCCTTGGGAGTCGCCACGGACTATGATCGGATTGGGCTTAAACCCAATCAGAGAGAGATTAACTCTCCGCCGATCACCCATCAGATAGCGGTGGTGGAAGAACAATGCAACGACTCTTCCCCTATATTGAGGACGAACTATGTCCGGATTACTGAGATCCCTGAGCCGGATACCCGCTCGCGGGAAGATATGCCCCGAACTCCGAACTTAGAATCGAACTGTGGGCCAGAAAAATTGGTTGACATCCCGGAACCCGAACTATTAAGCTCGGAAGTTCCTCAAGCTCTGGGTCCCAGATCGGGTCAGGGTTCGGACTTAAATCCACCCACCCACCCAGATACAAGAAATCTTTCCCACATCAGACAACATCCCCAAGAGACAGTACATCACTTTTGGGCCAGATTCCTCCTTGCAATGAACAAGGTTAAGGACTGTCGCGATGAAGACGCAATCTCATTATTTTGCAAAAATTACACGGACAAGGGAATCCTTAATGCCATAAATCGCTGCCACGTATCACACTTCGTTGACTTGGTGGCCATAGTACAGAAGTACTACGCGATGGAAAGCGCCTGGAAAACTCAGGCAGCCTTTTGGGATCCACTGGCTCTCACTAAACCCCTTGTCCAAACAAAAAGGGTGCACCCTCATAGGTCACTCGATCCAATCACGAAGAAATCGAAGCCCACTATAGGGCGCGGAACCGTATTGGAGGGACGGCTTGACAGGCCATGCAACATACACACCACATCGGATACCGTACCAACACACAACCTTAGAGCATGTTGGATACCTCGGCAGGTGGCCAAGAGCGGCGAGGATCTCCTCATCAACAACACCGCAGAGCACCATCCCACGGAAAACAACAACAACACATACCATTAGCCTTAGACGCACAGTTCGGGACCCCCTACCCGAGATCCGCCGGTTTTGACTCCGACATTGGTGCTTTCATTGAGAGTTCCACTGTGACGTCGAAGATAGGGTTGATGGCTCGCCTTGTTATCAAGGACAACATCACCTCCGGGGGAACCCTGGCCTCAGGCCAAACCCTCCGGCTGGGTGGCTTCGTTATGACCGCCCGTTCGGCCATTGGGCCGATGATGACTTCTCAGGTCATCGAAAATCGTCTCCACGTCAGCTCGGAATACGCCGAGAAGATGGATCCGATGGATTTATCATCTTTGAACGAGCTCCTGGATCGCATCGCTGCCTTGGGAGTCGCCACGGACTATGATCGGATTGGGCTTAAACCCAATCAGAGAGAGATTAACTCTCCGCCGATCACCCATCAGATAGCGGTGGTGGAAGAGCAATGCAACGACTCTTCCCCTATATTGAGGACGAACTATGTCCGGATTACTGAGATCCCTGAGTCGGATACCCGCTCGCGGGAAGATATGCCCTGAACTCCGAACTTAGAATCAGACTGTGGGCCAGAAAAATTGGTTGACATCCCGGAACCCGAACTATTAAGCTCGGAAGTTCCTTAAGCTCTGGGTCCCAGATCGGGTCAGGGTTCGGACTTAAATCCACCCACCCACCCAGATACAAGCAATCTTTCCCACATCAGACAACATCCCCAAGAGACAGTACATCACTTTTGGGCCAGATTCCTCCTTGCAATGAACAAGGTTAAGGACTGTCACGATGAAGACGCAATCTCATTATTTTGCAAAAATTACACGGACAAGGGAATCCATAATGCCATAAATCGCTGCCACGTATCACACTTCGTTGACTTGGTGACCATAGTACAGAAGTACTACGCGATGGAAAGTGCCTGGAAAACTTAGGCAACCTTTTGGGATCCACTGGCTCTCACTAAACCCCTTGTCCGAACAAAAAGGGTGCACCCTCATAGGTCACTCGATCCAATCACGAAGAAATCGAAGCCCACTATAGGGCGCGGAACCGTATTGGAGGGACGGCTCGACATGCCATGCAACATACACACCACATCGGATACCGTACCAACACACAACCTTAGAGCATGTTGGATACCTCGGCAGGTGGCCAAGAGCGGCGAGGATCTCCTCATCAACAACACCGCAGAGCACCATCCCACGGAAAACAACAACAACACAGTGTTGATAGTCTTCAAGACTTTTGCCTCGAATAACAGGCGCAAGAGAGCACTCTGCGGCCTCGCCGAAGTCTGGCAAGTCACATCAGTAAATCCCTAGAATGACATAGCTATAACTTTCAATGCCAGTGACGAACCGCCATCCTGAACAGTCCAAGCACCAGCCACTTTGGTCCTTAGTCCAATCATGGACGGCTTCCGACTTAGCAAAGTGCTCATGGATGGCGGCAGCGGACTAAACCTCATTTACAAGGATACTGTCAATAAAATGGAAATAGACAGGAGCCACATTGAACCAAGCAGCACCACCTTCCGGGGAATTATTCCCAGTCGAGAGGCACGATGTGCGGGAAAAATCACACTCGATGTGGTATTCGGCACGCCGGAGAATTATGAAGGAAATATGCCCTAGAGGCAATAATAAAGTTATTATTTTTTCCTCATATCATGATAAATGTTTATTATTCATGCTAGAATTGTATTAACCGGAAACATGATACATGTGTGAATACATAAACAAACATATAGTCACTAGTATGCCTCTACTTGACTAGCTCATTGATCAAAGATGGTTATGTTTCCTAACCATAGACATGTGTTGTCATTTGATTAACGGGATCACATCATTAGGAGCATGATGTGATTGACATGACCCATTCCGTTAGCCTAGCACTTGATCGTTTAGTATATTGCCATTGCTTTCTTCATGACTTATACATGTTCCTGTAACTATGAGATTATGCAACTCCCGTTTACTGGAGGAACACTTTGGGTGCTACCAAACATCACAACGTAACTGGGTAATTATAAAGGAGTACTACAGGTGTCTCCAAAGGTACATGTTGGGTTGGCGTATTTCGAGATTAGGTTTTGTCACTCCGATTCTCGGAGAGGTATCTCTCGGCCCTCTCGGTAATGCACATCACTATAAGCCTTGCAAGCAATGTAGATAATGAGTTAGTTACGGAATGATGCATTACGTAATGAGTAAAGAGACTTGCCGGTAACGAGATTGAACTAGGTATTAGATACCGACGATCGAATCTCGGGCAAGTAACATACCGATAACAAAGGGAACAACGTATGTTGTTATGCGGTTTGACCGATAAAGATCTTCGTAGAATATGTAGGAGCCAATATGAGCATCCAGGTTCCGCTATTGGTTATTGACCAAGGATAGTTCTAGGTCATGTCTACATAGTTCTCGAACCCGTAGGGTCCGCACGCTTAACGCTACGATGAGAGTTTTATTATGAGTTTATGAAGGAAATATGCCCTAGAGGCAATAATAAAGTTATTATTAATTTCCTTATATCATGATAAATGTTTATCATTCATGCTAGAATTGTATTAACCGGAAACATAATACATGTGTGAATAGATAGACAAACATAGTGTCACTAGTATGCCTCTACTTGACTAGCTCGTTTATCAAAGATGGTTATGTTTCCTAACCATAGACAAAAGAGTTGTCATTTGATTAACAGGATCACATCATTAGGAGAATGATGTGATTGACTTGACCCATTCTGTTAGCTTAGCACTTGACCGTTTAGTATGTTGTTGTT
Source organism: Triticum dicoccoides (assembly GCF_002162155.2). Classification (NCBI taxonomy): domain Eukaryota; kingdom Viridiplantae; phylum Streptophyta; class Magnoliopsida; order Poales; family Poaceae; genus Triticum; species Triticum dicoccoides. The sequence goes on along the minus strand of NC_041393.1, from coordinate 57,762,863 downwards.
GCTTTCTTCATGACTTATACATGTTCCTGTAACTATGAGATTATGCAACTTCCGTTTACCGGAGGAACACTTTGGGTGCTACCAAACGTCACAACGTAACTGGGTGATTATAAAGGAGTACTACAGGTGTCTTCAAAGGTACATGTTGGGTTGGCGTATTTCGAGATTAGGTTTTGTCACTCCGATTGTCGGAGAGGTATCTCTGGGCAGTCTCGGTAATGCACATCACTATAAGCCTTGCAAGCAATGTAACTAATGAGTTAGTTACGGAATGATGTATTACGTAACGAGTAAAGAGACTTGCCGGTAACGAGATTGAACTAGGTATTGGATACCAACGATCGAATGTCGGGCAAGTAACATACCGATGACAAAGGGAACAACGTATGTTGTTATGCGGTTTGACCGATAAAGATCTTCGTAGAATATGTGGGAGCCAATATGAGCATCCAGGTTACGCTATTGGTTATTGACCGAGAATAGTTCTAGGTCATGTCTACATTGTTCTCGAACCCGTATGGTCCGCACGCTTAAGGTTTCGATGACAGTTATATTATGAGTTTATGAGTTTTGAGGTACCGAAGGAGTTCGGAGTCCCGGATGAGATCGGGGACATGACGAGGAGTCTCGAAATGGTCGAGACGTAAAGATTGATATATTGGACGACTATATTCGGAGTTCGAAAAGGTTCCGAGTGATTCGGGTATTTTTCGGAGTACCGGAGAGTTACGGGAATTCGCCGGGGAGTATATGGGCCTTATTGGACCATACGGGAATAGAGGAGAGAGGCCGAAAGGAAGGAGGCGCGCAGCCCCCCTCTGGCCCGAATTGGACAAGGGGTGCGGCCCCTTTTTCCTTCCTCCTCTCCCCCTCTTCCCCCCTTCTCCTACTCCAACAAGGAAGGAGGGAGTCCTACTCCCGGTGGGAGTAGGACACCCCTTGGTGCGCCCCTCCTAGGCCGGCCGCCCCCTCCCCCCTTGTTCTTTTATATACGGGGGCAGGGGGCACCTCTAGGCACAACACAAGTTGATCTACGGATCGTTCCTTAGCCGTGTGCGGTGCCCCCCTCCACCATATTCCACCTCGGTCATATCGTCGCGGAGTTTAGGCGAAGCCCTGCGCCGGTAGAACATCATCATCATCACCACGCCGTCGTGCTGACAGAACTCATCCCCGAAGCTTTGCTGGATCGGAGCCCGGGGATCGTCATCGAGCTGAACGTGTGCTGAACTCGGAGGTGCCGTACGTTCGGTGCTTGGATCGGTCGGATCGTGAAGACGTACGACTACATCAACCGCGTTGTGCTAACGCTTCCGCTTACGGTCTACGAGGGTACGTGGACAACGCTCTCCCCTCTCGTTGCCATGCCATCACCATGATCTTGCGTGTGCGTAGGAAATTTTTTGAAATTACTACGTTCCCCAACAGTGGCATCCGAGCCTGGTTTTATGCATAGATGTCATATGCACGAGTAGAACACAAGTGAGTTGTGGGCGATACAAGTCATACTGCTTACCAGCATGTCATACTTTGGCTCAGCGGTATTGTGAGGTGAAGCGGCCCGGACCGACATTACACGTACGCTTATGCGAGACTGGTTTCACCATTATGAGCACTCGTGCTTAAAGGTGACTGGCGGGTGTCTGTCTCTCTCACTTTAGCTGAACTGAGTGTGGCTACGCCCGGTCCTTGCGAAGGTTAAAACAACACTAACTTGACGAACTATCGTTGTGGTTTTGATGCGTAGGTAAGAACGGTTCTTGCTAAGCCCGTAGCAGCCACGTAAAATTTGCAACAACAAAGTAGAGGACGTTTAACTTGTTTTTGCAGGGCATGCTGTGATGTGATATGGTCAAGACGTGATGCTATATTTTACTGTATGAGATGATCATGTTTTGTAACCGAAGTTATCGGCAACTGGCAGGAGCCATATGGTTGTCGCTTTATTGTATGAAATGCAAACGCCCTGTAATTGCTTTACTTTATCACTAAGCGGTAGCGATAGTCGTAGAAGCAATAGATGGCGTAACGACAACGATGCTACGATGGAGATCAAGGTGTCGCGCCGGTGACGATGGTGATCACGACTGTACTTCGAAGATGGAGATCACAAGCACAAGATGATGATGGCCATATCATATCACTTATATTGATTGCATGTGATGTTTATCCTTTATGCATCTTATCTTGCTTTGATTGACGGTAGCATTTTAAGATGATCTCTCACTAATTATCAAGAAGTGTTCTCCCTGAGTATGCACCGTTGCGGAAGTTCTTTGTGCTGAGACACCACGTGATGATCGGGTGTGATAGGCTCTACGTTCAAATACAACGGGTGCAAAACAGTTGCACACGCGGAATACTCGGGTTAAACTTGACGAGCCTAGCATATACAGATATGGCCTCGGAGCACGGAGACCGAAAGGTCGAGCATGAATCATATAGTAGATATGATCAACATATTGATGTTCACCATTGAAACTACTCCATCTCACGTGATGATCGTACATGGTTTAGTTGATTTGGATCACGTGATCACTTAGATGACTAGAGAGATGTCTGTCTAAGTGGGAGTTCTTAAGTAATATGATTAATTGAACTTTAATTTATCATGAACTTAGTCCTGGTAGTATTTTGCAAATTATGTTGTAGATCAATAGCTTGCGTTGTTGCTTTCATATGTTTATTTTGATATGTTCCTAGAGAAAATTGTGTTGAAAGATGTTAGTAGCAATGATGCGGATTGGATCCGTGATCTGAGGTTTATCCTCATTGCTGCACAGAAGAATTATGTCCTTAATGCACCGCTAGGTGACAGACCTATTGAAGGAGCAGATGCAGACGTTATGAACGTTTGGCTAGCTCAATATGATGACTACTTGATAGTTTTGTGCACCATGCTTTACGGCTTAGAATCGGGACTTCAAAGACGTTTTGAACGTCATGGACCATATGAGATGTTCCAGGAGTTGAAGTTAATATTTCAAGCAAATACCTGAGTTGAGAGATATGAAGTCTCCAACAAGTTCTATGGCTAAAAGATGGAGGAGAATCGCTCAACTAGTGAGCATGTGCTCAGATTGTCTGGGTACTACAATCACTTGAATCAAGTGGGAGTTAGTCTTCTAGATAAGATAGTGATTGACAGAATTCTCTAGTCACCATCACTAAGTTACTAGAACTTTGTGATGAACTATAGTATGCAAGGATGACGAAAACGATTCCCGAGCTCTTCGTAATGCTGAAATCGACGAAGGTAGAAATCAAGAAAGAGCATCAAGTGTTGATGGTTGACAAGATCACTAGTTTCAAGAAAAGGGCAAAGGGAAAGAAAGGGAAACTTCAAGTAGAATGACAAAAAAGTTGTCACTCCTGCGAAGAAGCCCAAAGCTGGACCAAAGCCTGAAACTGAATGATTATACTGCAAAGGAAATGGTCACTGGAAGTGGAAATGCCCTGAATATTTGGTGGATAAGAAGGATGGAAAAGTGAACAAGGGTATATTTGATATACAGGTTATTGATGTGTACCTTACTAGTGTTTATAGTAGCCCCTGAGTATTTGATACTTGTTCGGTTGCTAAATATTAGTAACTCGAAACAGGAGTTATAGAATAAACAGAGACTAGTTGAGGGTGAAGTGACGATGTGTGTTGGAAGTGGTTCCAAGATTGATATGATCATCATCGCACACTCCCTATACTTTCGGGATTAGTGTTAAACCTAAATAAATGTTATTTGGCGTTTGCGTTGAGCATGAATATGATTTGATCATGTTTATTGCGATATGGTTATTCATTTAAAGTCAAAGAATAATTGTTGTTCTATTTACATGAATAAAACCTTCGATGGTCATACACCCAATGAAAATAGTTTATTGGATCTCGATCGTAGTAATACACATATGCATAATATTGATGCCAAAAGATGCAAAGTTGATAATGATAGTGCAACTTATTTGTGGCACTGCCGTTTGGGTCATATCGGTGTAAAGCGCATGAAGAAACTCCATAAAGATGGATTTTTGGAATCTCTTGGTTATGAATCATTTGATGCTTGCGAACCGTGCCTTTTGGGCAAGATGACTAAAACTCCATTCTCTGGAACAATGGAATGAGCTAGTGACTTATTGGAAATAATACATACCGATGTATGCGGTCCAATGAGTGTTAATGCTTGTGGCGGGTATCGTTATTTTTTGACCTTCACAAATGATTTGAGCAGATATGGGTATATCTACTTAATGAAGCACAAGTCTGAAACATTTGAAAAGTTCAAAGAATTTCAGAGTGAAGTGGACAATCATCGTAACAAGAAAATAAAGTTTCTGTGATTTGATCGCGGAGACAAATATTTGAGTTACGAGTTTGGTCTTCAATTAAAACAATGTGGAATAGTTTCACAGCTCACGCCACCTGGAACACCACAATGTTATGGTGTGTCCGAACGTCGTAACCGCACTTTATTGGATATGGTGCGATCTATGATGTCTCTTACTGATTTACCGCTATTGTTTTGGGGTTATGCATTAGAGACAACTGCATTCACGTTAAAAGGGCACCATCTAAATCCATTGAGACGACACCATATGAACTGTGGTTTAGCAAGAAACCCAAGTTGTCGTTTCTTAAAGTTTGGGGCTGCGATGCTTATGTGAAAAAGTTTCATCCTTATAAGCTCAAACCCAAATTGGAGAAGTGCGTCTTCATAGAATACCCAAAGGAAACTGTTGGGTACACCTTCCATCATAGATCCTAAGGCAAAATATTCGTTGCTAAAAATGGATCCTTTCTAGAGAAGGAGTTTCTCTCTAAAGAAGTGAGTGGGAGGAAAGTAGAACTTGATGAGGTAATTGTACCTTCTCCCTTATTGGAAAGTAGTTCATCACAGAAATCAGTTCCAGTGATTCCTACACCAATTAGTGAGGAAGTTAATGATGATGATCATGAAACTTCAGATCAAGTTGCTACCAAACCTCGTAGGTCTTCCAGAATAAGATCCGCACCAGAGTGGTACGGTAATCGTGTTCTAGAAGTCATGTTACTAGATCATGATGAACCTACGAACTATGAGGAAGCGATGATGAGCCCAGATTCTTCGAAATGGCTTGAGGCCATAAAATCTAAGATAGGATCCATATATGAGAACAAAGTGTGGACTTTGATTGACTTGCTCGATGATCAAGAAGCCATGTTAAATAAATGGATCTTCAAGTGGAAGACGGACACTGATAGTAGTGTTACTATCTACTAAGCTCGACTTGTTGCGAAAGTTTTTCGACAAGTTCAAGGTGTTGAATATAATGAGATTTTCTCACTCGTATCGATGCTTAAGTCTGTCTGAATCATGTTAGCAATTGCCACATTTTATGAAATCTGGCAAATGGATGTCAAAACTGTATTCCTTAATGGATTTTTAAAGAGTTGTATATGATGCAACCAGAAGGTTTTGCTAATCCTAAAGGTGCTAACAAAATGTGCAAGCTCCAGCGATCCATCAATGGACTGGTGCAAGCATCTCGGAGTTGGAATATACGCTTTGATGAGTTCATCAAAGCATATAGTTTTATACAGACTTTTGGAAAGGCCTGTATTTACAAGAAAGTGAGTGGGAGCACTACAACATTTCTGATAAGTATATGTGAATGACATATTGTTGATTGGAAATAATGTAGAATTATTCTGCAAAGCATAAAGGAATGTTTGAAATGAGTTTTTCAAAGAAAGACCTCAGTGAAGCTGCTTACATATTAAGCATCAAGATCTATTGAGATAGATCAAGACGCTTGATAAGTTTTTTCAATAAGTACATACCTTGTCAAGATTTTGAAATAGTTCAAAATGGAACAGTCAAAGAAAGAGTTCTTTCCTGTGTTGCAAAGGTGTGAAATTGAGTAAGACTCAAGACCCGACCATGGCAGAAAATAGAAAGAGAATGAAAAGTCATTCCCTATGCCTCAGTCATAGGTTCTATAAAGTATGCTATGCTGTGAACCAGACTTAATGTATACCTTGCTCTGAGTTTGGCAAAGGAATACAATTTTGATCTAATAGTAGATCACTGGACAGCGGTCAAGAATATCCTTAGTGAGGACTAAGGAGATGTTTCTCGATTATGGAGGTGATAAAAGAGCTCGTCGTAAAAGTTACATCGGTGCAAACTTTTACACTGATCCATATGACTCTAAGTCGCAATCTGGATACATATTGAAAGTGGGAGAATGAGCTAAAGTAGCTCCATGCAGAGCATTGTAGACATAGAATATTTGAAAAATACATACGACTCTGAATGTGACAGACCCATTGACTAAACTTCTCTCACGAGCAAAAAATGATCATACCTTAGTACTCTTTGGGTGTTAATCACATAGCGACGTGAACTAGATTATTGACTCTAGTAAATCTTTTGGGTGTTGATCACATGACGATGTGAACTATGGGTATTAATCACATACATATGTGAGTATTGGTGTTAAATCACATGATGATGTGAACTAGATTATTGACTCTAGTGCAAGTGGGAGACTGAAGGAAATATGCCCTAGAGGCAATAATAAAGTTATTATTAATTTCCTTATATCACGATAAATGTTTATTATTCATGCTAGAATTGTATTAACCGGAAACATAATACATGTGTGAATAGATAGACAAACATAGTGTCACTAGTATGCCTCTACTTGACTAGCTCGTTTATCAAAGATGGTTATGTTTCCTAACCATAGACAAAAGAGTTGTCATTTGATTAACGGGATCACATCATTAGGAGAATGATGTGATTGACTTGACCCATTCTGTTAGCTTAGCACTTGATCGTTTAGTATGTTGCTGTTGCTTTCTTCATGACTTATACATGTTCCTGTAACTATGAGATTATGCAACTTCCGTTTACCGGAGAAACACTTTGGGTGCTACCAAACGTCACAACGTAACTGGGTGATTATAAAGGAGTACTACAGGTGTCTCCAAAGGTACATGTTGGGTTGGCGTATTTCGAGATTAGGTTTTGTCACTCCGATTGTCGGAGAGGTATCTCTGGGCCCTCTCGGTAATGCACATCACTATAAGCCTTGCAAGCAATGTAGCTAATGAGTTAGTTACGGAATGATGTATTACGTAACGAGTAAAGAGACTTGCCGGTAACGAGATTGAACTAGGTATTGGATACCGACGATCGAATCTCGGGCAAGTAACATACCGATGACAAAGGGAACAACGTATGTTGTTATGCGGTTTGACCGATAAAGATCTTCGTAGAATATGTGGGAGCCAATATAAGCATCCAGGTTCCGCTATTGGTTATTGACCGAGAATAGTTCTAGGTCATGTCTACATTGTTCTCGAACCCGTAGGGTCCGCACGCTTAAGGTTTCGATGATAGTTATATTATGAGTTTATGAGTTTTGATGTACAGAAGGAGTTCGGAGTCCCGGATGAGATCGGGGACATGACGAGGAGTCTCAAAATGGTCGAGACATAAAGATCGATATATTGGACGACTATATTCGGAGTTCGGAAAGGTTCCGAGTGATTCGGGTTTTTTCGGAGTACCGGAGAGTTACAGGAATTCGCCGGGGAGTATATGGGCCTTATTGGGCCATACGGGAATAGAGGAGAGAGGCCGAAAGGAAGGAGGCGCACAGCCCCCCTCTGGTCCGAATTGGACAAGGGGTGCGGCCCCTTTTTCCTTCCTCCTCTCCCCCTCTTCCCCCTCCTCCTACTCCAACAAGGAAGGAGGGAGTCCTACTTCCGATGGGAGTAGGACACCCCTTGGCGCGCCCCTCCTAGGCCGGCCGCCCCCTCCCCCCTTGTTCTTTTATATACGGGGGCAGGGGGCACCTCTAGGCACAACACAAGTTGATCTACGGATCGTTCCTTAGCCGTGTGCGGTGCCCCCCTCCACCATATTCCACCTTGGTCATATCGTCGCGGAGTTTAGGCGAAGCCCTGCGCCGGTAGAACATCATCATCGTCACCACGCCGTCGTGCTGACGGAACTCATCCCCGAAGCTTTGCTGGATCGGTGCCCGGGGATCATCATCGAGCTGAACGTGTGCTGAACTCGGAGGTGTCGTACGTTCGGTGCTTGGATCGATCGGATCATGAAGACGTACGACTACATCAACCGCGTTGTGCTAACGCTTCCGCTTACGGTCTACGAGGGTACGTGGACAACACTCTCCCCTCTCGTTTCCATGCCATCACCATGATCTTGCGTGCGCGCGCTTAGGAATTTTTTTGAAATTACTACGTTCCCCAACAGTTTATATATTTTGATGTACCGAAGATTGTTCGGAGTCCCGGATGTGATCCAGGACATGACGAGGAGTCTCGAAATGGTCGAGACATAAAGATTGATATATTGGAAGCCTATATTTGGATATCGGAATCGTTCCGGGAGAAACCGGGATTTTTTCGGAGTATCGGGGGGTTACCGGAACCCCCCCGGGGGTTGTTGGGCCTACATGGGCCATGAGGGAGAAGAGGAGCGCCGGCCAGGGCAGGCCGCGCCCCCCTCCCCCCTAGTCCGAATAGGACAAGGCAGGGGGGGCGCCCCCTTTCCTCTTTCCCCTCCCCCCTTTCCTTCTCCACCAAGGCAACAGGGGGGAGTCCTACTCCCGGTGGGAGTAGGACTCCTCCAGGCGCACCCCTTGGGGGCCGGCCGCACCTCCCCGTCCCTCCTTTATATACGGGGGCAAGGGGGCACCCTAGAACACACAAGTTGATCTACGTGATCGTTCCTTAGCCGTGTGCGGTGCCCCCTCCACCATATTCCACCTCGGTCATATCGTCGCGGAGTTTAGGCGAAGCCCTGCGCCGGTAGAACATCATCATCATCACCACGCCGTCGTGCTGACGGAACTCATCCCCGACACTTTGCTGGATCGGAGTCCGGGGATCGTCATCGAGCTGAACGTGTGCTGAACTCGGAGGTGCCGTACGTTTGGTACTTGGATCGGTCGGATCATGAAGACGTACGACTACATCAACCGTGTTGTCATAACGCTTCCACTTACGGTCTACGAGGGTACGTGGACATTACTCTCCCCTCTCGTTGCTATGCATCACCATGATCTTGCGTGTGCGTAGGAATTTTTTGAAATTACTACGTTCCCCAACAGTGGCATCCGAGCCAGGTTTTATGCGTAGATGTCATATGCACGAGTAGAACACAAGTGAGTTGTGGGAGATATAAGTCATACTGCTTACCAGCATGTCGTACTTTGGTTCAGCGGTATTGTGAGATGAAGCGGCCCGGACCGACATTACGCATACGCTTACGCGAGACTGGTTTCACCGTTACGATCACTCGTGCTTAAAGGTGACTGGCGGGTGTCTGTCTCTCTCACTTTAGCTGAACCGAGTGTGGCTACGCCCGGTCCTTGCGAAGGTTAAAACAGCATTAACTTAATGAACTATCGTTGTGGTTTTGATGCGTAGGTAAGAATGGTTCTTGCTAAGCCCGTAGCAGCCACGGAAAATTTGCAACAACAAAGTTGAGGACGTCTAACTTGTTTTTGCAGGGCATGTTGTGATGTGATATGGTCAAGACGTGATGCTATATTTTATTGTATGAGATGATCATGTTTTGTAACCGAAGTTATCGGCAACTGGCAGGAGCCATATGGTTGTCGCTTTATTGTATGAAATGCAAACACCCTGTAATTGCTTTACTTTATCACTAAGCGGTAGCGATAGTCGTAGAAGCAATAGATGGCGTAACGACAACGATGCAACGATGGAGATCAAGGTGTCGCGCCGATGGCGATGGTGATCACGACGGTGCTTCGAAGATGGAGATCAAAAGCACGAGATGATGATGGCCATATCATATCACTTATATTGATTGCATGTGATGTTTATCCTTTATGCATCTTATGTTGCTTTGATTGACGGTAGCATTTTAAGATGATCTCTCACTAAATTATCAAGAAGTGTTCTCCCTGAGTATGCACCGTTGCGAAAGTTCTTCATGCTGAGACACCACGTGATGATCGGGTGTGATAGGCTCTACGTTCAAATACAACGGGTGCAAAACAGTTGCACACGCGGAATACTCAGGTTAAACTTGACGAGCCTAGCATATAACAGATATGGCCTCGGAACACGGAGACCGACAGGTCGAGCGTGAATCATATAGTAGATATGATCAACATATTGATGTTCACCATTGAAACTACTCCATCTCACGTGACGATCGGACATGGTTTAGTTGATTTGGATCACGTGATCACTTAGATGACTAGAGAGATGTCTGTCTAAGTGGGAGTTCTTAAGTAATATGATTAATTGAACTTTAATTTATCATGAACTTAGTCCTGGTAGTATTTTGCAAATTATGTTGTAGATCAATAGCTCGCGTTGTTGTTTTCATATGTTTATTTTAATATGTTCCTAGAGAAAACTGTGTTGAAAGTTGTTAGTAGCAATGATGCGGATTGGATCCGTGATCTGAGGTTTATCCTCATTGCTGCACAGAAGAATTATGTCCTTAATGCACCGCTAGGTGACAGACCTATTGCAGGAGCAGATGCAGACGTTATGAATGTTTGGCTAGCTCAATATGATAACTACTTGATAGTTTAGTGCACCATGCTTAACGGCTTAGAATCGGGACTTCAAAGACGTTTTGAACGTCATGGACCATATGAGATGATCCAGGAATTGAATTTAATATTTCAAGAAAATACCCGAGTTGAGAGATATGAAGTCTCCAACAAGTTCTATAGCTAAAAGATGGAGGAGAATTGCTCAACTAGTGAGCATGTGCTCAGATTGTTTGGGTACTACAATCGCTTGAATCAAGTGGGAGTTAATCTTCCAGATAAAATACGTGAAGACGTACGACTACATCAACCGCGTTGTCATAACGCTTCCGCTTACGGTCTTCGAGGGTACGTGGACATTACTCTCCCCTCTCGTTGCTATGCATCACCATGATCTTGCGTGTGCGTAGGAATTTTTTTGAATATTACTACATTCCCCAACAAATTATAGGTCCGAAGAGATAACATTTCAAGTGGCCCCTTTCAATAGTGGATACCACGCCCTGTTAGAGCAGAATGCATTCGCAAGCTTCCAAGCTATACCCCATTACGGATATATGAAGCCCAAGATGCCCGGGCCCAATGGAATCATCACTCTTGCCAGTGATCCGGACATAGCACTCCGCGCCGAAAATAAAACCGCCGCCCTGGCCCTCGAGGCACTATCCGAAGCCCTCGCGGCCGAAGAATTAACTGCATTACGCTCCACGGTGGACATGGACGACGTGATACTTGATAAATGATCCAAGACCACCTCCTTTAAACCAACGGACGAAATAGTCAAATTCCAAGTGCACCCAATGGACTCTACAAAGACATCATCCATCGGGGCACAACTGAACCCCACAATTGATGCCGCACCGCGGGCGTTCTTATGCGAGAATTGGGACATCTTCGCCTGGCACCCTTCAGACATGCCGGGGATCCCACGCAGGCTGGCCGAGCATAGCCTCAACATATTGAAGGGATATAAGCCGGTCAAGCAGACACTACGCCGCTTCTCAGAACCCAAACGACAAGCTATGGGAGAGGAGCTAGCCAAATTACTCGAAGCCATATTCATTAGAGAAATAAAACACCCGGATTGGCTAGCAAACCTGGTGATGGTACCAAAGAAGGATAAATCCTGGCGCCTATGCATCGATTTCAAAGACCTCAACAAGGCTTTCCCTAAGGATCCCTCCCCTCTCCCCCGCATTGATCAGATTATCGATGCTACCGCGGGACACGACTCATTGTGTTTCCTCGACGCATACTCCAGATACCATCAAATCAATATGAAGGAGTCAGATCAAGCCGCAATGGCATTTATCACCGCATACTACCCCTTTTGGTTCAACACTATGCCTTTCGGGCTCAAAAATGCCGGTACTACCTATCAACGCATGATTCAAACATGCCTGGAGAAACAAATCAGCAAAACAGTTGAAGCATATGTGGATGACATGGTCATCAAGACCAGACACGTCGAGTCTTTAATAGACGACTAAGGCTCACATTCGACAACCTCCGAACATATGACATCAAGCTCAATCCAGAAAAAATGTGTTTTCGGCGTTCCCGCCGGAAACCTGTTGGGCTTCATCGTTTCCAATAGAGGAATTGAAGCAAACCTGGCTAAAATCTGATCTTTGTCACAGTTGGCTACCCCAACAGATCTAAAAAAAATCCATAAATTGACTAGATGCGTGGCAGCTTTAAGCCGCTTTATCTCCAGATTGGGAGAAACAGCATTGCCACTCTATCGCCTTCTTCGACGAACCAAACACTTCGAGTGGACGGATGTGGCGACGACCGTACTTGAAGAAATAAAGGCTCTTTTAGCAAGCAATCCAATCCTGGCCGCACCAAACGTTGGCGAACCCATGTTGTTATACATAGCTGCAAAATACCAAGTTGTGAGCGCAGTGCTCGTCATCGAACGAGAGGAGGACGGACACAAGTTCCTGCTTCAAAAGCCGGTATACTACGTATCCACTGTCCTCACACCATGCAAATCTTGGTACCCCCATTATCAAAAAATAGCGTACGCGGTCTTCATGGCATCCCGGAAACTACGACACTACTTTCAAGAGTGTTCAATCACGCGGACCTCCGAAGTACCACTCAATGACATAATAAACAACCGTGATGCAACGGGCCGGATTGCTAAGTGGGTCATCGAGCTCCTCCCGTTCGACATTACATATAAACCACAACGAGCCATTAAATCGCAAGTACTAGCCAACTTCGTGCCGAATGGACAGAGGCCGAACTCCCTAAAGAGTACGGCGCATACTCCAATTGGATCATGCACTTCGACGGCTCTAAAATGCTGGCAGGTCTGGGAGTAGGCGTTGTCCTAACATCCCCCACTGGAGATACAGTCCAATGTGTACTCCAAATATTATACACAGACTCCAACAATGCAGCCGAATACGAGGCTCTGTTGCATGGTCTTCGGATGGCTGTCTCCATGGGCATCCAGCGCCTGGAGGTGCGCGGGGATTCAAACCTCGCAATATCTCAAATAAATGGAGACTTCGATGCCAAGGATCTGAAAATGGCGGCTTATCGTAACGCCGTCCTTCAAATGTCAGCTCGATTCGAGGGGCTTGAATTTCATCATGTGGTTTAAGAAAACAACCAAGCGGCGGATATCCTTGCCCGCATTGGTGCTAAACGTGACCCCGTCCCACCCAACATCTTTCTGGAAAGGCTTTTCAAGCCATCTGTGGTGTGGCAAGGGGAGACCGACAATACTAGTTCGGATCCGACCACAACCCCAGATTCCGAACACACTAACATAATCGGGGGCTCTGCCACCGAAATAACACCTTCGGCCCATCTCGTTATGGCTATCATCGCCCCATGGACCGAACCCTTCTTAGCCTACCTTAATAGGCAAGAACTCCCCGAGGATCAAAATGAGGCACGCTGCATTGTGCGGCGCTCTAAAGCCTACAAAGTCCACGAGGGAGAGCTTTATAAGAAAAGCCCTACTGGAGTACTTCAAAGATGTATCTCCGAGGAGGAGGGGCGGAAACTCTTGGCTGAAATTCATGCCGGACTCGGTGGTCACCACGCCACAGCTCGGGCCCTTGTAAGCAAGGCCTTCTGTACATATTTCTATTGGCCGACGGCCCAAGCAGACGCACAGGACCTTGTCCAACATTGCGTCGGATGCCAGCTTTTTGCTAACCAAAGCCATATTCACTACAAAAAAAAGACACATCCGTGACATTTTGGGCCGAACAATTTTTTTCCTGTCATACATATGACACTTCTATGACGATAATTGTGACAAAACTCGGTATCATCATAGATGTGGTGGGCTCCTACTTCTATGACAAAAAATCATGATAGAAAATGGGCTTTTCGTCCTGGGCGGGCCGGAGACGCAGCTGCATGACATTCTTTGGGCCGTCCATGACAGAAAAAACCGTGGTAGAAGCAAGGGGGAGGAAAATTTCAGGGAGTTGCCGGTTACGGTGGGAGGTCGGGGGCGGAGCGATGCACGTTTCTCTCGTACGTACGCGCGTGTGTGTGTGAGGCGTTGGCTCTAACTGAAGCTGAGCGAGGCGTTGGGCTCTAACTGAACCCGAGCGATTGCACTGCAGGCTACGCGTTACTGAACCCGAGCAATCGATCGATGGCTGTTAACTGAACCCGATGGAGTGATTCCTTCGCTACTGCTGCTAACTGAAGCCGATCGATGCTGCCTCTAGGATGAACAGTGAGTGTTGCCGGGGGGGTTGGATGAACAGTGAGCGGTGGCGTTGCCTCTGGATGAACAGGAACCCGTGGTGTGGAGGGCTGGATGAACAGTAGATGGTGGAGGGGTGGCCGTGGAGGGGTGGTTGAACAGGACCCCGTGGTGTGGAGGGCTGGATGAACAGTAGACGGTGGAGGGGTGCCCGTGGAGGGGTGGTTGAAAAGTAGCTGATGGAGTAGCGCGCGGTGGAGGCTGGATGAACAGGAGCCCGTGGAGGCTGGAGGAGGTCGACGGTAGCCCATGGAGGTTGGAGGAGGTCGACGGTGGAGATGAACAGTATCCCGTGGAGTCCCGTTTTGCGGTACGCCACACCCCTCCCGATGAACAGGACCCCCGTTTCGACCGTAGGAGGTTCGTTTCGTCCATTTTGCGGTACGCCACACCCCTCCCGATCAACAGGACCCCCGTTTTGACCGTAGGAGGTCCGTTTCATCCGCTTTGCGGTAC
>NC_041393.1:57677383-57747957 GCF_002162155.2 Triticum dicoccoides | reverse complement strand
CCACACCCCTCCCGATCAACAGGACCCCAGTTTTGACCGTAGGAGGTCCGTTTCGTCCGTTTTGCGGTACGCCACACCCCTCCCGATCAACAGGACCCCCGTTTCGACCGTAGGAGGTCCGTTTCCTCCGTTTTGAGGTACGCCAGGCCCCTCCCGATCAACAGGACCCCATTTCGAACGTGGCCGGTCGAACACAAGGCCGTTTCCTCCATTGTGCGGTACGCCAGGCCTCGTTTCCATCGCTTGTTCCGTCCAAGCCCTCCCGATGAACACGACCACGCATTCCGTTCCGACCCAGCCGGTTGGCTCCGCATGAACACGATGACGACACTGTTTCTCCATTCTGACCCAGCCATGTACGTATGCGCGAGTAGGCGTTCGAGACCCTGCCCGTATGTACGTACGTGGCCATATTTTCTTTCTTGCACCCTCGCCGCTGTACGTACGTGTACATGCTACGTGCGCGCCTCTACTATGATACGTGCGCACCTCTACATCTACGACACGTGCGCGCCTCTACATCGACCAGTATGTACGTACATGTTCGCGACCAGAATGACAACGCTACATACGCTTCGACCAGGTGGGTCCCGACTATCAGGCACTTCCTTGCGTGAGAAGATGTAGCTGGTGGGTCCCAGCAGTCAAGGGGGCGAATTGTTTTTTTTTTCAGACGCACTTCCTTGCGTGCGAAGGTGTAGCTGGTGGGTCCCAGCAGTCAGGGGGGAAACGTTTTTTCGTGAAATATGGTGGCCCGTCTGGTGGGTCCCCGCTGTCAGGTGGAGGAATAATTATTTTGCGCATAATAAGGAGGCACTTCCTTGCCGCGGCTGTGGACCCACCTGTCAGCCTCTCCACGTATAGTCCACGTCCAATGGAAGCCGTTCCTTGACCACGTTGACCACGCTGCGCCGAGAGCACCAGGGCGGTGGACGACGGGGAGGCCTAGGAAGGGGACGACGCAGAGCCGGGGAAGATGCGGCAGTGGATGCCCACGCGTAGAGGAGTACGAGGGTTCACTGGTTCACTGCGGTGTGAGGCTGCCGTCGCCGCAGAATAACAGGGGGTGTGGGTGAGTAGAGGGATGGCCTGGCCAGCGGTGGGAGTAGTAGGGGCGGTGAGGCCTCCGCCGCATCGCAGACGGCCACGGGAGGCAGGAGCACGAGGCACGACCGGCGCTGGTTTGGGCGGCTGGAGAAAGAAGACCAGAGGTTGAAGAAGCACTACGGCCGTTGGATGGACATCGTACGGTCACTGGAGCTAGAATCGTGCATATTGACTAAGTTGACAAAGCCCTCCGTCCCCGTCAACTTAGTAGGCCCACAAGTCAGCCTGCCACTATACTGGGTCCCAGCTAACAGGGGGAGTATTTATTTTTTTTGTGCGTAATAAGGAGGCACTTCCTGGCGTGCGAAGATATAGCTGGTGGGTCCGAGCTGTCAGCGACGGTAATGTTTTTTTCGTGAAATACTGAGGCCATTTTGGTGGGTCCCTGATGTCAGGTAGACGAATCATTATTTTGCGCGTAATAAGGAGGCATTTCCTTGCGTGCGGCCGTGGACCCCAGCTGTCGGCCTCTCCACGTACAGTCCACTTCAGATGCATGTCGGTCGTTGACCATGTTGACCAGGCCGCGCCGAGAGAACCAGGGCGGTGGATGACGGCGAGGCCTAGGAAGGGAACGACACGGAGGCAGGGAAGACTCAGCAGTTGTTTCCCACGCAGAGGGGAGTACGACTGAACGAGGGTTTACTGGTTTGTCTGCCGTCGCCGGAGAATAACAGCATGTGTGGGTGAGTAGAGGGATGGCTAGGCCAGCGATGGGAGTACGGTGGGGCGGTGAGACCTGCGCGACAGCACAGCCGGCCACGGGGAGGAGGGAGCAGGCAGTCCCTCCGGCGCTTGTTTGAGCGGCTGGAGCAGGAAGAGCAGAGATTGAAGAAGCACGACGGCCGTTGGACGAACATCGAACCGTCACTGCTTGTGCGTCAACCTTTTTTTAGGAAAGCCTCAAATCTGTGGAAAATAGCATACAACCCATCTGCCATTATTTCTAATAATTTACAGCCCATTTGCTAATTCTTAAGGTTTTTCTTGGAGCCCATATTCTTTTTGTTAGCATTACAGCCCATATTGTGGTCACGGTTAAAAAATTATACGAAATTTTGCATATTTCGGTGCGGTCCGAACTGTTTTTAATCCCGAAATTTCGACTCACATTCAAACTGATTTTAAAAATAAATGTATATCAATATAAAATCCAACAAATTCTCCACGCATAAAAATTAATGTAATTTAAAATCTTGAAATGAAAAAAATATATTTGAAACTAATTGCTGGTTTGATGTGTTTTAAAAATGTACAGCCCATTTCTCATTACTGATGGGCCATTTTCTCGGCCAGCCGAATGAAAAGCTCTCCTCGTCTTGAAAGATTCGCAGCCCAACAGGCCTGACAAAGCGACTTAATTGGCAAATCACAAAAAAACTGGGCTGTGGCCGTGGACCCAGCTGTCTGCCTCTCCACGTACAGTACTCTCCCAATGGAAGTCGTTCCTTGACCACGTTGACCACGCCGCATGGAGAGCACCACGGCGGTGGACGATGACGAGGCCTAAGAAGGGGACGACACGGAGCCGGGGAAGACGTGGCAGTGGAAGCCCGCGCGGAGAGGATTACGAGGGTTCACTAGTTCGGCTGCGGTGTGAGGCTGCCGTCGCCGCAGGGCCTGGCTAGCGATGGGAATAGTAGGGGGCAGTGAGGCCTCCGCGGCAGCACAGCCGACCACGGGAGGCAGGAGCATGCGGCACGACCGGCGCTGCTTTGGGCGGCTGGAGCAAGAAGACCAGAGGTTGAAGAAGCACTACGGCCATTGGATGGACATTGTACGGTCACTGGAGCTAGAATCGTT
The DNA here is from genome assembly GCF_002162155.2 of Triticum dicoccoides. Taxonomy (NCBI): domain Eukaryota; kingdom Viridiplantae; phylum Streptophyta; class Magnoliopsida; order Poales; family Poaceae; genus Triticum; species Triticum dicoccoides. The sequence goes on along the minus strand of NC_041393.1, from coordinate 57,745,047 downwards.
CATGTTGACTAAGTTGACAAAGTCCTTCGGCCCTGTCAACTTAGTAGGCCCACAAGACAGCCTCCCACCAAGGTGGGTCCCAGCTAGCCGGGGGAGTATTCATTTTTTTGTGCGTAATAAGGAGGCACTTCTGGTGGGTCCAAGCTGACAGTGGGGGGAACGTTTTTTTCAGAGTGGGTGAGTAGAGGGATGGCTAGGCCAGCGATGGGAGTATGGTGGGGCCGTGAGGCCTGCGCGGCAGCATAGCCGGCCGCGGGAGGAGGGAGCAGGCAGTCCCGCCGGCGCTTGTTTGAGTGGCTGGAGCATGAAGAGCAGAGATTGAAGAAGCACGCCAAGCTTTGGATGGATATCCAACAGTCACTGCTCTCGTGTGTTGACTAAGTTGACAGGGCGTTGCGTGTGCGTCAACCTTTTTTTATGAAAGCATACGCGTCAATCTATAGTAGGCGCACAAGTCAGCATCAAATCTGTGGAAAACAGCATACAACCCATCTGCCATTATTTCTAATAATGTACATCCCATTTGCTAATTCTTAAGATTCTTTTTGGAGCCCATCTTATTTTTGTTAGCATTACACCCCATATTGTGGCCACGGTTAAAAAGTATACGAAATTTTGCATATTTCGGTGCGGTCAACTGTTTTTAATCCAGAAATATCAATTCACATTCAAACTATTTTGAAAAATAATTTATGTAAATATAAAATCAAAATAATAGTCCACGCATACAAATCAATGGAATTTAAGATCTTGTGATGAAAAAAATAAAACTAATTCCCGGTTTGATGTATTTTAAAAATGTACAGGCCATTTCTGAGCAAACCGAATGAAACTCTCCTCGTCTTGAAACATTTGCAGCCCAGCAGGGCCGATAAAGCAGGTAGGCCTTGTTTGGGTATTTCTTTTAAAAAAATAGAACTGGGCTAGCCATTTTCAGCAAGAAAAAAACACAACTAGGCTCATGATGTGGTAAACATAAATAAAACCCTGGCTAGATGGGCCACAGCCCCTGCACTGCTTGTTCCTCATTGTCTCAAAAAAACTACTTGTTCCTCAATAAAAAAACTGTGCGACTTGTTGGGTCCCTGGTGTCAGCCGCTCGTAGTGTAATTCTCTCATTTATTGACTACGTTGACGATGGCATGAGCCCTAGATGTTCAACCATTAGGAGGAACCATATTTTTGGGCTTGTACTATGGAGGCACTTGCTTGCGTACTGCCATGACGCTGGTGGGTCCCTACTGTCATCCTCTCCACATACAGTCATCTCCTTGTTCCTCTCGGTTGTTGACGACATTGACAACGCAAGAGGGCGGCGCACCACGCACGGCGAGCAAACCAAGTCTGCAAGGCGGAGGACGACGGCGAGGCCTCGAACGGAACAAACAGGAGCCACTGAAGATGCGCCGGTCCAGTCGCAGGCGGAGGGGAGTACGAGGGTTGACTGGTGGGGGTGGTGGGGGCTAGTCACTTGGCTTCTGTAATGCACAGTGAGCTCAAGCAGCCGGCGTGAGTGATGTTATTTCCCTTGGTTGTGATTTGTTACAATATTTCACTCTAAATTAAACGAATGGCAAGCCATTTGCCTTGTTTCAAAGAAAATATGACAGTCACAGTCGAGTTGAAAAGGCAGGAACATCTAACTCCAGCTTACAAACTGTACAAAAGCACGAGGGTTGATTGTTCATCAGGTTTACAAAAAAACCCAGATTGAAAAGGGCAACAACATCTAACTCCAGCACTGTTTTTGGGAGTCACAGTCAAATGGATCGGTCAGGTCCATAGAATGAACATCCTGGATCGTTAAATTTACTGGATTATGACCATAATATGTTGTAAATAGAAGCCCGGCACGTTCAGAAGCTCTTTTGCCCACCTGAAACTCCTTTTTTTGCTCTTCAACATACCCATCCGTCAAAACCATGCTGATGATAAACTTAAGCTTGATGGACAATAGTAACCTCGCATTCAGCACGAAGAATGTGACAAATCTTGTGTTTGCACGGTTGGCTACATATCGATCTAGCATTATTGTCTTCAATCGAATCTCATGAGAAGTGAGAAAATCCTGATGCTTACGAATCCACCGATTGGTTATAACTTTCTTACCCCGTCCTGTTGCCTAAATAGACATGAAAATTGAAAACAGTTAAGGTCTAAAAGAAGAGTGTCGAAAGAGCAACATCTGAATGGTTAATTCTAGTACACTATATGCGGGCTTCCAATGTGCGTGCAATTATCACCTTTATATACAATTTCTCCAGACATGGAAAGCATTGCAACAAGCCAATAATCATGTTCAGATCAGAACTATTCATTTGGATATATAAGATCTTGAAAGAATCCAGCACCATTGATAGGCCATCCATGGAGAAACTCTTCATTGAGCATAGAACATAATATTAGTACAAAATGTGTACTCCAAGATGATATATAAATTATGCGCAGAAATTTAAAATGCAGCATATGGTTACAAGTGTAGATGATAATATAAAGTACCTGAAGAACTATGGAGCCAAACACCATATTGAAATGAGCACAAAGATCATGTATTACACCCAAGGTCTCCAGTTTAGGTGCAGAGGGGACGGTTATTTGCAACGGTGAATAACTAGAATCAAGGATCAACCTTTGAAGTGAAGGGGCATCTTGGATGATGAGCTGCCTTCCGTTAAAAGAAATTCCAATTCTTACAAGGTTAGGCGACTTTATTTGGAGACAACCGATTCTAACTGTGAAAACAAGCACCAAGCACTCCAGCGCAGGGCAACTGGAGTGGATGATGCTGTGCAATGAGGCCTACGATATACGAACCCGCACAAGTGAAAGTTTCTTGAGAAATGGGAGTCGAAGGTTTAGTACCAGATTGTCTGGAAGGTAGCACAACGCAAAGGTGGCGGTGTGGAGAGAGGAGGAAAACCGCGAGATGGACATCGGTGCTGAGGGCACAAGTTCATGGCGTTCTGTATGTGGTATGTGATTTCCAGGGGAATAGTAGAACTCAAGCAGCTGTAGTTTTGTGAATTCAGGGGATTTCAGCCAGGCGTCCACCGTGTAGGGCATGGTATGCTTGCTCAGGTAGCATGACGGGATGCAGAGGCTTTGAACGGAGCCCTGGTGCGAGGAGATGATGGCTCTGGGGATTTCAAAATCATTGAAGAGAGATAGATGACAATAGTCGAGATTGAGGGGCACGGCGCGCCATAGAGGGCTCCACCGAATTGAGAGGACTTGGGTGCGGCAGCGATCCTTGGTGGGGAGAAGCGAGATGATCTCCCCAAGGACGGCGTCTGGGAGACCGCTGATGCGGTCCACCCGAGATTCTACGGGTTCCTGGGATCCGGTGGGGGCGGGGTCGCCGCTTCTCCCTGCACTGCTAGGTGCGGGATCTACAACAGGCATTGCCGCTGGCGGGAGCCTCATCTTCTTGGCGCTGGGGTCAGCCGACTCCATTTTCCTCGAGGGTGTCGCGTCGCGCTCACGGATTTGAGCAGAGTAATGAATGACGAGCCTAGTTGTAGTGCGAGCGAAGAAGGGGAGCTGGGGGTTTTCTGTAGGAGTGAGGAAGAAGGGGAGCTGGGGTTTTCTGTAGGAGTGAGGTGAGGAATTTGGGGGTACGAGTGGAGCGAGCTGACGTGAGGTGGGTGGGAGCAAGGAGGAAGAAGAGCACCCAGGTTTTTTTTGTGGGGGAGGGGGGTGTGCTGGGTGTGGGTAGCGCCTTTTGAATTGATTTTACTAATTACTAGTGTGGATTGGCTGTTTTGTCTTGGGCCCAGAGAAACAATTACTACTAGTACAGTGGAGACACTCTACAGCTACCCAGAAAAACAATTACTACTAGTACAGTGGAGACACTCTACCGCTTCTGGCTCCTCCTAGGTCATTGAAACGTCTCCCTCTACTGAATGCCGTTATACTTTTGTTCACCAACATGCGGGCCATGCAGCGCGCGGGCCCAAATGCCATCCACCAAATTAGCAGGCAGTATGCAGGCGGAGAGTCACCCTGGTCGTAGCGCGGCAGTAACGAGCCGTCGTATCACAAAACCCCACCTCCCCGCAGTCTAAGTTTGACGGACGAAGCAACCATCATTTAACTCCTCGCTGAATCCCCTTCTCCCTCACCGTCTTCAAGAAAGGCAACACTCGCATCTGCCACTGTTCTTCTCTCCCAACGAAGGGAAGGTAAGCGGATCCGTGATGTTGGTATATTTTCGTTTAGAGCAAAAAAAGAACTTTTGCAAAGCAGTAACCGATCCTCACTCTCTTTTTTGTTTCATTGTCATTGAGATTGTGTTTTCCTTTCAGTGGTCTCCTAGTATTCATCAGTTTCATGATGGACCAAGGAGAACCAGGCAAACATCTGCCGATATTGGAGCAGACGCGGGAGGCTGATCCCCACGAGACAGAGAGCTCCAAGAAGATGGAGGCAACCACCGAGCGGACCCCAGATACGCTCACGACCACTACTGAGATGGTCAACACCCCGTTTGAGCTTACAACCCCCGTGGCACTGCAGGAGCAGTTTTCCCCCTTCGAGGATGTGTCCCCCCCGCCGAGCTGCCCAAGGTGATTTCCTTCTTTGCCGATCTCGATTGTGGTTTTTCATCTAAGTATGTGGTGATTTTTTTAGAAAAGGAAGTATGTGGTGATTAATAATGCAAAATTTTATTAGCTTCGATGCCATGCTATACATAGTGGTTTAAATAACTTGTGGTTCTTATACTGAAAAGTAATTCAAAATTTGTTTCTGTTTCAATTAGAGCCCTGATGTAGACAAGGATTGTGTGGTTGTGCATGTCACTCGCTATGAGGCGGACGACCTAAATATACACACGGGGAAAATAGAGTTCTTAGGCTGTTGGATCCTGGAAGCCATTTGCGGTTATACCAATGAAGAGTTGTATTCCAGCCTCACTGTTGTCAGGCGTGTTGTCCAGGGTGTACTGAAGCACAAGAAGTTCAAAGCTACTCCTTCGTTTGTGAGGCATATTGTTCTTGTCAAGCTTACGCAGGAAGATGACGTGGCATGCCTCCACAAACAAGTTTATCAGTGGCAAGGCCACAAGGTTGTCTTCATGAAGGTTCACAGGATTGAGCTGCTGCGGGATGTCCTCAATGATGTTCATGGCAAGGTCCGTCTTGTGTCCAACGCAAATTAGATCAAGGCATGAAATAGTTGCCCCAACTAGTGTTTAATAGTAGTTTGGATTATGTCTAATTATCTAAACCTTGCCTATTATCGACCACTCTAGGGCTAGTGCTCTGTTTGAATCCGTCTATGGGAACTGCTGCTACTTTTGTGTGCCCGTGAATCATGTGAGAACCATCATAATTGTTGCCGAAACAGATGCGTCCTCACTAGTTTTTTCATGAATATGGCATGGTAAGACATAAGTTGTCACGGTTTATCATATGAGCAGTGTGTGTTTTGATGAAATAGAGCACTCGTTCGAGAACCGTGCACCGACGTATACATAAGTACTTGTAAACACTGTTGGTGCTACCCCACTTGTAAGCAGTTGTGCAAAACACGGCACATTGGCTCAGCTCGCTTCAACACTAGGCTATCGACCAGCTAACAATCAACAATATGATGTTTGACATATAAGCAACTACTATGTATCTTGTTACAGTGGTTCATGCAGTTAATTGAGGCCACAATGTAATAAATTCCAAACGTTCACACGCTAGTCCAGCGCTCATGTGGAACACTCACAATTAAACTCGTCTTCATAAAAATCTTGAAAAGCATAAGTTAAGCAATTTTATACATATCAATGATTCATAGAACATAACAAACATATACTAGTTCACAACAAAAGACAAAGGTGTGAGAAGGTTTACAAATCAGGAAAAAACAAGCAAGGCTTCTCTGAGGAAAGGGCCTCCCGGTAGGCTTAAATTTCCTGGAGTTCACTCTGTTTTTTTCTTGTTGCCACCATCCAAGTTAGGTTCTCTCATTCCAGAATAACCAATTATAATTGTAGTCTCAGCTGGAATGCTGAACTGAACTATGCAGTCTACTGACCAGCTGAAATGCTTGTGCATTCCACTAAATTTAAGCACCGCTATTTGCAGAAATAAGCAGACCACAATGCCTCTTGTCCGCGCACCTGTCCAAAAAACCGCCGTGCAGCCGTGCCAGCTAGTCCTCTGTCCGTGGATGAACTGGTAGAAAGTGCATTCCGGACTAGGATGCAGTTGGTTCTGCTCGTCCCCGCACTGCAATCAGGAAGTAAAACGTACGAATCAACTTCTTTTAGATTGCGTTGGTCATTCTACCTTAGTTACTACCAATGTAGGGATACCTTGAAGACGGGAGGTTAGACGACGGCAACGAGCGATAGCCATCTCATTTTGCGCAGTTGTACTAAAACTGAGGTGTGTGCTTTTGATTGCGCGGATAGAAACGATACGAAGACAGACATCCCGCAACGATATGGAGACAGACATCCCTGTTTGCGCAAATACGAAATACGGTTATTTAAACAGTGACACATATTACTACTTTCCCCCATTTCCTCTTAGAACCAAGTCCTAGATTCATGCTACAGCTTTCCCACTTTCTTCCCTATTTGAACCAACGCTTTGAGTTCACTGTATGAACTAGCTTTACTTCTAATAATAGTAGAAGTCTAGGTGGCTTTGTAACAGCGGACGGAAGTAGAAAAGGATCCACACGAAGGGGGAAGAGCTGGGGCAGTAGAGCAAGGCAGGTTTCGAAGGAATATATACCTGAGGGTCGTCGGCATGTGGCGAAGACGGCGTCGGGAGGCCACATCTTGGCCACAATACCGCAGGGAGGAAGAAGGTGTCGGAGGCCCTCCCGAGCCGGCGCTCTCTCAGAGAGAACGGCACGACCGCCAATCGGGACGCGCAGGCAGCCGTTGGTCTCCTCCCTTGCCGCTGACGACAGCATGAACGATGCACCTACACCCCCTGCCCCGGTCGAGGTTGTCCGGCTGGATTTGTGACCAGCCGTGAGCTGAGAGAGAGAGTGTGGCCACCTATGTCTTGCTTAGATCTGGAGAGCATGAGAGAGTGAACGAGAGGAACCCTAGTAAAGCAAGCGCTAAGGCTCCTGCTTTTATATATAGTGGAGTGATTTTGTTGTACCAGCTTCAAAAAAATACGCTCCTACGTGTACCCGCGAATGGGTGTGAGAGAACTAGTCCGTGCGTGCACCGCTTCTCTTCGTGAGAGTACAATATATACTATGCCCAAAGAACGTTTGCCGCAAGAGTAATAGTATAAGTGTGTGAGATGTGAGTTAAAATAAAATGTGCGCGCCGTCTTTTGGTTTTTAGAAGTTCTGAGCGTAGGGTGTGAAGAGCACATATGTGCGTGACGTCTACCTGCAGATAGAGGATGGGTGCGAGGTGCGAGTCTGTGAGAGGACTCGGGAGAGTCGTGACTCGTGAGGGTGCGTGTGCGTGAGAGAGAGGGGGGCACGTATCAATGCAATGCATGTGTCCGTAAATCATTATCCGACAAACGTTTGCCATAAGCCTTTTCCTGACGAACGCCGTAAGAACCATTAGATCGGCATCCGACAATGTCAGTTTTGCCATGTCATTTAACAGAACAGCCACTCCTCCTACACACAAATCTTCCACGTGAGTGTTAGCAACTGCCGTATGCTCCCTCCGTTCCGAAATGCAGTGCATATAGCTTTATTGAAAATTAGAACCTCGCAAACTTTTACCGAGTTTTTGTGTACCAAATTGCACATGTAGAATACCATGTATATATCATTTCATTCATCTTCGATAGGTAACTATAAAGATGGGTGAGGAGTCTAAAAAGAAAGACCATCGTATCACCCGCATCAATTTCAACCATGCTTTAGTGTCGAGGAATATCATAGGAACTCTATACGATATGATTTTTATAGGATTTTTTCCTTTAGAGCCAATTGGTTCATAGGAATAGATTCATATACTCTACATTTCAAAGGAAATAAAAATGATATCATTTCTATAGCTTTAGAGCCACTTGGCTCATATGAATGGATTCCTATACTCCCTTAATTTGAAAAGAAAATTAACATTAGCGTATATTCAATAGAAAAGTTCCTATGATATGAACCAAATTACATCTCTTTACTAATCCCTCCTCATAGGAATTGAGATACATGTCATCTCTAGATTCAATAGAAAAGTTCCTATGATGTGAACCAAATGACATCTCTTTTCCAATCCCTACTCATAGGAATTGAGATGCTCCATGTCATCTCTTTCCCTACAACTTCCACGTATGCATCTTCTATTCCTAAATAGATAGTACAACCCACTAGTAGCTTTTTTCCAAAACATGCAACTATGGAACAAGAACTATATAGTGTGCCAATAACTTTGAAAGATGGTCGCTGGATGAAGCTAACCCGACAGTGCAGAGATGGGCAAATCCGAGCACTACTGGCCGTTGGATATCATCAACATTCCACCAGATCTGCCACATGTACAATTTAGAAGACTCCATGGTTGAACTTAAGCATAACGCAAAAACCTCAAAACACAAGCACTTCTCCTTTGTTCTAGAATCTTCTGTATCATCATTGATTATTTTTTTCTAAATGAATTGCCATTGTTTGTTTTTTACTTTATGATTTACAATGCACAACCCCATGAATCTTAACATTTCTATAAAACTAATTGATTTTGAATGAGATGAACTATAAGAACTAAACGAACATCTACATCATGCATATATGACTCAAAGCTTTACATGCTATAGTGTGTATTTATTCATAATTTGGTTTCGAAATCTCATGCGTTCAATACATGTGTACCTTACTAGTTTTGAGTAGAGTAGCAAATTTCACGCGGCCCCGGGTATATCAAAATGTAGGACCCATGCATCATTGCCTTTCGGTCGAACCTACATCCACAATTTTTTGTACGTGCTATATCTCCACTGGTCCCCGAACCCAAAATGCTGCCTCATTCCTATAAAACCAAGCGGCCCACACATATTTAAGGCATCGACTCGAACCCGTTTACTACGACGTGGCCCCGCATGCCATAGTACTCCTACAAACCCTACCGCGGCACTCATCATCGGTTTTCTTTAAGAGGACGAGGAGAAGCCGATTTGTAGTGGAGGCGCTTTAAAAAAAGGATCTGTAGTGGAGACCCCTACCCTAGGGTGCCCTAGGTAGCTGCCGCACGCATCATTGTTTTCTCTTTTCTTTATGCTCTGGCGCGCTAGAGTGAAATGATGGTTGCTTCGTCCGTCGAGCTTAACGCGGGAAAGGTGGGGCTTTGTGATTTGACCCCTCATCGCTCATTTTCTACTACTGCGGCGCTACGACCGGGGTGCCTCCAATTCCAACCGCTGCTCCGAACTGTAATTTGGTGCATCGCACGTGGAACAAGACAGTGGATGAGCCACATGTCTGCCAAAGGGGTCCTGTTAAGTGTGTCGCCATTTCGTGTGCGGACTGACCCTGCTTGAGTTGCTACGCCAACACGACAGGAGCAGCCTACCACTTGGTTTTGCTCCTTGGTGAATCCCGACTATATTGATCTAAAAAGATACGTGCTGAACTACCCTCTCCGTCTCGGTTTTTTATTTGTAGGCGTCTCGGTTTATAGGGCTTGCATGTAGTTCTAGGTCATCCATTTGACTAACTAAATATGAGTTACTATGTCACAAAAAGTATATCATTGGATTCTTATTGGTTGATATGTGAAGAAACAAGAAACGAGGTAGAAGTTAATGCACCGCGCCTTAGTATTTTGGGATTATTTGGTTTTCGTAAGATGACGTGCGTTTGGTTGCAAGGGTGGTCATGAATGGGTTGGGATCGTTTAGAAAATAGACATGTTTGGTTATAAAGCACATGAATGGTTCAAGTCAAAAAAAGAGAACATGCCTTGAAGATGCTCAACCATTCCACCCAACCAAATCGGTCGAATCAAATGGCCACCCTTTGCATGCATGACTATGTGAGCATGACTGGTGGTCCCGTCTGAAATAATTAGCTCATCTCTTATATTCAGCCAAAGACATGAATTGAATGGTTCAATCCCAAAAAAATTGAATGGTCCCAATCCATTAATACGATACCTTCAACCAAACACATCCGACGGAGGGAGTAGTTGTATTTAAAAGTCGAGGGCAGGGCTTTTCCTGCCCGGTAGGCGGCGGGAATTCCGCATAGTCGGTTCGACAGAGACACGAGAAGACGAGGGAGTAGGCTGCTGCAAATGTAGGGCTATGTGATTTAACAGCGAGTTGCTGCTGGACAGGTGGGGCCACGTGATTTGACTTGCCATTATCATTTTAACTGCGGCACTACGACCGGCGTGAGTCTCCCGATTCCTGACCACCTCCATACAGGTGCCTCTCCCAATGCTCCACCATGTAGTAGTAGAGGCTGGCTCTTGCATGAGAGCCCACTTCTCCACTTTTTCCTTGCCTCTCTTTCCTCCACATATGCAAAAATGCCATGTAAAGCGCACTATTGTACTTACTTGCTCCTACAGGTGCTTAAGCTTGCCACATAGGCATAAAGTCTGATGTGGCAAGTTAATCAAGAAGAGAGAGACTAGTTTGGTGACCCAAGGAAGAAACGGTGCTAAGCGCGTGTACCTAGATGAAAAGACAATTTTGAGTCTATAGCTAATTAAATGAAGCAAACTTAGCAACACCATTTCATTGGAAGAGGTCACTCCTTGGCAAATGCAATAAACTAGTACTCCCTGTGTCCCATTATATAAGAACGTTTTTGACACTACACTAGCTAGTGTCAAAAACGTTCTTATATTATGGGATGGAGGGAGTACGAAGAAAGAGATAGAGGGGAGTAAAAAAATACACTTATAGCCAACCTTGTTGTAGTATGAGTGACTAAGTGATGACTATGTATGACATGCCAACATCAGATAGCCTAACGCACCGTGTTAAATCTCCAAGGGCGCGACCACGCGAGCGATGCGATGGTCGTGGTAGGCGCGACCATGATACGGGCTGCGGGCAGCCCTTGGATCTGAGATCAAATGGTCGCATGCTAAGTTGCTGAAAATTTTAAGAATAACCCTCCAGGATAGGATATTCACCCATAGGTCTAGAATCACTCCATGCAACCGTTCGATCTCAGATCCAAGGGCTCTCGGAAGACCATATCATGGGAGAATGGAAAGCCACTACCCTGCCGTTCGCACGCTGGCACTTCGCTCCTACTCTTTCCCGCACGTCCTTTAATACTACAGCGGTTCGCTCCTAGTCGTCCCGTCCATTCACATTACGGCAGTTCCACTAATCCTAACCCTCCTGCCAAATCCATGGCGTCCCAAATCTCCCTGATCTGCGGTGAGTACAAGGTTAGAACCATCACCAGCAATGAGTTCGACATCATCTACACCCGTACTTCCACGACGGTGAAAGGATGCCTTTCTCGCTTTAGACGCATGTTCGAAAACTCACATGATGAGTGGGTCGCTGGGCTAGATGTTGAGTACACCACAGTCGTGGGACGAGAGAAGGATCTAAAGGACGAAGAGAGGAAGAAGCCCGCCATGATCCAGGTTTGCGTACATAACATTTGCTTGGTCTACCACATATGCCATGCCGACGTTGAGTGCCAAGATTTTAAGAACTTCCTCGAGGACAAAACAGTCAAATTCGTTACTGTAGACTTTAAGAACGACAAAGAAGTCCTGTGTCGGATAGGCCTCGTTGTAGGCAACCCCTTCGACCTCCAGAAGAATCGGCTGGTGCCCTCTCGTCAGCCCTCAATGCTGACCCTGGCAGGAGCCATGGTTCATCCTTCGTACCGCAAACTGGAGAAACCTCATTACACATTTCATCGTCATGCATGGCAGCAGAATGTACTAGATATAGACCACATCCACTATGCTGCAATGGATGGCGACCTTTGTTTCAATATCTACAAGGGTTGGATGAAGAGCAACAGCCAAGTTGGCGGTTCAAGCAAAGAAGTATCGGCCAAGAGGAAGAGGGACAAGGACGAAGTCGAGGACGTGGACGAGGACTCCGAGTAAGGTGGCAGTGTTGTTGCTCATGGAGGTTCTAAACTTCTAATGCAGTGTCTACCAGATTAGTTGCATAGTTTAATTTCAGGTGTGCTTAGTTTAATTTGAGGGGTGTGTTGTGCTGAGACCCCAGCAGAACTATGTTATGTTTCTTCTTGTTACTTTAACTCTTCAGTATGTACATACTAGTACTAGTATTTCTTTAATAGAATTTAGCACCCCAATTAAGCACGTACTAGCTTTTTTAATATTACTATATGCATAATTTGGCGACGAGTGCTCTCTATATGTACCACCTTTTTTTAAAATTTCAATTTTTGCTCCATGGCGCAATCCATCGATAGTGGAGTACTACTGTACAAAAGTATACATTTTTTAAAAGGCTAGCATACTGTTCATCACACACACACAAACACACACACACACACACACACACACACACACACACACACACACACACATATATATATATATATATATATATATAGCCAGTTAAATTCTCAACCTAGATTGACGTGCATGCCATGTAGTAAACCGATCCGGGGGAAGTATAGTAAAAATGAGGTGATTTTACCCAGCGATCGGCAGGGGAGCATGGCCTATCATGCGGTCCACGTGTCATGATGTACCAAGGCGATGCGCGTGTCCCTCTTGAGGCAGAAGCAATACTAGTATGTGGTTTGAGATGATGTCAAACGAAAGTGTGAAATAATGGTTGCTTCGTCCGTCTGGGAAGGTGCGGCATTGTGATTTGACGTCTCATTGCTCATTACTAACACTGGGCCGGTACGAGTGGGGTGCGCCCCCTGCTATTCTGCACTGTTATTTGGTGCTTGACACGTCGACCCGGTTGCTATATGTCCCACATGTCGGCGATAGGAAGTACATAATTCATGAAAGGGAGCGTCGACGGAGGAGTATACTACAGAATTCATGAAAGGGAGCGACTTAGTTTTGGAAAAATTTGTTTTTACGGGGTACGTACCCACTAGGGTTTATAGGGCTCATCTAAAAAACATTCGTTTTTCCGTTTGATAAGTCTCAATTCTAGTACTATACTAGTAGTAGTACCATTACATGTTGGATTTCGAGGTGCGTTAGATCACCCGACGCAAGCAGTGTCAAGAGGAAACTAACCAATGCATGTACAAGTTCATGGAAATTTAGTGGTCATTCATGCATTCGTTCTAATTAATGCCTCGGTAAACATAACTTCTTGAGAAAAATGAGCGTACTGTGCAAACTACGAAATTAATTCGACCACTCACCTTCTACCTTGGTTGGAGAGATTTTGAAATTGAGCCATAAACTGGAAAGGAGGGAGTAGTAACTTTTGTCTCGATTACTATTTGTGGCCTTGTATAGATGTAAAATGTATTTTTTATAGTGGCCTTTTATAAGTAAATAGAGGGAGTACTAACCAAAGTACGTAGTAGGGATGAGGAGTAAACGGAGGGAGTAGTAAAATTTTCTCCTCGTGCTGCGAGCCACTGCGCGTGTGGGCGAGGGAGCGGGCGTAAAGGCGTATAGTAGTACTCCAGCTTCACCTCATCCTGCGAGCCACCGCGCCCGTGGGCGGGGGAGATGGCGTACTAAGCAAGCTTCTCCTCGTTCTGCGAGTTGACGGGACACATCAAAAGTACTACAGTGTATAGAGCCTTGCCTCTAAGGTAGGCCCCACATGGTTTGCCTCTTTTTTTAATTTAACATAACGCGTCAAGTCACAATTTGTTTGTTCACCCGTGGTAGACGATCCTCCCTCCACCAAGTGGACAACCAGTACACGTGCCAAATTACCACGTGGGCTGCCTTTTTCGTACAGAAATGAGCTCCACCGTGTACCCGCATGGGTGTGGTTGGGAAAGAGACGGGAGTACGTGCGCCGTGCGTGCACCTCTTCTCTTCGTGCACGTTCCCCACCTATGTGTGTGTGTGAGAGAGATACAAACCTAGACATAATGCGCCGTCCATCCCCATGCCTCCGCCCAGTCCGACCACCAGTCACCACCACGGCACCACGCCCCACTCCTCCTCACCTTATCTCTCATATTTCTCCCTCCATTTTTATATACAAGGGGCCACTATCAAAATTACAATTTGCAGATATACAAGGCCACTAACACTAATCGATGCAATATTAATGGTGTTTGCCTCGTGGTACTAGCAAAGGAGGAGATTAATTATCCCTTGCATGCATGCGGGAGTTTGTAAAAAAATGCATCTTGATGTTCCGTGCAATGCACGGGCATCTTGCTAGTCCATGAAAACAACACATGGGAAAATTCCCCGGTGAATGAGGGATTTGAATCTGTTGGGAGGGGCTATTTGGATCTTGCCCGGGGTAGCCAAAATATTGGCAACCCTTTTGTCCACCGGTGCCTTTGGCAACGATGAACGAGGAACGGCTCGCGTGCTCATGCTGTCATGCATCATCCAGCGCGCATGTTGGAGACGAGCTCGCACGAGCTGTGTTTTTTTATCCCACAACGCCGCCCGAGCCGCCCGCAGACCGACCGACGACCCGCAAATTACGCCATCCAACCGTAGCCACACACATTATGACAGCAACTCAACCAACCGGACGAAATTCACGCAAACACGTAGACAAACTGATACTCATTCACGCAACCACCAGAGTATTTCATATAAACAACGACGGAAATCATATAAAATACCAGATTTTCACACAAACATGACGGATTTCATTACATTCAAATGAACTACGCGGTGCTAGTTCTGGACAGCACAGGTATATAATACATGGCCTAAATGGTCGCCCGCCGATCAATTTGTGTTCCTGATGTCCGGCAGCACGATCACCGAACTGCCGGGAGCCCCGGAGGTATATGCTTTAGCGCAAAGGATGGCTCGCTTCCCCACTGCCCAACTGATATCATTGGCTGGTGCCGAAGATGATGGTGGCCGGCACCGGTTCGAGTTCATCACCTGCCACTACTTCGCCATGGCTGGCACCGGCTCGAGTTCATCCTAACATTGACCTCTTCCATGGAGCCCATGCGGGGTCGACGAAGGTCCTCGCAACAAAAGGATCCGGCAAGACACCTGCTGTGTACGCTAGTGTCGCCTCTGTGGTGGCCTTCATGGGACCCAAGCAGCGGCGGCCTCCCGTGTTCTACTTCTCCTCGATGATGGCGGCGGACGTGGAGGCGCTGGCCACCGAATCGTCGCTCTCTGCGCACCCGGCTTCTATCGCTGCTTGCATGGCGCGGCCGCCGGCATGGGAGTCTCGGCCACAGAAACGGGAGACGCGGTACGAGGCGGCGGCGTGGACGGCAGCAACGACGCCCGTGCGCCGCTCTTCGTCGAGCTGGCCTGGATCGGCGAGTTGCTGAACCGCGCGCCGGCTTGGGGCGACAACTGGCTCCGTCGGGCGAGGGGAGGGAGGTGGATCAGCGAGCTGCATAGCTCATATCCGGCGGGCTACCCAGCCGGCTTGAATGCGGAATAAGTACTCATCGTAAGCCATTGTAAGAGTGGACAAAATGGTGGAGGAGATAGGGGAGCGACGGAGGTGTGCGATTCTTGGCCGGCGTTTGGCCTCGTTTAAATGGGAGATTAAATAGACTGCGAACGGGAGGAGCTCGGCCGGCGTTGCGTTTAACGCCGGCCCGGTCATGAACGGACGTGTGTCCAGAGTCGGTTTCTCGGCTTCCACACGGGCGGGTTTCATGGAGGCGTTTGAATGCGGCACGGAGGCGTGTTCAGCTGGGCGTGCCGCGAGTGGCACCCTCGACTCTAACCTAGGACACCGCGCCGTTCTTCCACTGACGTGTGGGCTCTTTGGGTGCATGGCCTGCATGTCAGTGACCCAACGCAGGCAGTGCATGGCAGAGGAACCTTTGGTGAGCCAGGGCAGTCAGAAGTGGGCATTTCATAAACCGATGATTGTTCATTGAGTGTGACGTCATGTTTTTCATATAGTTAAGCATGTGTCTTGCATTGTGTGCTGTGTGCATGCAGGTGTGCGAGTGTTGCGTGCGTGCAAGGGTGCGTTTCAGTGTTGCATGCATGGGTGCGTACGTGCAAGGGTGCGTTTCAGTGTTGCATGCATGGGTGCGTACGTGCGTGTGTTCGTGAGTGCATGTGTACGTGTCAATGTTGCACGCCAGCATGCGTGCGTGTGTACGTTATGTGTACGTGTCAGTGTTGCACGCCTACATGCGTGCGTGTCTTGCGTGCGTGCATGTGTACGTGCGGGGTGAGGCTACACGTCAGTCGACTGACTTTTTCATCTCTGGTCATTAGATTTTCCAGCCGTTGGATACGAAATCAAGGGCCTCCAGTTTATCATCAAACTCCACCCCCCTCCCCCTGAGCCGCCAGCCACCACCGGCCGAACTGCCCGCCCCCGCCGCCCGCGGCCGGTCCGCCCTCCCCGAAACCACTCCCCACCGCCGGTCCGCCACCGCACCTTGGAGAGAGTGGGCCAGCATTATGATCTTGAGATTTTACGAAGTCACCATAGGTGCCTCGTAGTCGAGTGGAAAGTCTCCTCCCACTGAACGTACATCGCCGGAAAATACTGAAATTAACACAAGATAAATGCGAGCACCGGGACTTCAACCTTGGTGGGCTCGAGAAACCACTGTCCTCTAACCATCCAACCACATGTTGGTTAGCATGACAAAATGTATGTGGTGACCATAATGAGCTTATTCTGAAGTCCAGTGACCATATCGTGCTTTCGCTTCAAATACAATGACTGTAAGTGTCGTCAACAAAATACGGAGCATGCATCAAATGCACAGTCCGTCAGTGTCATCAACAAAATATGGAGACGTATCGTGAGCTAGATACGGTTGTACTATTGTATATGCTTATTTTCTTAGTGGCCGATTGCGTGTGTGGTGTGGTGGGCACATCATTTCTAGTTGTGGTGGGTCAACATGAAGACTCATGGGTCGGTTCCATCCTGCGCCACATATAGGTTGGACCGAGACGTGTTATACGGAGACCCATGTGGAGGACTCGGCGTACAACACGAAGCTACCAGAGTCGCGGAGGACTCTATCCCCACTGGTGATAAGCCGACTATATATGATTTGTAACCCTAGGCCCTTAGTATGTCATACAAGCTTGGGGGCTAGTTCGTCGATAGTATACACACACGCACAATGCCTGGTATTCACGTGTACTTTGTACACACCCCTAACACTAATATACAGTACCAGGAGTAGGCTCTTTCTTCAACTGCAAGGGTCCGATCCGAACTAGGGTAAAACTTTGCCTCGTATTACCATCCAGCCTAACAGCCGGGGATATCCTACCGAATGATATGATGAAATCATATCTGCCAACTACTATTAGAGAGGTGTGTTGGGGTGGGGCAATGTGTGCGAGAGAGGCCTAAAGATAATGTGCGTGCGGGAGACATGTAGGCACATATATGTGCGTATAGAGGGCTAGTAGAGACCGTGCATGTGTATATATGCATGTGAGAGAAATAGTGTTTTCCAACTGAGATTAGTGAAAAGAGTGGTACATAGTAGTCAGAAAGAGAGATAGAGAAACAGATAGAGCATGTGCGTGAGACACCCGACACCCTGAGAGAGATTGTGAGCATGTGTGAAAGAGAAATGCCGATGCATATAAAGTGTGTGCACTTATGCGTTAGATAGAGAGATATCTACGTGTAAAAGGCCGTTCTACGCATTAAATTAAAATATAAATGGCATTATTATTTTTGGATGAGATCATGAATTTTGCAAAATTGCGTATGGACGAAAATCGGTCTATCAGACACCCATACTCCATTGAATTCTAGCATGTGCATGTGTTTATTTCATATTATCGATCCATAGAGTGAGAGCGGTTTGAAATACAGGCAATGGATGCTTTTGCAATTCATATATAAACATTAATTAGTGCACTCCATGTTGTTAGTGTGAAGCATTTTATACATTTGTCACTTGCATGGATACATTCCAAATTGCTAGCTACGAAATAAAATACATGTCGAATTCAACATAAAGGGGGTTTCGAAGATTCGAATTCATAGGAAGTGCATTCATCTATTTGAACCCGAGATAATGACATTTGTAAATCAGATGTAAAAGGGGGCATCAATCTTTATTGTGAGTTTGAACATGGTATATATATTCATACGCATATCTAACTTTTTTTTTGCAACCAAGGAGATTATACCTGGAACCATGCATGAACTAAGGTAGTTGCATATTTTTTTAATATATACTCGTGTACAATGTATATTAAAATGTACCCCCTCCATTCCAAAATAATCGTAGCTTTAGGATTTTCAAGAGTAAAGATTTCTGAAGTTTGACAAATCCTGAAAGTTCAATTCAAGAGAACCGAAAACGTTAATGCTTCTGCTCCCAAATATTGAGCGAAGCGCCAAATAGGCCTTTGGTCACCCGAAACCGCGCGAGACTAATGTTTTGGTGGTAGGAAATTACTGTCCTGACTCTGGCCCGTGTAGCCTATCGACCCGATGTCCAAAGGTCTAAACCGGGGTAGGTTTGTAACTTCACCAAGACGCCAGTCTCAACCGCCTCCGAGAAGCATTCATACGCCGTGGGCGCCTAAACACCCTTGTGCTCGGCCGAAATCTATCCCGCCCACATTTGGGACACCTGACATGACTGTCCTACCCCCCAACCCGCAATATGTCCGAAATTTTAGATGGGGGCAAAGTTTGTAACTTTCCCCAAATTTCAAACAAGCGCGTCTCAAACCGAAACATTGTTCCCCCTTAGTTCCGCGCCTCCCTCCGTTTCCCCATTCATACTCCGTGGGCGCGAAAACGCCCTCTCCACCAGCCGCGAAACCCCAACCTCCTCCGTCCTCCAACCCATAGCGGCCAATCCACCGCCGCCCTCCTCCATCACGCCGGAGCCGGTACCCTGACGTCGTCGTCCAACGCAACCGCAACCGCAACACCCTCAAGGACTTAGCAGCTGAAGCCGAGGCAGAGCTGCCTCCACGACACCGACACCGACGTGCGCCGCACCAGAACCACTCCGACCACGCCGTCCTACGCCTCACTGCTGCGGCTCCACTGTCGCAACTGTCCACCGCACCGGAGCTATTCCCGCTACGCCGTCGTTCGCCGCCTCGGATCCGCTTCCCCGCCGCCGACAGACGGCCACCGCACCACACTCTACAACTTGGCCATGGGTTCGTCCAAGGCTACACCGTCCTCCACACCTTCTGGTTTCCGGCGAACAACAAGATCGTCGGAAAAACAGAAGGAGGACACAACACTGCCAGTAGAAAGAGGTACTCCTCTTCCCTTATTCGTGCAAATCTTACGTCTCCGCTCACACCATATTCATCCCACGAAAGAAACTGGTTGAGCGCTTCTTACTGCATCTTCTTCGTGATACTAAATGCACAAGGTTTACTCCCTTTTACTATTTCACCTTTGCTAGAGGTCAGTAGCCCGCCTGGATTTCAATTTAGGGTCAGTCGAACCGCAATTAAAAGAAGCAGCACCCGCTTAGGCGCGCGGAGCACCTAGTCCGCCTATTCCCCGAGGAAGCGGCGCATCGGTGTCTATCATAGGGGTGTGGGGCGCAGGAGCTGCTTGCGCCTGATCTGGAGGTCGGCGGGGCTTGAATGGATGGTCAGGGGGGTAGTGCCAAGCACGGCGGTGCGGTGAGGTCGAGGGGAGGGCGCAGGCAGGGGAGGAAATACTGGGCCGGTGGTCACTGGCGTTTCGAGGAAGATCGTCAACATTCACTGGCTGGTGGTAGATGAAGGCGATCTCCCCGTTCTTTGTACATCGGACGGTGCAGAATAAATGGACTGACCTATTTGCTTTCAGTCGACTGTTATTTTCATAGAATCCTGTAGTAATTGACTATGCCATGCATGTTGTAGAGCTATCATATGTCTCACGTCATTTATTTCTCACCGACCTGCTATCTGCTACCTTTACACTGTACTAATTGAGCACACACTTCACCCATAATTACACTATTGTTTTTTTATGCATGGGTATTTCAGACTCTGACGCAGTGTTGATGAATGCAGAAAAGAAAAGACAGAAGTCGCTCCAGCGTAATTCGAAGATAAGCAGTAAGCGTTTCAATGCTCTAATGGGTGCAGTGTCAGCAGTTGGAGACAGTAAAAGTAGCTCTGCAGTTGATGATCTCAATTGCCACACACAACCATCCCAGGTGCTTGCTTTAACTTCGCGCTGTCAAATGTGGTTGCTTGTTGCATATGGTCTCTAGCTTGTATTGCTTCCAATTTGGTTAAACTGCATTTGCTTACTTTACACATTATACCTTTGATAATGACATGCCTTCCTGTTTTTGATACAAACTAAATATGTCTATTAACCATGTTCGTACATCAAACTAATGCTCTTTTGTATCCCTCGTCAATCACTTATGATGAGACAGTCACCCGGGTGGGTTACTGTGAGACGCCCTACTTGTTTAAAGAGTGCAGTGTCATCCTCCCCACATGATTCTCAAGAAACAGCAAGGCTAAATGAAGATAGGCAACGTAGCTCTCTAGTTGATCACCACAATTCCCCCACACCACCATCACAGGTGCTTGCTCTTACTTGGCAGTGTGATATGTGGTTGCATGTTGCATATGGTGTCTACCTTGTAATGCTTCTAATTAGGGTAAATTGCATCTGCTTAGTTAACACATTATACCTGTGAATATGACATGCTTCTATTAACCATGTTCTTACATCAAACTAATTCTCTTGTGTATCCCTCATCAATGCTCCTAATTTGTTAAATTGCATCTCCTTAATTTACACATTATACATGTGAATATGACACGCCTTCCTGTTTTTGGTACATACTACATCTTCCTATCACACCATGTTCTTACATCAAACTACTGTTCTTGTGTATCCTGCGTCTATCGCTTATGATGAGACAGTCACGCGCGTGGGTTAATATGAGACGCAATACTCTTATAAAGAATGCAATTTCATCCTCTCCACATGATTCTCAAGAAATAGCAAGCCTAAATGAAGATATTGAACGTTGCTCTGTACCTGAAGACAGCACTTCCCCTACACCACCATCACAGGTGCTTGTTCCAACTTCGCAGTGTGATATGTGGTTTCATGTTGCATACGGTGTCTATCTTGTAATGCTTCTAATTAGGGTAAATTGCATCTGCTTAGTTTACACACTATACCTTTGAATATGACATGCCTTCCTATTTTTGGTACACACTACATCTATGTGTTAACCTTGTTCTTACATGAAACTACCTCTCTTCTGTATCCTGCATCAATTACTTACAATGAGTCACCTTTATTCGTTGCATATTGCATATTATTTCTAGCCCGTTGCCATGTATTGCTTCTAATTTGGTCAAATACATTTGTTAGGGCACCCTTTTAATCTAGCTTGCATCGATTCTAACAAGTTCAAGCACCTTGTGCTTAGTTTACACTTTATACATCATACATGTCAATATGTCACGCCGTCCTGTTTTTCATACATATTCCATCCTCCTATCATGTGACTACCTTACATGAAAGTAGTGTTCGTCAGTATCATGCATCAATAAGTTTTGAAGAGCAAATTTTATTCCTTTTTCTTGTGGGTTTGACTTGACAAGGAAAAATCAAGAAAGAGGAAGGAAAAGAGTAAGGAAGGCGATGATGGTGGTCCTCTACAGCAACGTAAATGGAGCATTTGTACCAATTCTCCTTTTACTGATAGTGCATTACATGGTCCAAGTCTCCGCTCCCTACTCCACCATCCAAGGTGCTTGCTCTAACTTGGCAGTGTGATATCTGGTTGCATGTTGCATATGGTGTCTAGCTCGTATTGCTCCTAATTAGTGTAAACTGCATCTGCTTAGCTTACACATGATACATGTGAATATGACATGCTTTCCTGTTTTTGGTACATACTATATCTGTCTATCACACCATGTTCTTACACGAAACTACTCTTCTTGTGTATCCTGCATCAGTCACTTATGATGGGACACCTTTAAGTTGGCAGTGTGATATTGGTTTGCATCTTGAATATGATTTCTATCATGTATTGCTTCTAGTTTGATGAACGCCACCTATGACGAGACAGTTTTAACTTGGCAGAGTGATATTGATTGCACCTTCCATATGGTGTCTTGCAGTGTTTCTAATTTGTTGGAGTGCCTTCTGCTTACTTACCACATCATAGGTGTGAATATGTCAAGCCGTCCATTTTTTCGTACATATTCCATCCTCGTATCATGACTTTGCCTTTCATCAGAGTAGTGTTCGTCAGTATCGTGCATGAATGAGTTCTGAAGAGCGAATGATATTCCTTTTTCTTGTCGGTATGACTTCACAATGCAAAATCAATAAAGCTGAAGGAAATTGGCAAGGCATTGGATGATGGTGGTCCTTCCGAGCAACTGAAACGGAGGTTCTCTACAGATTCTACTCCGCCATCCTCCCAACAAGATTCGCAAGACAATGCAAGGCTAGACAGTCAACGTAGCTGTGTAGATGATGAGCACATCTCCCTTACTCCACCATCACATGTGCTTGCTCTAACTTGGCACTATTATATGTGGTTCCATGTTGCGTATGATGTCTAGCTTGTATTGCTTCTAACTTTGTTGAATTGCATCTGCTTACTTTACACATAATGCCTGTGAATATGACATGTGTTCCTGTTTCTACATTAGACTACTATTCTTGCGTATCCCGCATCAGTCACTTATGATAAGGCACCTTTAAGTCACCACTATGATATTGGTTGTGTCTTGCATATGATTTCTAGCATATACTGCTTCTAATTTGTTGAAACGCCATATAGTTTGAACTTGGCAGAGTGATATTGGTTGCATCTTTCATATGGTGTCTAGCTTGCAGTGCTTCTAATTTGTTGAAATGCCTTCTGCTTAGTTACCACATCATAGGTGTGAATATGTCACACCATCCTATTTTTCATACATATTACATCCTCGCATCATGTGTTTGCCTTTCATCCGAGTAGTGTTCATCAGTATCATGCATGAATGAGTTCTGAAGAGCGAATTTTATTCCTTTTTCTTATCGGTTTGACTTCACAATACAAAATCATTACAACTGAAGGAAATTAGTTCGGCAGTGGATGATGGTGGTCCTTTGCAGCAACTCAAATAGGGGGTATCTACAGATTCTACTCCGCCATCCTCCCAACAAGATTCGCAAGACAACACAAGGCTGGACAGTCAACGTAGCTGTGTAGATGACGAGCACATCTCCTCTACTCCACCATCACAGGTGCTTGCTCTAACTTGACACTATTGTATGTGGTTGCATGTTGCGTATGATGTCTAGCTTGTGTTGCTTCTAACTTGAATTGCATCTGCTTTCTTTACACATAATGCCTGTGAATATGACACGTGTTCCTGTTTCTAGAACATACGTGTACACGATGAGCACATCTCCCCTACTCCACCATCACAGGTGCTTGCTCTTACTTGGAACTGTTATACGTGGTTGCGTTTTCCGTATGATGTCTAGTTTGTATTGCTTCTGATTATGTTGAATTGCATCTCCGTAGCTTACAACTTATACCTGCAACGATCACTTACCCATAAGACACATTGGTGGTACTCCGCATCGACGCAAACAGAGACTCTAGATTTGCCACTGCTACTGCTAATGAAGTTGAAGTCCCAAGTCTACATGATGAGTTCATCTCTCGCACTCCACCATCGCAGGTGCTTGCTCTAAGTTGATAGTGTGATAATTGGTTTCATGTTGCATATGTTGTCTAGCATGTATTTCTTCTATTTTGATTAAATTGCACCTGCTAAGTTTATACGTTATACATGTGCATATGACATGGCTTTCTGTGTCTAGAATACACTGCATCTATCTATCATACCATGTTCTTACATCAAATTACTGCTGTTGTGTATCCCGCATCAGTAACTCATGATTGGACGCTTTTAACATGGCAGTTTGATAGTGGCTGCATCTTGCATTGATTTCTACATTGTACTACTTCTAATTTTTCGAATTGCCACTTATGACAAGACACTTTTAACTTGGCAGAGTAATATTGGTTGCATCTTTCATATGGTGTCTAGATTGCATTACTTCTATTTTCTTGAAAATCCTTCTGCTTAGTTTGCACATCTTAGCTGTGAATATGTCATGCCGTCCTGTTTTTCTTACATATTCCATCCTCATATGGTTGTCTTACATCAAAGTATTGCTTGTCTGTATCATGCATCAATGAGTTCTGAAGAGTGATTTTATTCTTTTGTGTTGTGGGTACAGCTTGACATGGCAAAGTCAAAAAAGAGCAAGGAAAATAATATAGTAGGGAGTGTTGTTACTCGTCGGGTGAAACGGAAAAGGCTTTGCCGTCGAGATTCTGCTGGTACTTATAGTGAAGTAGAAGGTCCAAGTCCACCGGCTAAATCTACAAACACAGTATCACCTGCTCCACCAGCTGCAGCATCCGCTTCAACTGTACCAGCATCTCAACCAGTTACTCGTTCGTTTGCTCCGGAACTGGCCAGTTCCCAAGCTGCCTTCGCACCTAACACTACTTCTGAAGCACTGTTGACACAACAGGACTTGGCAAGATCAGATGAACCTCATGAGCATCAACACCAAGATGGTACCTGACCGAGTCAAGTTGCAGTTGCATGCACCTTTATATGTACTCTCACAGTTTGATGTACACTAACACTTTCCATATTCGTTGTTGAACTAGCACCACAGCGCAAGCGGAAATAGACATCATGGATAATGCTTGATAGATTAACAAAATCTAAAGGAGGTAGAATGGATATCCATTTTGAGGCAGGTTTAAAAAGTCCACATGATGCTACAGAGTCAGCCAAGTTAGTATCAGAGGCAGCTATTGCCGTTAGGTGTCATGCGCTTATCCTCCCAACGTGGATCATGTACAGGAATGAGAAAGACAATACCCAGTTTAACACCTTCCTTGACCATTTATCTGTAAGTAATGTTATTCATCGCAATTAGTAATATTGTCTTGCTCTGTCCCATACTTTCTAGCTTCCTCCTAATAAGACTCACATTCTTTTCTCAACAGATGAGGTTCCAGTTGGATCCGAAAGATGATGCAACTAAAAAAGCATGCACTCATGTTTTTCAGTCTGCTCTGCGACATTATCGGTACCACCTTAGAAAATATCACTTTGAAGGCAAGGCTAACAATGAAATCGCCCAAACATCTCCAGTGGAATATATTACAGATGAAGACTGGACAGCCCTCGTTAAACACTGGTCTCATCCAAAGTATCAGGTAGGCTATATGTATTTGATCAGATCACATATTGAACTTGTATTTATGTATGTGCCTTACAAGTGTATCTTCTTCTAGGCTAACTATTTGAAGAACCAAACCAACCGTTCTAAAGTGAAATTCCAACAGACAACAGGATCTCGTAGCTATATTGCACACTGCGAGGCTCTTGTAAATAGCTGCTACTTCCTTCTTTTTTTGTGCCATATTATCGTATCTATATTGACTTGTTCCAAATATAGCGGAAAGCCCGTGCGGACCAAAAAGAACCTGAACCGAATGCAGTGCAAATCTTCAAGGATTGCCACACCAGCAAGATGAAGGGCATGAGCACACCAGTTCAAGCCGCTGTTGTAAGTCCTTACTCCTCCTGCCTTGAACTGATTGGTACTGTGATGTGTTCATTTAACTACTTGGTTTGCAGCCAATGTTAGTTACTCTGTTCACTTTTATACACAGTTGTCTTAACGTATCATTTCACCTTACATGGTTTAAAAGAGATGAAGATATTCTTTTGGTCTTGATCTGTAATCTAGTTGTTATGTTCACGTGCGCACACAATGATAAAATAGCCTGTTTGTTTTATATCTGTTTGCCCATGATATGAATGATGTCATACTATGTTCATCCTACTTTAAACCATGTCTCTTTATCCTTAGATGTCAAAGAATGTGAGGAAATAGACAATACAGTAGGCATGCTACATGGGCATATGTTCGAAAGTGATTTTATTATGTAGTTGGCACTACAATACATGCTAATGTATTACAGTAGTTCACCAAAATAAGTTATGTATAAACGTTTAACCTACTTTGTTTGTTTTTATCTCATTAGTAACTCACTGGTACACTAATCTACAAGTTCAAACTTTCAGGAAGCTATGGAATAAATGATTGAACAGCCACAACCACTTGAAGGTGACGAGGCTACTACAGGCACAATGTCACCTCTTGCTGCAGTGCGTCAGTATCTCTCCACTAACAGTGCAAAAAGCACCTTACTGCGTAATTCTGGGTTGGTTGTCAAGGTAATCTCATCCAAATCACCTACTAAACAAAATCTTCCTGCTAGACAGAGTGATATAGCTGTGCTCCAGACACAAGTCCAATCCCTAATGGACGTTGTTTCGGAAACAAGAATAGTGGTTGAGAAATGCCATCAAGATATGAATGGTTTTAAAACCAGACTATCAGACATTCGCTTCGTTGTTGAAGAGCAATGGCGGAAAAAAGGTGGAGATCGTGCTGCTCCATCAGATTCTATAGCCTGAAACATTAGCACTCAGGTCAAATGATATGTGCTTCTATACATATGATGGTGCTTTTATCTGGAAGGACTGTAAACTTTATGCCAACAGGCCTTTTGTTGTATGATTGGAATTTATTTTGTTGTGATACAACATTTATGATGCTGCCACAGGCTGCAGTAATTATGACGCTATTTTTGTATAGTGTAGGTTTATCTTGGTAATGTATTCGGACGAAAGCTTCGTAGGAGCCCAACATGCCAACATTCGTCGGGCCCATTCCAATTGGGCCAAAAACGATTACGGGCCGAAATTGGCATGTAGCCCTCTAAAAATATCTAGGCTTATATTAGCATAAGCTTTCAAATTTTTCTGGTAGGCCTGTGCCCATAGTGGGCCTTTAACAGGCCTAAACATAATTGGGCCCTCAGTAAAAGTAGGCCGTTTACAGGTGTAAATATGTCGAGCCCATAAAAACATGGCCCTTTAATAGACCGAAAGTGAGATTGGGCCCTGATTGTGCCAAATAACCCACTGGACTTAGCAGGCCGAAATGGTGGCCTATTTACGATGCGGATATTTGACAGGCCGAAATTCGGACGGGCCGTAAATGCGCCGACCTAATACACGGACCTTTAACAGGCCGAAACTTCGGTCGGGCTAGATTATCGTCATTTTTATATGGGCCGTTAATGGGCCGGATATGATGTTGGGCCACATATGGCCCATGGTTTACGTCCGGCTTTAACGGGCCAAAAATGACAACAGGTCGAAAGTGGGCCAAATATATAGTGGGCCTCTAACAGGGCGAATGACAGACATGGCCGAATATGACCCAAATCCTTCACGGTCGTTTATGGGCCGAAAGTTTTGATGGCCTGTAAATGGGCCCAAATGAAGCCGGACCTTTAACAGGCCAGAAATACATTGGGCCGTAATTCGGCCCAATTACTTAGCGGACTGTTAACGGGCCAGAAGTGACCATGGGCCGCATTGATGACAAGTTTAGACCAGGCCGTTGACGGGCGGATTTGACAGAGAATGTTGGGCCTTTAGCTGGGTCGGCCCATTATGGTCTGCAGAATCTTGTGGGCCTTTAGCTGGGCCGGCCCATTGTGGTCCGCAAAATCTTGTGGGCCTTTAGCTGGGCCGGCCCATTATGGTCCACTAAATTTTGTGGGCCTTTGGCTAGGCCGGCCCATTATGGTCCGCTAAATCTTATGGGCCTTCGGTTGGGCCGGCCCATTTAAACTTTGTGGGCCACTTTTGGGCCGGTCCACGTGTCAACATATCATATTCCCATCTCGACCATTGGTTGAGTGACACCTATGCCAACGCGGAGCTGACACGTGGATCCGTTAGCCAATGAGAATTTTACACATGGAAAATCGGCATTGGTCCTGGCTGTTAACGGGTTATCGGATCCAAAATCCGACCCGATAGCTTAACGGCGTTCCGTTACGGTGGATGCCACGTGTCGGTCACCCTTGACGGAAGCACTTCTGTGACGCGCGATTTATCGTCATGGAAGTGGATACTTCCGTGATGATAATTTTGGTAATGTCATGGAACACTTCTACGACAGCACAAGTATGACTATCTTGATTCTGTCATAAATTTGTCATGGATGTACATGCATGACAAAAAACGCGACCTACTGTGACAAACACGTATCATCACAGAAGTGTATTTTTTTTGTAGTGATGCCGCCCACCGCTCTCCAAACAATCCCCATAACTTGGCCCTTTGCGGTCTGGGGGCTCGATATGGTCGGACCCCTTAAAGGAGGAAGCCATAAGAAAAAATACATGTTGGTCATGGTAGATAAATTCACCAAATGGATAGAGGCCAAACCAGTTAAAACGGCCGAATCCGGACCAGTGATAGACTTCATATTGGGGGTCGTGCACCGTTATGGTGTCCCCCACAGCATCATCACCAATAATGGCTCCAATTTTACAGTCGATGATGTGAAAACTTGGTGCGGCAACATGGGCATTAAGCTCGATTACACCTCCGTCTATCACCCCCAAACAAATGGTCAAGTCGAACGAGCGAACGGTCTTATTATGAGCGGCATCAAACCCAAACTAGTGCGATCCTAAAAGAATTAGACACGCACTGGGTCAAGGAGCTTGACTCCGTACTCTTGGGGCTGCGGACCACGCTGAATCGCACCACCGGATACACACCCTTGTTCATGGTGTACGACACAGAGGCTGTACTGCCCTGCGATATTATTCATGACTCACGTAGAGTGCGCATGTATGAAGAGAGAGAAGCTGAGCTATATCGGCAGGAAAATTTAGATGCCCTGGAGGAGGAGCACGACGTTGCAAAAGCCCGTTCCGCATTTTATCAACAACAGGCTCGCAGGTATCAAAGCAGAGAAGTATGAGCCAAAACTTATAATATTGGCGAACTCGTTCTATGTTTACCGGAGAAGAAAAAGGACAAGCTCAAGCCCAAGTGGGAGGGTCCCTTCATTATTGACAAATTCTAACCGGAGGAGCGTACCATCTGCGTGATGCACCAGATAATCGACTCGAGCCGAACCCATGGAACGCGGCCAGACTCTGAAGATTCTACGGCTAGCGCCGAACTCTTTGTTCGTCTCCTTCCCTTCGTTCTTTTCTATTTATTTTTTAGCTCTCTTTTTGCTCTTTATTTTGTAGCTTTAAAGCTTTAGTGTGGCTGGACCACACAATCGCGACGCACTAATCTTCAAGTACGTGCGATCATTATACCTGGGGGCTTCTTATACAGAAGCTTATTGCAATCACTTTCGAGCATAAAACTCGTCGCATATGTGTCCCTTTTACCACATGTGTCTTTTCTCTGCCATTATATGCATCGATATGACTTAAGTTTTGGCCAAGCTGGGTTGCCTGGCTCCTGTGCTTATGCTCTACGTTCCTGTTAGTTTGGCTAGGGCATAAAGGGAGCACCTATTGTTACTGCCGGGTACTCCGGATGTGTACCTCAGACTGGGTGAAGCCAAAAGCTAGCGTTCTTAAGGGAATATTCGATCGGTGGACTAAATATGTGTCTTATTTATACCACTATGAATCCCCAGATGTCAAATATACTGCAATTTTTTAATCACAGATCGGACATGCACTTTAATGCATGCACACCCAGCGAAAGGAACCCTTAACGGAACTATTCTCTCTGGAAGATGTTTCTTCCTATCAATGTAATATAACATAGCTAGTTGGGTACTTGTCTGTTCAAGCAACTATGACCCCTACACCTGGTTTCCACGCGTACCCTGGTTTTACATTACTAAGAGGGTATTCAGAAACACTCCGGACTGTCGGGTCCAGAGGCCAAAGCGAAAAGGTCTACCATGACAAATGATTTGCAGTCCAGCTAGGGACAAACATGTCATTTGAAGTACATAGTCACTCCGACTTAAAAACTTCATCCTCTATGCCATCCAACAAGTTGTCTAGCTTACAATCCTATTGGGAATACTTGGCCGCTAATTCTACCCGGTCGTATACCAAACTAACTGGAATTTCTTTCCCATCTGACCCTACAGGCCCGACCCGGGCCATATGATTCGGATTGAGCTTGGTGTATCATGTTTTCACCATGGCCCAAGCCTCCCTCGCACCTTCTCGACAGGCTGATATCTTCCATAGTTGGAACCGCCACCGCGCTCCCTTGAATAGCTGTACAAGCTCCTCCATACTTCCTGGAAGGGAGGCTGATGGCCACAAGGCCTTGGCCACACTCTGCATTGCCTGCCGAACTTGCTCCTGTAGCTGTGAAAGCTCTTGCAGCAGATCGCCTGAGGATCCGTGCATCTCCTCTTTGGGACGGCCAGTCACCATACCTACAGACATAACTCTGTTAGCCCGTTTCTTTGCTGAACTATACCAAGGTTCGTTTGAGCACATACTAAAAATGCCGCGTTGAAGCCTTTTATTTTCCTTCATGGAGTCAGCCAGCTGGGCCCAAACATCTTTCAATTCTACGCCCAGTCGGGTATTGGCATCTTGGAGATTGTTTTTCTCCTGCCTGACCCATGTAAGTATATGCTCACCAGCGACTTGATGCCATTGAGCTCTCTGTTCATCCTCTTGTAGGATCTTCGGATTCACTCCGGGATTATCTGCGGAATCTGTTATCAGATTTGCAACATGTCAACACCGCTGGTACATGTGATTACGTTTTTTCTCGATTGAGAGAAACATTACCAGTTGAGCCCTTCTTGGATTCTTCTAGTTTGCTGGTGGCAGCCCTCAGCTAGGTCTGACACTTATCCAGCTCTTGAGACAACAAGTTATTCTTCTCTGTAAGAGCCTATTCATACAATGATCCTTAAAATCAGTTGTACCAACTGTTTCAAGTCTCAGGGGCTACTGATATACATAATTATCAGATTTTACTTACCCGTATATCTTTCAAATACTGATCTGTGGCTCTAGAAAGCCCATCTCGAGTAGTTCGGATGTACGCATCACCCGAGTTGAAGGCATTAAAAGCCTCTTCGGAAAAACCAGGGTCATGGAGTGCGGCGCGCCGACACCGATGATTCATGGTGCTCTCCACTTCTGAATTTGTAGCGGATATTCTATCTGAATCCTCTATATGAGGACTGTCTGGTGTCGCCCCTGTGTTAGCCTCCGCCCTCGAGACCGGTTCCGGAATACGGCTGGTAGAGGCATGACGGGTGAGGGACTCCTGGATAAGGGGGTATCCAGACAGCCGGACTGTACACATCGTCCGGACTATAGAAGCGTCAAGATACAAGACTCAAGACTTCGGCTCGTGTCCGGATGGGACTCTCCTTTGCGTGGAAGACAAGCTTGGCGATCCGGATATTATGTTTCCTTCCTTGTAACCGACTCCATGTAAACCCTAGCTCTCCGGTGTCTATATAAACCGGAGAGGATGGTCCTTAGAAGGCCGATCACAATTACAATCATACCATCATAGGCTAGCTCTTAGGGTTTAGCCTCTACGATCTCGTGGTAGATCTACTCTTGTACTACTCATATCTTCAATATTAATCAAGCAGGAAGTAGGGTTTTACCTCCATCGAGAGGGTCCGACCCTGGGTAAACATTGTGTCCCTTGCTTCCTGTTACCATCAGCCTAAGACGCACAGATCGGGCCCCCCTACCCGAGATTCGCCGGTTTTGACACCGACATTGGTGCTTTCATTGAGAGTTCCTCTGTGTCGTCGCTTCGAGGCTTGATGGCGTCTTCAATCGTGAACAACACAGTCTAGGGTGAGACTTTTCTCCCCGGACAGATCTTTGTGTTCGGCGGCTTTGCACTACGGGCCAATTCGCTTGGCCAGTTGGAGCAGATCGATAGCTTCGCCCCTGACCACCAGATCAGTCACGACGAGCACAACCTAGACCTGCTGTCGGACAATGTTCAGGACATCATCCCCGAAGCATCCCCGGATCCACATCTACGGCAGGATGCGTTGCCTATGGACGGAGGGCGGGACCCCACCCCGCAGGCCGCACACTCATCGGCGGTGGAGCCGAACACAGGTCTCACCTCTGTGGAGGCCTGTAACCTTGGGCCTCCAGACTCATATCCGGCTGTTGGTCCTGGTCCGCACACTCTCGAGCCAGCCGAGCCAGGTTGGGCTCCGGTAATGGAGTTTTCCACTGCGGACATCTTTCAGCACTCGCCTTTTGGTGACATGTTGAACTCATTAAAGTCTCTTTCTCTCTGTCAGGAGGCTTTGAGCCGAACTATGTCCGGCTTGAGTGGGAAGCAGGCGATGAAGGAATTCGCTGCCCACCCACCACCCACGTTGTCGCCACAATCGATGATTTAACCAGCGTGCTCGACTTCAACTTTGAAGACATCGACGGTATGGACGACGATGCCGGAGACGTACTAGAGCCACCGCTCACAGGGCGGTGGACAGCCACCTCTTCAAACGATATATACATGGTGGACACTCTGAAAGAAACCAATGGCGACGAGGCAGTGGAGGACAGCCCCTCGGGAGGAAAAGAAAAACATGGGCGTCTTCGGCGCCACTCCAAACCCCGCCACATCAATACCGGCCCCGGAGATGATCCGGATAGTGCCGAAGAGGAATACAGTCCTGATCAGCCTAACTTCAAGCAGGCCGGACATGCCACGGTGGGATATTTGGAGAGGGACAACTATACACCCCCCTCCGAAGACAAGGTAAGCCTCGACAATGACAAATTCGGCGTGCCTGAAGACCCAGTGGAACAAGTTCGCTTTAAGCGACGACTCATAGCCATGGCAAAGAGTCCGCAAAGGAGGCAAGAGCAGCTTAAAGCCGACCAGGATTTGCTAATGGATAGGTGGACCAAGATCCTGGCCACCGAAAAGTACGGACTCGACCGCCCTAACAAAGGGCACACGCGGCACACCTGGCTACCTCAATCTAAGCAGGAGAACCAAAGGCATACAACCCGACGTTCGCACACCACCACGGTCCAAGAAGGCCAGAAAGATGCACAAAGAAGCAGCCTCAAGCCCCGGCGCAACGGTCATAAACGATAGATCAGGGAAGCTGGTATCAAGTTCAGCAAATCCCAGTCCGGTCAATGGACAAAGAACAGGTCAAGCCTATTCGGCCCAAGCCACAAACTCGATCAGCCGTGCAAAATTCACGGTACTCCCAAGAGAACGGCAAAACATACTAATAGAGAATGCTGGATCTCCAAAGCAAAGCGACCGGGCGTGTGCCGGAAACAATGAGGGGAGGCGTCTAGTCAAAAGCCCCCTAGAGCACAACAGTATGGTCGATCGCCCCCTACCATACAAACCACAGCAATTCAATTGCGTACCCCCAGACCTAACAGTCCAGGGGCTCTAAGGGAGTCTTGGACTAGGGGGTGTCCGGATAGCCGAACTATCATCATCGGTCGGACTCCAAGACTATGAAGATGCAACATTGAAGACTTCGTCCCGTGTCCGGATGGGACTTTCCTTGGCGTGGAGGGCAAGCTTGGCGATACGGATATGTAGATCTCCTACCATTGTAACCGACTCTGTGTAACCCTAGCCCTCTCCAGTGTCTATATAAACCGGATGGCTTTAGTCCGTAGGACGAACAACAATCATACCATAGGCTTGCTTCTAGTGTTTAGCCTCCTTGATCTCGTGGTAGATCTACTCTTGTAACAGACATCATCAATATTAATCAAGCAGGACGTAGGGTTTTACCTCCATCAAGAGGGCCCGAACCTGGGTAAAACATCGTGTCCCTTGTCTCCTGTTACCATCCGCCTAGACGCACAGTTCGGGACCCCCAACCCGAGATCCGCCGGTTTTGACACCGACATTGGTGCTTTCATTGAGAGTTCCTCTGTGTCGTCGCCAATAGGCTTGATGGCTTCTTCGATCATCATCAACGACGCAGTCCAGGGTGAGACCTTCTTCCCCGGACAGATCTTCGTAGTCGGCGGCTTTGCACTGCGGGCCAATTCGCTTGGCCATCTGGAGCAGATCGAAAGCTACGCCCCCGGCCGTCAGGTCAGATTTGGAAGTTTGAACTTCACGGCTGACATCCGCGAGGACTTGATCTTCGATGGATTCGAGCCACAACCAAGCATGTCGCACTGTCACGATGGGCATGATTTAGCTCTGCAGCCGGAAAGTACCCTGGAGGCCGCACTCGAGTCCGCTCCGATCTTCAATTCGGAGCCGGCTGCGCAGATCGAGGACGGTTGGCTGGACACCGCCTCGGGGGCTGCAACCTCTACGGCGATAGAGCCGAACACTGACCTTGTCCCTCATAAAACTCGTGACTCCGAGGTGCCAGACTCCTCGCCGGACTCCGAACCTCCCGCCCCCCCTCCAACCGAATCCGGTTGGGCGCCGATCATGGAGTTCACCGCCGCGGACATCTTTCAGCACTCACCTTTCGGTGACATCTTGAGTTCGCTAAAGTATCTCTCGTTATTAGGAGAGCCCTGGCCAGACTGCGGTCAGGACGGTTGGGATGCGGACGACGAAGAAATTCAAAACCCACCCACCACCCACTTGGTAGCCACTGTCGACGATCTAACCGACATGCTAGACTACGACTCCAAAGACATTGACAGTATGGATGACGATGCCGGAGACGACCAAGAACTAGCGCCTACCGGGCACTGGAAAGCC
This sequence comes from Triticum dicoccoides, assembly GCF_002162155.2. Taxonomy (NCBI): domain Eukaryota; kingdom Viridiplantae; phylum Streptophyta; class Magnoliopsida; order Poales; family Poaceae; genus Triticum; species Triticum dicoccoides. Next base: position 57,710,444 of record NC_041393.1, on the reverse strand, counting down.
ACCTCATCATATGACATATACATGGTGGATATCCCAAAGGATGGGAACGGCGAAGGAACAGCGGAGGATGACCCCTCCAAGAAACAGCCCAAGCGCCAGCGTCAGCGGCGCCGCTCTAAATCTCGCCACAGCAAGAATGAAGATTCCAGCACCGGAGATAATAACACCCCAGACAGTGCCGAAGACAACGCACTCCAGCAAGATTCAGCACAGGAGGACGGAGACGCCAGCCCTCATGAGAGAGCGGCAGAAGAAGAGGTAGAGGATTATATGCCTCCCTCCGGAGACGAGGCAAGCCTCGACGACGACGAATTCATCATGCCTGAGGATCCCGTCGAACAAGAGCGTTTTAAAGGCAGGCTTACGGCCACGGCAAACAACCTCAAGAAAAAGCAGCAACAGCTTAGAGCTGATCAAGATCTGCTAGCCGACAGATGGGCTGAAGTCCTCGCAGCCGAAGAGCATGAGCTCGAACGCCCCTCCAAAAGCTACCCTAAACGCAAGCTGCTCCCCCGATTAGAGGAAGAGGCGTATGAACCTGCATCACTAGCAGACAATACGGCTGACCGACCACCCCGTGGTCGCGACAGAGAGGCCTCTAGGCCCTTCACTAGAACCGTACCCCGGCATCGCTCGAAAAGCACAAGGCCACACGGGAACGCTCCGGACTTGCGAGATATATTGGAGGATAAGGCAAGACAATCAAGATCGATCTATGGATCGCATGGGCACCCCATGATACGTGACGACAACCGTCGCGCTGGACACAATAAGTCCGGCCGGGCCAAACTAAATAGACAAAGCTCTTTTGAGCTCCGTCGTGACATCGCCCAGTACAGAGGCGCCGCACACCCACTATGCTTCACAGATGAAGTAATGGATCATCAAATCCCCGAAGGGTTTAAACCCGTGAATATTGAATCTTATGATGGCACAACAGACCCCGCGGTTTGGATCGAAGACTATCTCCTTCACATCCACATGGCCCGTGGTGATGATCTTCACGCGATCAAATATCTCCCACTCAAGCTTAAAGGACCAGCCCGGCATTGGCTTAACAGCTTGCCAGCAGAGTCGATCGGGAGTTGGGAAGACCTGGAAGCCGCATTCCTCGATAACTTCCAAGGCACATAGGTGCGACCACCAGACACTGATGACCTAAGCCACATAATTCAGCGGCCAGACGAATCGGCCAGACAATTCTGGACATGGTTCTTAACCAAGAAAAACCAAATTGTCGACTGTCCGGATGCGGAGGCCCTCGCGGCCTTCAAGCATAACATCTGCGACGAGTGGCTTGCCCGGCACCTGGGACAGGAAAAGCCGAAATCCATGGCAGCCCTCACATCACTCATGACCCGCTTCTGCGTGGGTGAGGACAGCTGGCTAGCACGCAGCAACAACCTCAGCAAAAATTCTGGCAGTCCGGATATCAAGGACCGTAATGGCAGGTCGCGTCGCAACAAAAACAAATGCCGCATTAACTACGATAATAGTGAAGATACGGCAGTCAATGCCGGATTCAGAGGCTCTAAACCCGGTCAACGGAAAAAGCCATTCAAAAGAACTACTCCGGGTCCGTCCAATTTGGACCGAATACTCGACCGCTCGTGCGAGATACACGGCACCCCTGAAAAGCCAGCTAACCAAACCAACAGGGACTGTTGGGTATTCAAGCAGGGAGGCAAGTTAATTGCCGAAAACAATGACAAGGGGCTGCATAGCGATGACGAGGAAGAGACATGACCGCCGAACAATAGAGGACAGAAGGGTTTCCCCCCACAGGTGTGGACGGTGAACATGATATATGCAACGCACATACCCAAAAGGGAGCGGAAGCGCGCACTCAGGGATGTATACGCGATGGAGCCAGTTGCCCCGAAGTTCAATCCATGGTCCTCCTGCCCGATCACTTTTGACCGAAGGGACCACCCCACCAGCATCCGCCACGGCGGAATCGCCGCATTGGTTTTAGACCCAATCGTCGATGGATTTCACCTCACCAGAGTCCTGATGGACGGCGGCAACAGCCTGAACCTGCTTTATCAGGATATAGTGCGCAAAATGGGCATAGACCCCTCAAGGATTAAACCTACCAAGACGACCTTTAAAGGCGTCATACCAGGTGTAGAAGCCAATTGTACAGGCTCAGTTACACTGGAAGTGGTCTTCGGATCCCCGGATAACTTCCGAGGCGAGGAGTTAATCTTTGACATAGTTCCGTTCCGCAGCGGCTACCATGCTCTGCTCGGACGTACCGTGTTCGCAAAGTTCAACGCGGTGCCGCACTACGCATACCTCAAGCTCAAGATGCCAGGCCCTCGAGGAGTCATCACGGTCAACGGAAACACCGAACGCTCTCTCCGAACGGAGGAACACACAGCGGCTCTCGCGGCAGAAGTACAATGCAGCCCCTTAAGGCAATTCTCGAGTCCGGCCATTAAGCGACCGGACACGGCTAAACGCGCCTGGAGTAACCTACAAAAAGACCACCTGGCACGTCCCGAGCACGCGTAGCAGTGCGGCCCCAACCCCAGCCCCTGCAAAACGTCAAGACAGGTCCTTCGCGTACACCATTACGCTCTGAAGATACCATGGGCATAGGGAGAGGGGCACAACCACGATAGGCCCAGAATGCGGCTCAACCACACCAGGGGCTCTCAAGTGTGTCGTTCTTTTTTTTTCTTTTTTTTTTAATTATTTTTACCCACAGGACTCCGTTCGTCAGAGGCCCTGTCCGGCAGCAGACCTGCCGAACTCACGATGCAACAGCCAGGGAAGGAGAAAGGCTACAACGAATATCCAGGTGGTCTCCATTACGAGCATTAAATCTGTTTTATACACCATTCCGCAGCCTACCCCTGGAGGGGGACAGGTTTAATAGTCCCACCCCTTGCTTATCGCACCATTTGTATCGTTTTGAATTTACGGCAGTTTTTCTTGAATAAGTAATGCAGCACATTTTTGCTTCCAATTGCATTTCTTTCTTATACATATGTTCATTTATGACATGTTGCATCCGTATGTTTTGGTACGGCTAAATACACCAGGGGCTTATGTTTCCCGCATCATGGTGTGATAAGTCCGAACACTTTCACAAGTGCGGCACCCCGAACTTATAGCATTATATGCATCGGCTCCGAATCATGTCTTGGGTCAATAGTTGGGTTTGCCCGGCTCCCATGTTTTGGTACCTTACGTTCCGTTGTCGGCTAAGGTAGCACTGGGAGAACCACTGCGATTGCGCCCCAATTGAGCTGGGCGAGCACCTCAGTGGAGAAAGCTAAAACTAACCATCATGATGAGGCGAGAGCCGGTCGCTGTTCGAGAGGTTTTTTGCGGGTCCCTAAAGACTTATGCCGCTTAGAGCGAGGAGCCGGCTTTGTCCGGCCCAGGCGTGGATAGCGCCCCAAATTCGGCCTTCCGAAGACTAGGGGCTTCGCCAAAATTTAAAATTATAGAATTCTATGGCTAAGTGAGAGTGTTCAAGCATTATAAGTCCGGTTGCCTTGTTCGTTGTGTTGAGCGCCTCCCTAGATGGACCCAAATATGGGAACAAGAGTGCTCAAATTTATCCCGAACACCCCAGCACTAGTGGCATGGGGGCTGAAGCCGACGACTTACCATCTCTCAGATTTGATAAACAGCCGCACAGAAGGTAATATTTTAAATTAAAATGCGTTGCTTAGCGCATATGAACTAAGTTTTCAGCACACAGGATAACAAAATGCGAGTCTACTCAAATATTACATCTTTGGAGCACTCGCCCGCAATAGTGCGGGCACCCTTCAGCACACTCTTATAATACATCTCGGGCGTGCGATGCTCCTTGCCCTGCGGTGGCGCGTCCGTCACAAGCTTCTGGGCATCCATCTTGCCCCTGTGCACCTTTGCGCGGGCAAGGGCCCGACGGGCACCTTCAATACAGGCGGAGTGCTTGATGACTTCAACCCATGGACACGCATCCACCAGCCGCCGCACCAGGCCGAAGTAGCTCCCAGGCATGGCCTCCTTCGGCCACAGCCGAACTATGAGGCCCTTCATGGCCTGTTCGGCCGCCTTGTGGAGCTCGACCAGCTGCTTCATCTGGTCGCTAAGGGGCACCGGATGTCCGGCCTCAGCATACTGAGACCAGAAGAGCTTCTCCGTCGAGCTCCCCTCCTCGGCCCGGTAGAACGCGGTAGCATCAGACACGCTGCGAGGAAGATCCGCGAACGCTCCTGGAGAGCTCCGAATTCGGGTAAGCAATAGGTAATTAACACTCACATGCTTACTCTGCATGAAAAATGCCTTACCCGCTGCTATTTTCTTCAACGCCTCGATTTCTTGGAGGGCCTTGTAGGCTTCGGCCTTAGCGGCTTTGGCACTCTCAAGAGCCATTGCAAGCTCAGACTCTCGAGTCTTCGAGTCACGCTCCAGGCTCTCATGTCTTTTCACGAGATCCTGGAGCTCTTGCTCTACCTCCACCACCCGCGCCTCCTGCTTCTCTCGCTCGGTGCGCTCTGCGGCCGCATTACGTTCGGCCGCGGCCACCGCCTCCTTCAGGGTAGCCACCTCGTTAGTGGCCCCTGCAATACCCACGTTATCCTTGTCATTCTTTTTGCAACCAAAATCCTTTTCTGTAAGGTACAATTTTAATAAGGTGTTACTCACCTTCCTTGTCCTCGAGCTGCTTCTTGGCACGGCCGAGCTCGTTCTCGGACCGCTCAAGGCTTTCCTTCAAAGTATTGACCTCCACAGTTAGTGCGGCAGAGGTCAGCAGTGCAGCCTGCAATCCCATATTGACATATTTTTTATGACTCCTGCGTATATCTTTTTAGATCCTCAGTCCGGCTTTTCTTTTCGAACACCGAACCGAGCATCAGGGGCTACGGTCTATGCGGTACTATTTTACATATATCAAAATTCTTACCTCAAAGCCTGTTAGAAGGCTGCTGCAAGCTTCGGTCAGCCCGCTCTTGGTGAGCTGCACCTTCTGAATCACACACTCATAACAGTGCGGTGTTCCTCTTTGATGGAGGCGCCATTGAGCGCCTCCAGCAAGCTATCCGGCGCCTCCGGTTGGACGGAGGCTGCCGGCGTCACGGTCTTGCCCTTCTTACGAAGGGGCCGCCCGCCGGACTCCGGAGCCACTATGGGTTCCGGGGCTGAGTCCGGTGCAAAGTCCGGGAGGTTGTCCTGCGACACCTCCGGGGCCTCCTCCTCCTGGCGGGTCCCTTCCCGGGATCCCACCTCGGCATCGTCCGCATCACGGGGGGTGGAGGCGGTTGGAAGAGATTCCATATCCGACGCACCTAAGGACCCGCTCGACGAAGCGGGAAGATCATCCTTGGGCGGATTGCAGGGTTGTATGCGGCATTAGAAGGACACTTTGTGGCGAAAAGAAAAAACCATGAAGTTATTCGGGAGTCCGAATACTTACGATCTCGCCAGGGGCTTGGCCCTTGGAGCCAGTCCTCTTCGTCGTCGCTGGCGTTGGCAAAGCAGTCCGGGGAAAGAGTTTTCCCTTCTTGGACCCTTCGGCCTCCCTCGTTGGGGAGGCCTTCCTTTTCCTCCGTCCCCCCGCTGGGGGAGAGGCTTTCTTCTTGAGAAGACGTCTTGCTCTAATCTGTGGCAGAAACAACTCAAAACAAAAACAGAGGATTTCGTCATGGTATGGTGGTCAAAACCTTCGGGAGGTTATATAATGAATTTTTACCGACTAAAAGAAGTATTGTGCAAGAAAACGGAGTCCGGGGGCACATGAGGCGTCCACAAGGCAGGGGCGCGCCCAGGGGGTAGGGCGTGCCCTCCACCCTCGTAGATGCCTCGTGTCCTTTCCGGACTACTTCTTATTTTCCTATTTTCTTAAATATTCCAAAACGAAGAAAAATTGCTATTAGAACTGTTTTGGAGTCGGTTTACTTACCATACCACATACCTATTCTTTTTTGGAGTCTGAAACGTTCTGGAAAGTGTCCCTTATGTACTCCTCCGGGGTTGCGGTGTCAATGACATTGGTTTCAACACTTATGGGATTACCTGAGATATAATGTTTGATTCTTTGACCGTTCACAGTTGTTGATTTTTATGGCACCAGAACGATAGACTTGATAACGTAAGGAACTTCCCATTTAGAGAGAAGTTTTCCTGCAAAAAATCTTAAACGAGGGTTGTATAACAAAACATAATCACCTACATTAAACTCACACTTTTGTATCCTTTTGTCATGCCATCTTTTAACTTTTTCTTTAAATAGTTTGGCATTCTCATAGGCCTGGGTTCTCCATTCATCAAGTGAGCTAATGTCAAATAGTCTCTTCTCACCGACAAGTTTGAAATCATAATTGAGCTCTTTAATAGCCCAATATGCCTTATGTTCTAGTTCGAGAGGTAAGTGACATGCTTTTCCATAAACCATTTTATATGGAGACATACCCATAGGATTTTTATATCCAGTTCTATAGACCCATATTGCATCATCAAGTTTCTTGGACCAATTCTTTCTAGATCTATTGATAATCTTTTGCAAAATTAATTTAAGCTCTCTATTACTCAATTCTACCTGACCACTAGACTGTGGGTGGTATGGAGATGCAATTCGATGATTAACATCATACTTAGCAAGCATTTTACGAAAAGCACCATGAATAAAATGTGAACCACCATTAGTCATTAAGTATCTAGGGACTCCAAACCTCAGAAAATAACTTCTTTAAGCTTCTTAATAGAAGTGTTATGATCAGCACTACTAGTTGGAATAGCTTCTACCCACTTAGTAACGTAATCAACAGCAACTAAAATATGTGTATACCCATTAGAGGAAGGAAACGGTCCCATATAATCAAAGCCCCAAACATCAAATGGTTCAATAACAAGTGAATAGTTCATAGGCATGTCTTGACGTCTACTAATAGTACCAATTCTTTGACATTCATCGCAAGACAAGACAAACTTACGGGCATCTTTGAAGAGAGTAGGCCAATAAAAACCGGATTGCAATACCTTATGTGCACTTCTATCTCCAGCGTGGTGTCCTCCATATGCCTCGGAGTGACACTTGCATAGGATCTATTCCTGTTCATGCTCAGGTACACAATGTTTAATGACACCATCTACTCCTTCTTTATAAAGGTGTGGGTCATCCCAAAAGTAATGTCTTAAATCATAGAAAAACTTTTTCTTTTGCTGGTATGTGAAACTAGGTGGTATAAATTTAGCAACAATGTAATTAGCATAATCAGCATACCATGGAGTAGTACGAGAAGCATTTATGACAGCTAATTGTTCATCAGGAAAGCTATCATCAATAGGTAGTGGGTCATCAAGAACATTCTCTAAGCTAGACAAGTTGTCTGCAATGGGGTTCTCAGCTCCCTTTCTATCAATAATATGCAAAACAAATTCTTATAGCAAGAGAATCCATCTAATAAGTCTAGGTTTAGCATCTTTCTTTTCCATAAGGTATTTAATAGCGGCATGATCAGTGTGAACAGTTACTTTGGAATCAACAATATAAGGTCTAAACTTATCACAAGCAAATACATCTGCTAAAAATTCTTTTTCAGTAGTAGCATAATTTCTGTGGGCATTGTCTAGAGTTTTACTAGCATATTGGATAACATTTAATTGCTTATCAACTCTTTGCCCTAGAACAGCACCTACAACATAATCGCTAGCATCACACATGATTTCAAAGGGTAAATTCCAATCGGGGGGCTGAACAATAGGTGCAGAAATCTGTTGGGGAACGTTGCAGAAAATTAAAAATTTTCCTACGGTTTCACCAAGATCCATCTATGAGTTCATCTAAGCAACGAGTCATGGGAGAGAGATTGCATCTACATACCACTTTGTAGATCGCACGGAAGCGTTCAAAAGAACGGGGTTGAAGTAGTCGTTCTCGTCGTGATCCTATCACCGGAGATCCTAGTGCCGAATGGACGGCACCTCCGCGTTCAACACACGTACGGTCAGTGTAACGTCTCCTCCGTCTTGATCCAGCAAGGGGGAAGGAGAGGTTGATGATGATGGCTCTGTTGGAAATATGCCCTAGAGGCAATAATAAATAAGTTATTATTATATTTCCTTGTTCATGATAATCATTTATTATCCATGCTATAATTGTATTGATAGGAAACTCAGATACATGTGTGGATACATAGACAACACCATGTCCCTAGTAAGCCTCTAGTAGACTAGCTCATTGATCAATAGATGGTTACGGTTTCCTGACCATGGACATTGGATGTCATTGATAACGGGATCACATCATTAGGAGAATGATGTGATGGACAAGACCCAATCCTAAGCCTAGCATAGAGATCGTGTAGTTCGTATGCTAAAGCTTTTCTAATGTCAAGTATCTTTTCCTTAGACCATGAGATTGTGCAACTCCCGGATACCGTAGGAATGCTTTGGGTGTACCAAATGTCACAACGTAACTGGGTGGCTATAAAGGTGCACTACAGGTATCTCCGAAAGTGTTTATTGGGTTGGCACGAATCGAGACTGGGATTTGTCACTCCGTGTAAACGGAGAGGTATCTTTGGGCCCACTCGGTAGGACATCATCATAGTGTGCACAATGTGACCAAGGGGTTGATCACGGGATGATGTGTTATGGAACGAGTAAAGAGACTTTCCGGTAACGAGATTGAACAAGGTATCGGTATACCGACGATCGAATCTCGGGCAAGTATAATACCGCTAGACAAAGGGAATTGTATACGGGATCGATTGAGTCCTTGACATCGTGGTTCATCCGATGAGATCATCGTGGAACATGTGGGAGCCAACATGGGTATCCAGATCCCTCTGTTGGTTATTGATCAGAGAACGTCTCGGTCATGTCTACATGTCTCCCGAACCCGTAGGGTCTACACACTTAAGGTTCGATGACGCTAGGGTTATAAAGGAAGTTTGTATGTGGTTACCGAATGTTGTTCGGAGTCCCGGATGAGATCCCGGATGTCACGAGGAGTTCCGGAATGGTCCGGAGGTAAAAATTTATATATGGGAAGTCTTGTATTGGTCACCGAAAAAGTTTCGGGTTTCATCGGTAACGTACCGGGACCACCGGGAGGGTCCCGGGAGTCCACCAAGTGGAGCCACGGGCCCCGGAGGGTTGCGTGGGCCAAGTGTGGGAGGGGACCAGCCCGAGGTGGGCTGGTGCGCCCCCCACAAAGGCCCAAGGCGCCTAGGGTGTGGGGGAGGGAGCAAACCCACCTAACTTGGGGGGCAAGTTTCCCCTCTCCCCCCCCCCTTGGCCGCACCCTAGATGGGTTTTGGGGGCAGCCGCACCCCTTGGGGTGGGAACCCTAGGGGAGGCGCAGCCCCCTCCCTCTCCCCTATATATAGTTGAGGTATTTGGGGTTGCATACACATAAGTTTCTTCTCCTGTTGGCGCAGCCCTACCTCTCTTTCTCCTCATATCTCGCGGTGCTTGGCGAAGCCCTGCTGGACTACCACGCTCCTCCATCACCACCATGCCGTTGTGCTGCTGCTGGATGGAGTCTTCCTCAACCTCTCCCTCTCACCTTGCTGGATCAAGGCATGGGAGACGTCACCGGGCTGTACGTGTGTTGAACGCGGAGGTGCCGTCCGTTCGGCACTAGGATCTCCGGTGATTTGGATCACGACGAGTACGACTCCTTCAACCCCGTTCTCTTGAACGCTTCCGCTTAGCGATCTACAAGGGTATGTAGATGCACTCTCCTTCCCCCTGTTGCTGGTTTCTCCATAGATAGATCTTGGTGACACGTAGGAAAATTTTGAATTTCTGCTACGTTCCCCAACAGTGGCATCATGAGCTAGGTCTATTGCGTAGATTCTTTGCACGAGTAGAACACAAAGTAGTTGTGGGCGTTGATTTTGTTCAATATGCTTACCGTTACTAGTCCAATATTGTTTCGACGGTATTGTGGGATGAAGCGGCCCGGACCGACCTTACACGTACTCTTACGTGAGACAGGTTCCACCGACTGACATGCACTTGGTGCATAAGGTAGCGGGTGCCAGTCTCTCCCACTTTAGTCGGAACGGATTCGATGAAAAGGGTCCTTATGAAGGGTAAATAGCAATTGACATATCACGTTGTGGTTTTTTGCGTAGGTAAGAAACGTTCTTGCTAGAAACCCATGGCAGCCACGTAAAACATGCAAACAACAATTAGAGGACGTCTAACTTGTTTTTGCAGGGTATGCTATGTGATGTGATATGGACAAAAAGAATGTGATGAATGATATGTGATGTATGAGATTGATCATGTTCTTGTAATAGGAATCACGACTTGCATGTCGATGAGTATGACAACCGGCAGAAGCCATAGGAGTTGTCTTAATTTATTGTATGACCTGCGTGTTATTAAACAACGCCATGTAATTACTTTACTTTATTGCTAACCGGTAGCCATAGTAGTAGAAGTAATAGTTGGCGAGACAACTTCATGAAGACACGATGATGGAGATCATGAAGATGGAGATCATGGTGTGATGCCGGTGACGATGATGATCATGGAGCCCCGAAGATGGAGATCAATGGAGCTATATGATATTGGCCATATCATGTCACTACTATATAATTGCATGTGATGTTTATTATGTTTATGCATCTTGTTTACTTAGAACAACGGTAGTAAATAAGATGATCCCTTACAACAATTTCAAGGAGTGTTCTCCCCTAACTATGCACCGTTGCTAAAGTTCGTCGTTTCGAAGCACCACGTGATGATCGGGTGTGATAGATCCTTACGTTCACATACAACGGGTGTAAGACAGATTTACACACGCGAAACACTTAGGGTTAACTTGACGAGCCTAGCATGTACAGACATGGCCTCGGAACACGGAGACCGAAAGGTCGAGCATGAGTCGTATAGTAGATATGATCAACATGAAGATGTTCACCGATGATGACTAGTCCGTCTCACGTGATGATCGGACACGGCCTAGTTGACTCGGATCATGTAATCACTTAGATGACTAGAGGGATGTCTATCTGAGTGGGAGTTCATAAGATGAACTTAATTATCCTGAACATAGTCAAAAGATCTTTGCAAATTATGTCGTAAGCTCGCGTTTTAGTTCAACTGTTTAGATATGTTCCTAGAGAAAATATAGTTGAAAGTTGACAGTAGCAATTATGCGATCAGTAGAAAGCTTATGTCCTTAATGCACCGCTCAGTGTGCTGAACCCCAAACGTCGTCTGTGGATGTTGCGAACATCGGACATACACGTTTTGATAACTACGTGATAGTTCAGTTAAACGGTTTAGAGTCGAGGCACCAAAGACATTTTTCGAAATGTCGCGGAACATATGAGATGTTTCGAGAGCTGAAATTTGGATTTCAGGCTCGTGCCCACGTCAAGAGGTATGAGACCTCCAACGATTTTCTTAACCTGCAAACTAAGGGAGAAAAGCTCAATCGTTGAGCTTGTGCTCAGATTGTCTGAGTGCAACAATCACTTGAATCGAGTGGGAGTTGATCTTCCAGATGAGATAGTGATGTTTCTCCAAAAGTCATTGCCACCAAGCTACTAGAGCTTCGTGATGAACTATAACATATCAGGGATAGATATGATGATCCTTGCGGTATTCGTGATGTTTGACACCGCGAAAGTAGAAATCAAGAAGGAGCATCAATTGTTGATGGTTGGTGAAACCACTAGTTTCAAAAAGGGCAAGGGCAAGAAGGGATACTTCATGAAACGGCAAATCAGCTGCTGCTCCAGTGAAGAAACCCAAGGTTGAACCTAAACCCGAGACTAAGTGCTTCTGTAATAAGGGGAACAGCCACTGGAGCAGGATTACCCTAGATACTTGGTAGATAAGAACACTGGCAAGGTCGATAGAAGTATATTGGATATACATTATGTTAATGTGTACTTTACTAGTACTCCTAGTAGCACCAGGGTATTAAGATACCGGTTCGGTTGCTAAGTGTTAGTAACTCGAAATAAAAGAGCTAAGGAATAAACGGAGACTAGCTGAAGGTGAGCTGACGATATGTGTTGGAAGTGTTTCCAAGTTTGATGTGATCAAACATCGCACGCTCCCTCTACCATCAAGATTAGTATTAAACCTGAAAATTGTCATTGTGTGTTTGCGTTGAGCATAGACATGATTGGATTATGTCTATCGCAATACGGTTATTCATTTAAAGAGAATAATGGTTACTCTATTTATTTGAATAATACCTTCAATGGTCTTGCACCTAAAGGAATGGTTTATTGAATCTCGATCGTAGTGATACACATTTTCATGCCCAAAGATATAAGATAGTAATGATAGTACCACCTACTTGTGGCACTGCCATGTAAGTCATATTGGTATAAAACGCATGAAGAAGCTCCATGTTGATGGATCTTTGGACTCACTCGTTTTCAATAGTTTGAGACATGCGAACCATGTCTATTGGTGTATATGCATGAAGAATGATTTTGAATCACTTGAGATATGCATATCATACCACATGGGCAAGATGACTGAAAAGCCTCGTTTTCAGTAAGATGGAACAAGATAGCAACTTGTTGGAAGCAATACATTTTGATGTGTGCAGTCCAATAAGTGCTAAGGCACGCAGTGGATATCGTTGTGTTCTTACTTCACGGATGATTTGAGTAGATACTGAGTATATTTACTTGATGAAACGCAAGTCTGAATTATTGAATGGTTCAAGTAAATTCAGAGTGAAGTTGAAGATCATCGTGACAAGAGGATAAAATGTCCATGATATGATCATAGAGATGTGTATCTGAGTTACGAGCTTTGGCACGCATTAAGACATTGTGGAAATTGTTTCACAATTAATACCGCCTGGAACATCATAGTGTGATGGTGTGTCCGAACATCATAGTTGCACCCTATTGGATATGGTGCGTACCATGATGTCTCTTATCGAATTACCACTATCGTCCATGGGTTAGGCATTAGAGACAACCGCACTCACTTTAAATAGGGCACCACGTAATTCCGTTGAGACGACACTGTTTGGAGAAACCTAAGTTGTCGTTTCTTAAAAGTTTGGGGCTGCGACGCTTATGTGAAAAGTTTCAGGTTGATAAGCTCGAACCCAAAGCGGATAAAATGCATCTTCATAGGACACCCAAAACAGTTGGGTATACCTCCTAATTCAGATCCGAAAGCAATAGGGATTGTTTCTTGAATCGGGTCCTTTCTTGAGGAAAAGTTTGTCTCAAAAATTGAGTGGGAGGATGGTGGAGACTTGATGAGGTTATTGAACCATCACTTCAACAAGTATGTAGCAGGGCACATGAAGTTGTTCCTGTGGCGCCTACACCAATTGAAGTAGAAGCTTATGATAGTGATCATGAAGTTTTTGGATCTAGTCACTACCGTACCTCGTAGGGTGACAAGGATGCGTACTACTTTAGAGTGGTACAGTAATCATGTCTTGAAGGTCATTTAGCTAGAGAACAATGAACCTACGAGCTATGGAGAAGCGATGGTGGGCCCAAATTCCAACAAATGGTTAGAAGCCATGAAATCCGAGATAGGATCCATGTATCAGAACAAAGCATGGACTTTGGTGGACTTGCCCGATGATCGGCAAGCCATTGAGATAAATGGATCTTTAAGAAGAAGACGGACGTGGACGGTAATGTCACCATCTATGAAGCTCGACTTGTGGCGAAGAGTTTTTCACAAGTTCAAGGAGTTGACTACGATGTGATTTTCTCATCCGTAGCGATGCTTAAGTCCGTCGGAATCATGTTAGCATTAGCTGCATTTATGAAATCTGGCAGATGGATGTCAAGACGAGTTTCCTTACCAGTTTTCGTAAGGAAAGGTTGTATGTGATACAATCAGAAAAGTTTTGTCGATCCTAAGGATGCTAAAAGGTATGCTGGCTCCAGCGATCCTTCTAAGGACTGGAGTAAGCATCTCGGAGTTGGAACGTGCACTTTGATGGGATGATCAAAGATTTTGGGTTTATACAAAGATTATGAGAAACTTGTATTTCCAAAGAAGTGAGTGGGAGCACTATAGAATTTCTGATGAGTATATGTTGTTGACATATTGTTGATCAGAAATGATATAGAATTTCTGGAAAGCATATAGGGTTATTTGAAAAGTGTTTTTCAATAGAACACCTGGATTAAGCTGCTTGAACATTGAGCATCAAGATCTATGAGGATAGATCAAAAACCGCTAAATGGTACTTTCAAATGAGCACATACCTTGACATGATCTTGAAGGTGTTCAAGATGGATCAGTCAAAGCTCGACCACGGCAGAAGAGAGAGAAAGGACGAAGGTCATCCCCTATGCTTCAGACGTAGGCTCTATAGTATGGTATGTTGTGTACCACACCGGAAGTGTGCCTCGCCATGAGTCAGTCAAGGGGTACAAGAATGATCCAGGAATGGATCATTGGACAGCGGTCAAAATTGTCCTTGGAGTAAATAAGGACATGTTTCTCGATTATGGAGGTGATAAAGAGTTCGGCATAAAGGGTTACGTCGATGCAAGCTTTAACACCTATCCGAGTGACTCTGAGTAGCAAACCGGATACGTATAGTGGAGCAACCATTTGGAATAGCTTCAAGTGGAGCGTGGAAGCAACATTTACAATATGACCTAGAGATTTGCCAAGTGCATACGGATCTAAATGTTGCAGACCCGTTGACTAAAACCTCTCTTACAAGCAAAACATGATCAAACCCCAGAACTCATTGAATCTTAATCACATGATGATGTGAACTAGTTTAATGAAACTAGTAAACTCTTTGGATGTTGGTCACATGGCGATGTGACCTGTGAGTGTTAATCACATGGCGATGTGAACTAGATTATTGACTCTAGTGCAAGTGGGAGACTGTTGGAAATATGCCCTAGAGGCAATAATAAATAAGTTATTATTATATTTCCTTGTTCATGATAATCGTTTATTATCCATGCTATAATTGTATTGATAGGAAACTCAGATACATGTGTGGATACATAGACAACACCATGTCCCTAGTAAGCCTCTAGTTGACTAGCTCGTTGATCAATAGATGGTTACGGTTTCCTGACCATGGACATTGGATGTCATTGATAACGGGATCACATCATTAGGAGAATGATGTGATGGACAAGACCCAATCCTAAGCCTAGCATAGAGATCGTGTAGTTCGTATGCTAAAGCTTTTCTAATGTCAAGTATCTTTTCCTTAGACCATGAGATTGTGCAACTCTCGGATACCGTAGGAATGCTTTGGGTGTAGCAAACGTCACAACGTAACTGGGTGGCTATAAAGGTGCACTACAGGTATCTCCGAAAGTGTGTGTTGGGTTGGCACGAATCGAGACTGGGATTTGTCACTCCGTGTAAACGAGAGGTATCTCTGGGCCCACTCGGTAGGACATCATCATAGTGTGCACAATGTGACCAAGGGGTTGATCACAGGATGATGTGTTATGGAACGAGTAAAGAGACTTGCCGGTAACGAGATTGAACAAGGTATCGGTATACCGACGATCGAATCTCGGGCAAGTATAATACCGCTAGACAAAGGGAATTATATACGGGATAGATTGAGTCCTTGACATCGTGGTTCATCCGATGAGATCATCGTGGAACATGTGGGAGCCAACATGGGTATCCAGATCCCGCTGTTGGTTATTGATCGGAGAACGTCTCGGTCATGTCTACATGTCTCCTGAACCCGTAGGGTCTACACACTTAAGGTTCGATGACGCTAGGGTTATAAAGGAAGTTTGTATGTGGTTACCGAATGTTGTTCGGAGTCCCGGATGAGATCCCGGACGTCACGAGGAGTTCCGGAATGGTTCGGAGGTAAAGATTTATATATGGGAAGTCCTATTTTGGTCACCGGAAAAGTTTCAGGTTTTATCGGTAACGTACCGGGACCACCGGGAGGGTCCCGGGGGTCCACCAAGTGGAGCCACGGGCCCCGGAGGGTTGCATGGGCCAAGTGTGGGAGGGGACCAGCCCGAGGTGGGCTGGTGCGCCCCCCACAAGGGCCCAAGGCACCTAGGGTTTGGGGGAGGGAGCAAACCCACCTAACTTGGGGGGCAAGTTTCCCCTCTCCCCCCCCCCTTGGCCGCACCCTAGATGGGTTTTGGGGGCAGCCGCACCCCTTGGGGTGGGAACCCTAGGGGAGCCGCAGCCCCCTCCCTCTCCCCTATATATAGTTGAGGTATTTGGGGTTGCATACACATAAGTTTCTTCTCCTGTTGGCGCAGCCCCACCTCTCTTTCTCCTCGTATCTCGCGGTGCTTGGCGAAGCCCTGCTGGACTACCACGCTCCTCCATCACCACCATGCCGTTGTGCTACTGCTGGATGGAGTCTTCCTCAACCTCTCCCTCTCACCTTGCTGGATCAAGGCATGGGAGACGTCACCGGGCTGTACGTGTGTTGAACGCGGAGGTGTCGTCCGTTCGGCACTAGGATCTCCGGTGATTTGGATCACGGCGAGTACGACTCCTTCAACCCCGTTCTCTTGAACGCTTCCGCTTAGCGATCTACAAGGGTATGTAGATGCACTCTCCTTCCCCTCGTTGCTGGTTTCTCCATAGATAGATCTTGGTGACACGTAGGAAAATTTTGAATTTCTGCTATGTTCCCCAACAGGCTCCAGCAGCAGCACAACAGCGTGGTGGTGGTGGAACAGCAGCACTCCGGCAGGGCTTCGCCAAGCACGTGACGGAGGAGGAAGAGGTGTAGCAGGGGGAGGGGGCGCCAGGACTTCAGGGTGTGGCTGCCCCCCTCCCCCTTCCCTTTATATAGGCCCCCAGGGGGGCGCCGGCCCTAGGAGATCCAATCTCCCAAGGGGCGGCGGCCAAGGGGGTGGAGTACCCCCCAAGGCAAGTGGGGCGCCCCCCCCCCCACCCTAGGGTTTCAACCCTAGGCGCAGGGGGTGGGCCTAGGGGGGCGCACCAGCCCACTAAGGGCTGGTTCCCCTCCCCACTTTGGCCCTTGGGGCCCTCCGGGATGGGTGGCCCCACCCGGTGGACCCCCGGGACCCTTCCGGTGGTCCCGGTACAATACCGGGTGACCCCGAAACTTTCCCGATGGCCGAAATACCACTTCCTATATAGTTTTCTTTACCTCCAGACCATTACGGAACTCCTCATGACGTCCGGGATCTCATCCGGGACTCCGAACAACATTCAGTATGCTGCATACTCATATTTCATACAACCCTAGCGTTACCGAACCTTAAGTGTGTAGACCCTACGGGTTCGGGAGACACGTAGACATGACCGAGACGGCTCTCGGGCAATAACCAACAGCGGGATCTGGATACCCATGTTGGTTCCCACATGCTCCTCGATGATCTCATCGGATGAACCACGATGTCGAGGATTCGAACAACCCCGTATACAATTCCCTTTATCAATCGGTACGTTACATGCCCGAGACTCGATCGTCGGTATCCCAATACCTTGTTCAGTCTCGTTACCGGCAAGTCACTTTACTCATACTGTAATGCATGATCCCGTGACCAAACACTTGGTCACTTTGAGCTCATTATGATGATGCATTACCGAGTGGGTCCAGAGATACCTCTCCGTCATACGGAGTGACAAATCCCAGTCTCGACCCGTGTCAACCCAACAGACACTTTTGGAGATACCTGTAGTGCACCTTTATAGTCACCCAATTACGTTGTGACGTTTGGTACACCCAAAGCACTCTTACGGTATCCGGGAGTTATACGATCTCATGGTCTAAGGAAGAGATACTTGACATTGAAAAAGCTCTAGCAAAACGAACTACACGATCTTGTGCTATGCTTAGGATTGGGTCTTGTCCATCACATCATTCTCCTAATGATGTGATCCCGTTGTCAATGACATCTAATGTCCATAGTCAGGAAACCATGACTATCTGTTGACCAACGAGCTAGTCAACTAGAGGCTCACTAGGGACATGTTATGGTCTATGTATTCACACGTGTATTACGATTTCTGGACAATACAGTTATAGCATGAATAAAAGACAATTATCATGAATAAGGAAATATAATAATAACCCTTTTATTATTGCCTCTAGGGCATATTTTCAACAGTCTCCCACTTGCACTAGAGTCAATAATCTAGTTACATTGTGATGAATTGAACACCCATAGAGTTCTGGTGTTGATCATGTTTTGCTCGCGAGAGAGGTTTAGTCAACGGATCTGCGACATTCAGATCCGTATGTACTTTGCAAATATCTATGTCTCCATCTTGAACATTTTCACGGATGGAGTTGAAGCGACGCTTGATGTGCTTGGTCTTGTTGTGAAACCTGGGCTCCTTGGCAAGGGCAATAGCTCCAGTGTTGTCACAGAAGAGTTTGATCGGCCCCGACGCATTGGGTATGACTCCTAGGTCGGTGATGAACTCCTTCACCCATATTGCTTCATGCGCTGCCTCAGAGGCTGCCATGTACTCCGCTTCACATGTAGATCCCGCCACGATGCTCTGCTTGCAGCTGCACCAGCTTACTACTCCACCATTCAACATATACACGTATTCGGTTTGTGACTTAGAGTCATCCAGATCTGTGTCGAAGCTAGCGTCGACGTAACCCTTTACGACAAGCTCTTCGTCACCTCCATAAACGAGAAACATGTCCTTCGTCCTTTTCAGGTACTTTAGGATATTCTTGACCGTTGTCCAGTGTTCCTTGCCGGGATTACTTTGGTACCTTCCTACCAAACTTACGGCAAGGTTTACATCAGGTCTGGTACACAGCATGGCATACATAATAGATCCTATGGCTGAGGCATAGGGGATGACGCTCATCTCTTCTTTATCTTTTGCCGTGGTCGGGCATTGAGCCGAGCTCAATCTCACACCTTGCAGTACAGGCAAGAACCCTTTCTTGGACTGATCCATTTTGAACTTCTTCAAAATCTTATCAAGGTATGTGCTTTGTGAAAGACCTATGAGGCGTCTCGATCTATCCCTATAGATCTTGATGCCTAATATATAAGCAGCTTCTCCAAGGTCCTTCATTGAAAAACACTTATTCAAGTAGGCCTTAATGCTGTCCAAGAATTCTATATCATTTCCCATCAAAAGTATGTCATCTACATATAATATGAGAAATGCTACAGAGCTCCCACTCACTTTCTTGTAAACGCAGGCTTCTCCATAAGTCTGCGTAAACCCAAACTCTTTGATCATCTCATCAAAGCGAATGTTCCAACTCCGAGATGCTTGCACCAGCCCATAAATGGATCGCTGGAGCTTGCATACTTTGTTAGCATTCTTAGGATCGACAAAACCCTCCGGCTACATCATATACAGTTCTTCCTTAAGATGCCCGTTAAGGAATGCCGTTTTGACGTCCATCTGCCATATCTCATAATCATAGTATGCGGCAATTGCTAACATGATTCGGACGGACTTAAGCTTCGCTACGGGAGAGAAAGTCTCATCGTAGTCAATCCCTTGAACTTGCCAATAACCCTTAGCGACAAGTCGAGCTTTATAGATGGTGACATTTCCATCTGCGTCCGTCTTCTTCTTAAAGATCCATTTGTTTTCTATCGCTCGCCGATCATCGGGCAAGTCAGTCAAAGTCCATACTTTGTTTTCATACATGGATTCTTTCTCGAATTTCATGGCTTCTAGCCATTTGTTGGAATCTGGGCCCGCCATTGCTTCTTCATAGTTCGAAGGTTCACCGTTGTCTAACAACATGATTTCCAGGACAGGGTTGTCGTACCACTCTGGTGCGGAACATGTCCTTGTGGACCTACGAAGTTCAGTAGCAACTTGATCCGAAGTACCTTGATCATCATCATTATTTTCCTCTTCAGTTGGTGTAGGCATCACAGGAACATTTTCCTGAGCTGTACTACTATCCCGTTCAAGAGGTAGTACTTCATCGAGTTCTACTTTCCTCCCACTTACTTCTTTCGAGAGAAACTCTTTTTCCAGAAAGGATCCGTTCTTGGCAACAAAGATCTTGCCCTCGGATCTTAAGTAGAAGGTATACCCAATGGTTTCTTTAGGGTATCCTATGAAGACGCATTTTTCCGACTTGGGTTCGAGCTTTTCAGGTTGAAGTTTCTTGACATAAGCATCGCATCCCCAAACTTTTAGAAACGACAGCTTAGGTTTCTTCCCAAACCATAATTCATACGGTGTCGTCTCAACGGATTTAGACGGTGCCCTATTTAAAGTGAATGTAGCTGTCTCTAGAGCGTATCCCCAAAATGATAGCGGTATATCGGTAAGAGACATCATAGATCGCACCATATCCAGTAGAGTGCGATTACGACGTTCGGACACACCGTTACGCTGAGGTGTTCCAGGCGGCGTGAGTTGTGAAACGATTCCACATTTTCTTAAGTGTGTACCAAACTCGTGACTTCAATATTCTCCTCCACGATCCGATCGTAAGAATTTTATCTTTCCGTCACGTTGATTCTCTACTTCATTCTGAAATTCCTTGAACTTTTCAAAGGTCTCAGACTTGTGTTTCATCAAGTAGACATATCCATATCTACTCAAGTCATCAGTGAGAGTGAGAACATAACGATATCCTCCGCGAGCCTCAATGCTCATTGGACCGCACACATCGGTATGTATGATTTCCAACAAGTTGGTTGCTCGCTCCATTGTTCCGGAGAACGGGGTCTTGGTCATTTTGCCCATGAGGCATGGTTCGCATGTGTCAAATGATTCATAATCGAGAGACTCTAAAAATCCATCAGCATGGAGCTTCTTCATGCGCTTGACACCAATGTGACCAAGGCGGCAGTGCCACAAGTATGTGGGACTATCGTTATCAACTTTACATCTTTTGGTATTCATACTATGAATATGTGTAATATTACGTTCGAGATTCATTAAGAATAAACCATTGAACATTGGGGCATGACCATAAAACATATCTCTCATATAGATAGAACAACCATTATTCTCGGATTTAAATGAGTAGCCATCTCGTATTAAACGAGATCCTGATACAATGTTCATCCTCAAACTTGGCACTAAATAACAATTATTGAGGTTTAAAACTAATCCCGTAGGTAAATGTAGAGGTAGCGTGCCGACGGCGATCACATCGACCTTGGAACCATTCCCGACGCGCATCGTCACCTCGTCCTTCGCCAGTCTCCGCTTATTCCGCAGCTCCTGCTGTGAGTTACAAATGTGAGCAACGACACCGGTATCAAATACCCAGGAGTTCCTACGAGTACTGGTAAGGTACACATCAATTACATGTATATCAAATATACCTTTAGTGTTGCCGGCCTTCTTATCCGCTAAGTATTTGGGGCAGTTCCGCTTCTAGTGACCCTTCCCATTGCAATAAAAGCACTCAGTTTCAGGCTTGGGTCCATTCTTTGACTTCTTCCCGGCAACTGGCTTACCGGGCGCGGCGACATCTTTGCCATCCTTCTTGAAGTTCTTCTTACCCTTGCCCTTCTTGAACTTAGTGGTTTTATTGACCATCAACACTTGATGTTCTTTCTTGATTTCAACCTCTGCTGACTTCAGCATTGAAAATACTTCAGGAATGGTCTTTACCATCCCCTGCATATTGTAGTTCATCACAAAGCTCTTGTAGCTTGGTGGGAGCGACTGAAGGATTCTGTCAATGACCGCCTCATCCGGGAGGTTAATGTCCAGCTGGGACAGGCGGTTGTGCAACCCAGACATTTTGAGTATGTGCTCACTAACAGAACTATTTTCCTCCATCTTACAACTATAGAACTTGTCGGAGACTTCATATCTCTCGACCCGGGCATGAGCTTGGAAAACTAGTTTCAGCTCCTCGAACATCTCATATGCTCCGTGTTGCTCAAAACGCTTTTGGAGCCCCAGTTCTAAGCTGTAAAGCATGCCGCACTGAACGAGGGAGTAATCATCAGCGCGAGTCTGCCAAGCATTCATAATGTCTTGGTTCTCTAGGACGGGCGCATCACCTAGCGGTCCTTCTAGGACATATTGTTTCCTGGCAGCTATGAGGATGATCCTCAGGTTCCAGACCCAGTCCGTATAGTTGCTGCCATCATCTTTCAGCTTGGTTTTCTCTAGGAATGCGTTGAAGTTCATGTTGACATGAGCGTTGGCCATTTGATCTACAAGACATATTTTGCAAAAAGTTTTAGACTAAGTTCATGATAATTAAGTTCATTTAATCAGATTATTTTAATGAACTCCCACTCAGATTAGACATCCCTCTAGTCATCTAAGTGTTACATGATCCGAGTCGACTAGGCCGTATCCGATCATCATGTGAGACGGACTAGTTATCGTCGGTGAACATCTCCATGTTGATCGTATCTTCCGTACGACTCATGTTCGACCTTTCGGTCTCTTGTGTTCCGAGGCCATGTCTGTACATGCTAGGCTCGTCAAGTTAACCCTAAGTGTTCTGCACGTGTAAATCTGTCTTACACCCGTTGTATGTGAACGTAAGGATCTATCACACCCGATCATCACGTGGTGCTTCAAAACGACGAACTTTAGCAACGGTGCACAGTTAGGGGGAACACTTTCTTGAAATTATTATAAGGGATCATCTTTATTTACTACCGTCGTTCTAAGTAAACAAGATGCATAAAAATAATAAACATCACATGCAATTATATAGTAGTGACATGATATGGCCAATATCATATAGCTCCTTCGATCTCCATCTTCGGGGCTCCATGATCATCTTCGTCACCGGCATGACACCATGATCTCCATCATCATGATCTCCATCATCGTGTCTTCATGAAGTTGTCACGCCAACGACTACTTCTACTTCTATGGCTAATGCGTTTAGCAATAAAGTAAAGTAATTTACATGGCGTTCTTCAATGACATGCAGGTCATACAAAAAATAAAGACAACTCCTATGGCTCCTGCCGGTTGTCATACTCATCGACAAGCAAGTCGTGATTTCTATTACAAGAACATGATCTCATACATCACAATATATCATTCATCATTCATCACAACTTCTGGCCATATCACATCACATGACAATTGCTGCAAAAACAAGTTAGACGTCCTCTAATTGTTGTTGCATCTTTTACGTGGCTGCAATTGGGTTCTAGCAAGAACGTTTTCTTACCTACGAATAACCACAACGTGATCTTGTCAACTTCTATTTACCCTTCATAAGGACCGTTTTCATCGAATCCGCTCCAACTAAAGTGGGAGAGACAAACACCCGCCAGCCACCTTATGCAACTAGTGCATTTCAGTCGGTGGAACCGGTCTCACGTAAGCGTACGTGTAAGGTTGGTCCGGGCCGCTTCATCCCACAATACCGCTGAAGCAAGATAAGAATAGTAGCGGCAAGCAAGTTGATAAGATCTATGCCCACAACAAAATTGTGTTCTACTCGTGCAATAGAGAACTACGCATAGACCTAGCTCATGATGCCACTGTTGGGGAACGTTGCAGAAAATTAAAAATTTTCCTACGGTTTCACCAAGATCCATCTATGAGTTCATCTAAGCAACGAGTCATGGGAGAGAGATTGCATCTACATACCACTTTGTAGATCGCGCGGAAGCGTTCAAAAGAACGGGGTTGAAGTAGTCGTTCTCGTCGTGATCATATCACCGGAGATCCTAGCGCCGAACGGACGGCACCTCCGCGTTCAACACACGTATGGTCAGCGTAACGTCTCCTCCGTCTTGATCCAGCAAGGGGGAAGGAGAGGTTGATGATGATGGCTCCAGCAGCAGCACAACGGCGTGGTGGTGGTGGAACAGCAGCACTCCGGCAGGGCTTCGCCAAGCACGTGACGGAGGAGGAAGAGGTGTAGCAAGGGGGAGGGGCGCCAGGACTTCAGGGTGCGGCTGCCCCCCTCCCCCTTCCCTTTACATAGGCCCCCAGGGGGGGCGCCGGCCCTGGGAGATCCAATCTCCCAAGGGGGCGGCGGCCAAGGGGGTGGAGTACCCCCCAAGGCAAGTGGGGCGCCCCCCCCCCACCCACCCTAGGGTTTCAACCCTAGGCGCAGGGGGTGGGCCTAGGGGGGCACACCAGCCCACTAAGGGCTGGTTCCCCTCCCCACTTCGGCCCTTGGGGCCCTCCGGGATGGGTGGCCCCACCCGGTGGACCCCCGGGACCCTTCCGGTGGTCCCGGTACAATACCGGGTGACCCCGAAACTTTCCCGATGGCCGAAATACCACTTCCTATATAGTTTTCTTTAACTCCGGACCATTCCGGAACTCCTCTGACGTCCGGGATCTCATCCGGGACTCCGAACAACATTCGGTATGCTGCATACTCATATTTCATACAACCCTAGCGTTACCGAACCTTAAGTGTGTAGACCCTACGGGTTTGGGAGACACGTAGACATGACCGAGACGGCTCTCGGGCAATAACCAACAGCGGGATCTGGATACCCATGTTGGTTCCCACATGCTCCTCGATGATCTCATCGGATGAACCACGATGTCGAGGATTCGAACAACCCCGTATACAATTCCCTTTGTCAATCAGTACGTTACATGCCCGAGACTCGATCGTCGGTATCCCAATACCTCGTTCAGTCTCGTTACCGGCAAGTCACTTTACTCGTACCGTAATGCATGATCCCGTGACCAAACACTTGGTCACTTTGAGCTCATTATGATGATGCATTACCGAGTGGGCCCAGAGATACCTCTCCGTCATACGGAGTGACAAATCCCAGTCTCGATCCATGTCAACCCAACAGACACTTTCGGAGATACCTATAGTGCACCTTTATAGTCACCCAGTTACGTTGCGACGTTTGGTACACCCAAAGCACTCTTACGGTATCCGGGAGTTACACGATCTCATGGTCTAAGGAAGAGATACTTGACATTGAAAAAGCTCTAGCAAAACGAACTACACGATCTTGTGCTATGCTTAGGATTGGGTCTTGTCCATCACATCATTCTCCTAATGATGTGATCCCGTTGTCAATGACATCTAATGTCCATAGTCAGGAAACCATGACTATTTGTTGACCAACGAGCTAGTCAACTAGAGGCTCACTAGGGACATGTTATGGTCTATGTATTCACACGTGTATTACGATTTCCGGACAATACAGTTATAGCATGAATAAAAGACAATTATCATGAATAAGGAAATATAATAATAACCCTTTTATTATTGCCTCTAGGGCATATTTCCAACAAAATCAAGGCTTTCTTAAGTATTTCAAATGCTTCTACACAATCATCATCAAAGACAAAAGGAACATTTTTTGTAAGAGATTAGTCAGAGGCCTAGAAATTTTTGAGAAGTCTTTAATGAACCTCCTATAAAAGCTGGCATGACCAAGGAAACTTCTTATACCTTTGATTTCCTTGTGACACATCATCTTTTCAATAGCATCAACTTTAGCTTTATCAACTTCAATACCTCTTTTAGAAATCTTATGCCCCAAGACAATACCTTCATTAACCATAAAGTAACACTTCTCCCAATTCAAGACAAGATTAGTTTCTTCACATCTCTGCAAGACTCGATCAAGGTTGTTAAGCAATCATCAAAGGAAGTTCCATACACGGAGAAATCATCCATGAAAACCTCAACAATCTTTTCACAAAAGTCAGAGAATATAGCAGTCATACATCTTTGAAAGGTAGTAGGTGCATTGCATAAACCAAAAAGCATACGTCTATAAGCAAAGGTACCGAAAGGGCAAGTAAAAGTGGTCTTATCCTGATCCTCTTTTGACACAGGTATTTGAGAGAAACCAGAATAACCATCTAGAAAGCAAAAATGTGTATGTTTGGATAATCTTTCTAGCATTTGATCAATAAAAGGTAAAGGGTAATGATCTTTTCTAGTAGCTTTATTTAATTTGTGGAAATCAATTACCATTCTATAACCTATAACAATTCTTTGTGGAATCAATTCATCTTTATCATTAGGAACAACACTAATACCTCCCTTCTTAGGGACACAATGGACAGGACTTACCCACTAACTATCAGCAACAAGATAAATTATATCTGCCTCCAGAAGCTTTAGTATTTCATTTCTTACCACTTCTTTCATCTTAGGATTTAACCGTCGTTGGTGATCAACAACTATTTTAGCGTCTTTCTCCAATTTTATTTTGTGCTGGCATAGAGTGGGACTAATGCCCTTAAGATCATCAAGAGTATATCCAATAGCAGCATGGTGCTTCTTCAGAGTTTTCAATAATTTCTCTTCTTCCTGCTCTGAAAGGTTAGCACTAATAATAACAGGATATATATTCTTTTCATCAAGATAAGCATATTTAATAGTATCAGGTAATGGTTCAAGCTCAAACACGGGATCACCCTTGGGTGCAGGAGGATCCCCTAGGATTTCAACAGGCAAGTTGTGTTTCAAAATAGGTCTCTGTTTAAAGAATACTTCATGTATTTCCCTTCTTTCATTCATAAACATATCATTTTCATGGTCTAGCAAATATTGTTCTAAAGGATCATTAGGAGGCACGGCAATAGAAGCAAGACCAATAATTTCATCTTTACTAGGAAATTCTTTATCATGGGGTTGTCTACGAAATTTAGCAAAATTAAAATCATGAGACATGTCCCCTAAACAAACAGTAACAATATCCTTTTCGCAATCTATCTTAGCATTAACAGTATTCAAGAAGGGTCTACAAAATATAATGGGACAAAAATCATCTTGTGGGGAACCAAGAACAAGAAAATCAGTAGGATATTTAACTTTCTCACACAAGACTTCAACATCTCTAATAATCCCAATTGGTGAAATAGTATCTCTATTGGCAAGCTTAATTGTAACATCAATATCTTCTATCTCAGCAGGTGCAATATTATGCATAATTTCTTTGTATAAGGAATGAGGTATTGCACTCGCACTAGCACCCATATCACATAAGCCATGATAAGAATGATCTCCTATTTTAATAGAAACAATAGGCATGCCAACAACAGGTCTATGTTTATTTTTAGTATCGGGTCTAGCAATTCTAGCAGCTTCATCACAGAAGTAAATAACATGCCCATCAATATTATCGACCAAGAGATCCTTAACCATAGCAATACTAGGTTCTACTTGAATTTTCTCAGGGGGTGTAGGTGTTCTACCATTACTCTTACCAACCACAGTTGAAGCTTTAGCATGATCCTTTATTCTAATAGGGAAAGGTGGTTTCTCAATATAAGCGGTAGGAACAATAGGATCAACATTATAAGTGATAGTCTTTTCTTCAACTTTAATAGGTTGTACTACTTTTACTTCAATGGGAGGATAATATTTAAACCACTTCTCTTTAGGGAGATCAACATGAGTAGCAAATGATTCACAGACAGAAAATACTATCTCAGAGTCAAGTCCATATTTAGTGCTAAATTCACGAAAAGTATCGATATCCATAAAAGATTTAACACAATCAAACTTAGGTGTTATACCTGACTCCTTACCTTCATCGAGCTCCCAATCTTCAGAGTTGCATTTAATTCTTTCCAATAAATCCCATCTGAATTCAATAGTCTTCATCATAAAAGAACTAGTACAAGAAGTATCGAGCATGGAGCGATTATTGAGAGAAAGCCGAGCATAAATTTTTTTGAATAATAATTTCTCTTGAGAGCTCATGATTGGGGCATGAATATAACATGGACTTAAGCCTCCCCCAATCTTGAGTGATACTTTATCCTTCGCGAGGCCAAAATTATATATATAATTACGATCACAATGAACCAGATGCATAGGATAAAACTTCTCATGAAATTCCAGTTTCAATCGGTTGTAGTTCCATGATCCAGTATCATCACATAGCCTAAACCATGTCAATGCCTTTCCCTTCAAAGATAAAGGGAAGACCTTCTTCTTGATAACATCCTTGGGCATACCTGCAAGCTAAAATAATCCACAAACTTCATCCACATAGATTAGGTGCATATCGGGATGTAATGTTCCATCTCCTTTAAAAGGATTAGCTAGCAGTTTCTCTATCATACCCGAAGGAATTTCAAAGTAAAAAAATTCAGTAGGGTCAGTAGGTTGAGGAGAAACTCTTTGCTCTACTGTTCGGTGTTAAGATACCCCGAACAAGCCCCTCAAAGAATTATTTTCCATAGTAACAAGTGACAATAAATTTTAGCACACTATATAAAGTTTTCCTTACCAAATTCCACCTACCAAAGGCACTTCAATCCCTGGCAACGGCGCCAGAAAAGAGTCTTGATGACCCACAAGTATAAGGGATCTATCGTAGTCCTTTTGATAAGTAAGAGTGTCGAACCCAACAAGGAGCAGAAGGAAATGACAAGCGGTTTTCAGTAAGGTATTCTCTGCAAGCACTGAAATTATCGGTAACAGATAGTTTTGTGATAAGGTAATTCGTAACGGGTGACAAGTAACAAAAGTAACAAGGTGCAACAAGGTGGCCCAATCGTCTTTGTAGCAAAGGATAAGCCTGGACAAACTCTTATATAAAGCAAAGCGCTCCCGAGGACACATGGGAATTATCGTCAAGCTAGTTTTCATCATGCTCATATGATTCACGTTCGTTCCTTTGATAATTTGATATGTGGGTGGACCGATGCTTGGGTACTTCCTTTGCTTGGACAAGCATCCCACTTATGATTAACCCCTCTCGCAAGCATCCGCAACTATGAAAGAAGAATTAAGGTAAACCTAACCATAGCATGAAACACGTGGATCCAAATCAGCCCCTTACGAAGCAACGCATAAACTAGGGTTTAAGCTTCTGTCACTCTAGCAACCCATCATCTACTTAATACTTCCCAATGCCTTCCCCTAGGCCCAAACAATGGTGAAGTGTCATGTAGTCGACGTTCACATAACACCACTAGAGGAAAGATAACATAAATCTCATCAAAATATCAAACGAATACCAAATTCACATGACTACTTATAACAAGACTTCTCCCATGTCCTCTAGAACAAACATAACTACTCACAAATCATATTCATGTTCATAATCAGAGGGGTATTAATATTCATAAAGGATCTGAATCTATGATGTTCGACCAAATAAACCAACTAGCATCAACTACAAGGAGTAATCAACACTACTAGCAACCAACAAGTACCAATCTGAGGTTTTGAGACAAAGATTGGATAAAAGAGATGAACTAGGTTTTGAGAGGAGATGGTGCTGGTGAAGATGTTGATGGATATTGACCCCCTCTCAATGAGAGGATCGATGGTGATGACGATGGTGACGATTTCCCCCTCCCAGAGGGATGTTTCCCCGGCAGAACAGCTCCGCCGGAGCCCTAGATTGGTTCTGCAAGGTTCCGTCTCGAGACGGCGGCGCTTCGTCCCAAAAGCTTCCTTATGATTTTTTTTCCACGGCAAAAGACACCATATACCAGAAGATGGGCATCGGGGGGCTTCCAGGTGGCCCACGAGGCAGGGGGCGCACCCTCCACCCTCGTGGACAGTGGGTGGCCCCCCTCTGGTGCTTTCTTTGCCCAATATTTTTAATATATTCCAAGACTGGCTTTCATGAAGTTTCAGGACTTTTGGAGTTGTGGAGAATAGGTCTCTAATATTTGCTCCTTTTCCAGCCCAGAGTTCCAGCTGTCGGCATTCTCCTTCTTCATGTAAACCTTGTAAAATAAGAGAGAAAAGGCATAAGTATTGTGACATAATGTGTAGTAACAGCCCATATTGCAATAAATATCGATATAAAAGAATGATGCAAAATGGACGTATCACACACCATTATGCTATGGTGTTCCAGGTGGCATGAGCTGTGAAACTATTCCACATTGTTTTAAATGAAGGCCAAAATCGTAACTCAATATTCTCCTCCACGATCAGATTGCGGAAACTTTATTTTCTTGTTATGATGATTCTCCACTTCACTCTGAAATTCTTTGAACTTTTCAAATGTTACAGACTTGTGTTTCATTAATTAGATATACCCATATCTGCTCAAATCATCTATGAAGGTTAGAAACTAACGATACCCATCACGAGCATCGACAGTCATTGGACCGCATACATCGGTATGTATTATTTCCAATAAGTCACTAGCTCGTTTCATTGTTCCGGAGAATGGATTTTTAGTCATCTTTCCCATAAGGCACGGTTCGCAAGTATCAAATGATTCATAATCAAGTGATTCCAAAAGTCCATCTTTGTGGAATTTCTTCATGCACTTTACACCGATATCACCCAAATGGCAGTGCCACAAATAAGTTGCACTATCATTATCAACTTTGCATCTTTTGGCATCAATATTATGATTATGTGTATCATCACGATCAAGATTCAATAGAAATAGACCACTCTTCACAGGTGCATGACCATAAAAGATATTACTCATATAAATAGAACAACCATCATTCTCTGATAAATGAATAACCGTCTCGCACTAAACAAGATCCAGATATGATGTTCATGCTCAACACTGGCACCAACTAACAATTATTCAGGTCTAAAACTAATCCCGAAGGTAGATGTAGAGGTAGCGTGCCGACGGCTATCACATCAACCTTGGAACCATTTCCGACGCGCATCGTCACCTCGTCCTTAGCCAATCTTTGTTTAATCCATAGTCCGTGCTTCAAGTAACAAATATGAGCAACCGAACCGGTATCAAATACCCAGGCACTACTACGAGAATTAGTAAGGTAAACATCAATAACATGTATATCAAATATACCTTTGTTCACCTTGCCATCCTTCTTATCCGCCAAATACTTGGGGCAGTTCTGCTTCCAGTGACCAGTCCCTTTGTAGTAGAAGCACTTAGTTTCAGGCTTGGGTCCAAACTTGGGTTTCTTCCCGGGAGTGACAACTTGCTTGTCAGTCTTTTTGAAGTTCCCCTTCTTTTTACCCTTGCCCTTCTTCTTGAAACTAGTGGTCTTGTTAACCATCAACACTTGATGCTCCTTCTTGATTTCTACCTCCGCGGTCTTTAGCATCGCGAAGAGCTTGGGAATAGTCTTTTCCATCCCTTGCATATTGTAGTTCATGATGAAGCCTTTGTAGATTGGTGGAAGTGATTGAAGAATTCTGTCAATCACACAATCATCTGGAAGATTAACTCCCAGCTGAGTCAAGTGATTATGGTACCCAGAAATTCTGAGTATGTGCTCACTAACAGAACAGTTCTCCTCCATCTTGCAGCTATAGAACTTGTTGGAGACTTCATATCTCTCAACTCGGCATTTGCTTGAAATATTAACTTCAACTCCTGGAACATCTCATATGGTCCATGACGTTCAAAACGTCTTTGAAGTCCCAATTCTAAGACATAAAGCATGACACACTGAACTAATGAGTAGTCATCAGATCGAGCTTGCCAGGCGTTCACAACGTCGGCTTCTTTTCCTGCAGTAGGCCTTGCACCGAGCGGTTCATCAATGACATAATTCTTCTATGCAGCAATGAGGATAATCCTCAAGTTATGGACCCAGTTTGTGTAGTTTCTGCCATCATCTTTCAACTTAGCTTTCTCTAGGAATGCATTAAAATTAAAAGGAACAATAGCACGGGCCATTGATCTACAACATAGATATGCAAAAAACTATCAGGACTAAGTTCATGATAAATTAAGTTCAGTTAATCATATTACTTAAGAACTCCCACTTAGATAGACATCCCTCTAGTCATCTAAATGATACATGATCCAAATCAACTAAACCATGTTCGATCATCACGTGAGATGGAGTAGTCTTCAATGGTGAACATCACTATGTTGATCATGTCTACTATATGATTCATGTTCGACCTTTCGGTATCTAGTGTTTCGAGACCATATCTGTATATGCTAGGCTCGTCAAGTTTAACCCGAGTATTCCGTGTGTGCAAATCGGGCTTGCACCCATTGTATTTAAACATAGAGCTTATCACACCCGATCATCACGTGGTGTCTCGGCATGAAGAACTTTCACAACGGTGCATACTCGGGGAGAACCCTTATACCTTGAAATTTAGTAAGGGGTCATCTTATAATGCTACCGCCGTACTAAGCAAAATAAGATGCATAAAAGATAAACATCACATGCAATGAAAATATGTGACATGATATGGCCATCATCATCTTGTGCTCATGATCTCCATCGCCGAAGCAACGTCATGATCTTCATTGTCACCGGCTTGACACCTTGATCTCCATCGTAGCATCGTTGTCATATTTCCAACCATTGCTTCTACGACTATCGCTACCACTTAGTCATAAAGTAAAGCAATTACATAGCGCTTGTATTTCATACAGTAAAGCAACAACCATATGGCTCCTGCCAGTTGCCGATAACTTTTACAAAACATGATCATCTCATACAACAATCTTTATATCACATCATGTCTTTACCATATCACATCACAACATGCCCTACAAAAACAAGTTAGACATCCTCTACTTTGTTTGTTGCAAGTTTTACGTGGCTTCTATGGGCCGCCAGCATGAACCGTACATACTTAGGGCACAAAAACCACAATGGTGATTTATCAAGTGTGTTGTTTTAACCTTCACAAGTACCGGCCGCAGTCAAATTCGATTCAACTAAAGTTGGAGAAACAGACACCTGCTAGCCACGTTTATGCAAAACTAGTTGCATGTCTGTTGATGGAACCGGTCTCATGAACGCGGTCATGTAAGGTTGGTCTGGGCCGCTTCATCCAACAATACCGCTGAATCAAAATAAGACATTGGTGGTAAGCAGTATGACAATCACCGCCCACAACTCTTTGTGTTCTACTCGTGCATATCGTCTACGCATAGACCTAGTTTGGATGCCACTATTGGGAAACGTAGCATGCAATTTCAAAAAAAAATCCTACGCTCACGCAAGATCTATCTAGGAGATGCATAGCAACGAGAGGGGGAGAGTGTGTCAACGTACCATCATAGACCGAAAGTGGAAGCGTTAACTTAACGCGGTTGATGTAGTTGAACGTCTTCTCGAATCAACCGATCAAGTACCGAACGTACGGCACCTCCGAGTTCTGCACACATTCAGCTCGATGACGTCCCTCGAACTCTTGATCCAGTAGAGTGTCGATGGAGTCGATGAGTTTTGTCAGCACGATGGCATGATGATGGTGTTGGTGAAGTAATCCGTGCAGGGCTTCGCCAAAGCACTACGAGAATATGACTGGAGGAGTAAACGGTGGAGGGGGGCACCGCACACGGCTAAACAATTGGTGTCCCTTTGGGGTCCCCCCCCCCCT
>NC_041393.1:57628303-57677113 GCF_002162155.2 Triticum dicoccoides | reverse complement strand
TCCTTTTTACGGAGAGGAAGAAAGGGGAAAGAGGTGGAGAGGGAGAAGGAAAGGGGGGTCGCGCCCCCCACACCTTGTCCAATTCGGATTGGCTGGGGGGGCACGCGCCACCTCCCGTGGCATGCCCTCTCCTCTCCACTATGGCCCATGAGGCCCATTAACTCTCCCGGGGGGTTCCGGTAACCTCCCGGTACTTCAAAAATGCCCCGAACCTCTTCGGAACCATTCTGGTGTCCATATATAACCTTCCAATATATCAATCCTTACCTTTAGACCATTTCGAGACTCTTTGTCATGTCCATGATCTCATCCGGGAATCCGAACAACCTTCAGTCACAAAAACACATGACTCATATAATACCTGCCATCATTGAATGTTAAGCGTGCGGACCCTACGGGTTCGAGAACTATGTAGACATGACCGAGACTCCTTTCCGGTCAATAACCAATAGCGGAACCTGGATGCTCATATTGGTTCCCACATATTCTACGAAGATCTTTATCGGTCGAACCGCAATGTCAACATACATTATTCCCTTTGTCATCGGTATGTTACTTGCCCGAGATTCGATCGTCGGTATCTTCATACCTAGTTCAATCTCGTTAACGGCAAGTCTCTTTACTCGTTCTGTATTGCATCATCTCACAACTAACTCATTATTCACATTGCTTGCAAGGCTTCATATGATGTGCATTACCGAGAGGGCCCAGAGATACCTCTCCGATACTCAGAGTGACAAATCCTAATCTCGATCTATGCCAACCCAACAAACACCTTCGGAGATACTTGTAGAGCATCTTTATAATCACCCAGTTACGTTGTGATGTTTGATAGCACATAAGGCATTCCTCCGGTGTCTGGGAGTTGCATAATCTCATAGTCGGAGGAATATATATTTGACACGAAGAAAGCAGTAGCAATAAAACTGAACGATCATAATGCTAAGCTAACGGATGGTCTTGTCTATCACATCATTCCACTAATGATGTGATCCCGTTATCAAATGACAACTCATGTCCATGGCTAGCAAACTTAGCCATCTTTGATCAACGAGCTAGTCTAGTAAAGGCATACTAGGGACATATAATTTTGTCTATGTATTCACACATGTATTAAGTTTCCGGTTAATACAATTCTAACATGAATAATAAACATTTATCATGAATAAGGAAATATAAAATAACAACTTTATTATTGCCTCTAGGGAATATTTCCTTCAGTATAGGATATGCTCTCGAAGTGTGGGCGCGTATCCTTGTTGGGACGTGAGCCTAGTTATGGATAGCACAGTAACCGCCACTATAAACGTCGAGTAGGCTTTTCCCCTATTTGGCACGACCTAGTGTTTGACTCTAGCTACTCCCTCCGTCCTTAAAATAGTATAATTCCAACTTTATTGAAAAGTAAAAAAAAAAAATAACTGTATTTAGACAATAATACACCAATATTTATGTCATCAAAATAGTAGCACTAGATTCATTATAAAATATATTTTCATCATATACCTATTTGGTTTCACAAACATTAATATATTTTTGCACAAACTTGGTCAAAATTTAAGATAGTTTGACCCTTCAACAAAGTTGAAAGTACACTCTTTCAAGAACGGAGGGCGTACGTCAAATAGTAGAGGAAGCGCTAACAGCACTGCACCTATGGCATGTCCATTGGGTGCTAAAAAGGCAAATGCTATACTTGTTTCTTTTTTAAATTTACAAAACTAAAAAGTGTCCACTAATTTTAAGTTTTTAGAAATTCAAATTTAAAATATTAAAATAGTAATATTTTCAATTATTTAAAGATTGTGAAATGTAGAAATGTCCTCAGATTTAATAAATATTTTTGAGTTTTCAAAAGTTCAAAAATTTAAAAATATCCATAAATTGAAAATTTTGAAAATTAAAAGGAAATCATGAAAAGGATAAAGGAAAGAAAGAAAGGAATACGAAAAGAAAAGACCAGACAGTAAAAATGAAAAAGAAAAGAAGAAGCGAGTAAACTAGTAAAACAAAAGAAACCCCGGCAAAAGGAAATTAAACAAGAACCAAAAAATCAAGCAAACCAAAAGAGCGGAGCAGAAACCTCGTCTTGTTCCTTCGATTTTGAGAGGAGGGAGTCGAATTTTGAGGCGCACGGTCTCGCTAAACATGCACTAGGCCTTACTGTAGGTGGATATATTTGGCTCCTACAACCCCCTTCTATCAGTTGTATTCTGATAAAACATTGTTACTGACTGATAAAGACATCGTGTTTAGAACAAAAAAGAAACCTGGGAAAAGAAAAACAAACAAATGAAACCGTTAGATGGACCTAAGGTTGTCTTGCATGCTCTCTGCGCATTCGGCCCCTATTTGCAACGGTGGACCTTTAATTTATTAATTATTGAGGGAAGTGAGCCTCTGTCTTTTTATTTGAGTTTGTGAGCCTCTAAATAGGATTGCCCAAATCCCTATAAAGCAAAGCAGGCCGACGACCCATTTAGAGCTCCTCCACTACACGCGCGGGCTCCTTCGTGGGCGGTCCAGCTCCACGTAGGCCGCGTCTCAGCGAGCAAACACACAATTAGGCGAGGTGCCTAGTTTTTTTTT
This sequence comes from Triticum dicoccoides, assembly GCF_002162155.2. Classification (NCBI taxonomy): domain Eukaryota; kingdom Viridiplantae; phylum Streptophyta; class Magnoliopsida; order Poales; family Poaceae; genus Triticum; species Triticum dicoccoides. The sequence goes on along the minus strand of NC_041393.1, from coordinate 57,674,524 downwards.
TTTTTGAGGAAGAGGCGAGGTGCCTAGTGAGTCCTCCTATACGGCGTAGCACGCGCTGCGAACGAAGCGGGCGTGCACCCCCGCTCCCCCTTTGCGCCCTTCTAGGCCGGCCCATATGCGGCCGGCACGCTGCCTGTTTTTTTTCTTCTTTTCCTTTTGGTTTTTTTCTTTTTCAATAATTCAGGATATCAACAGGTTCAAAATTTCAGAAAAAGTTGCTAATTTTTTACAAAAAACTATCATGATCTAAGAAATATCAGTATTTCAAAAAGATGCTCGGGAAATCAAAAAACGGTCACGAATTTGTAAATAAATGTTCAACAATTTAAAAAGTGTTCATGAATTTTAAAAAATGTTCATGATTTTAGAAAATGTTCATAAATTCCAAAAATGTTCACAAATTTGTAAAAAAATGTCCAGGATTCAAAAAATTTGTCTTAAATTTAAGATAATATTCATGATTCAAAAAAATGTTCATGAGATTAAAAAATGTTCATGATTTCAAAACATGTTCGTGAATTCAAAAAATGTTCAAAAAATTAAAAAGTACATGATTTCAAAAAAATTGTCTTAAATTTAAAAGGATGTTCATAAATTTCGAAAAAATGTTCATGAGTTCAAAAAATGTTCATGAGTTCGAGAAATATTCACAAATTTGAAACATGTTCATGATTTAAGAGAATGTTCATAAATTTCTAAAAAAATGTTCAAGATTTCAATGTTCTTGAACTTTAAAAAATGTTCATTTATTCCAAAAAAGTACATGATTTAAGATGATGTTCACAAATTTGTAAAAATAAAACCATGATTTCAAAAAAAATGTTCACATATTTAAAAAATGTTCCTCATTTGAAAAATTGCGAATTTAAAATATTTTCGCGTATTGAAAAACAATAAATAAAAACGAAAACGGAAAATAAATAAAATAAAACAGAAAAAGGATCAAAAATAAAAATAAAAACGAAATAAAGAAAAACCGAAAGAGAAACAAAACGATTCAGGGAAGATTCTAGAACCTTCCCAAAACCGGTTGGGGTGAAACCCCGTAATGGGCCGGCCCATTGAAACACCAGGGCGCGAGTGTATGCGCTACGTGGCTTGCCAGCGACCTAAGCGTTATATAGGAAGCATGGTGCCTAGTGGCCCGGACCACCTATGATATTTTTCCTGCAATTTAGTCCTATTGCGTACCACTGCTACCGGAGCAAGAGGCTGAGCCGACGATTTTCAGCCATTTTTTTCCAAAACAGATTCGAAATATATAAATTGTTCGATTTTTTATAAATATAGAATATTTTCAAATGCTCAAGAATTAATACAAGTTCTCGTGAATTTAATAGATGTTCTGACTTTTTTTCTGAAATATTTCCCTAAAATTTTAAAATTCATACGAGTTTAGACAAATCTTCGCTAATTAAAAGGATTCACAAAATTGAAAATAGATCATGCTTTTTAGTAATTTTCATAAATTTGAAAAAAATTACAAATTTCAAAAAAATCACAAAGTTAAAATCCGAAAAAGAAACAGGAAAAAAGCTATAAAGCCACTAAAACCAACATAGAAAACACATAAAATATCATTCATGGTGGGCCAACCCAATAACTTAGGCGTGCCTATGGAAGGGTGCGTGTTTGATCGCTAACCAGCGACCTACTCCCAGACTAGGAAATCTGCTCCTTCGCTAGCTAGAAAAATGTCAGACTTGTTTTGTGAAAAATATCCAAAAAAGTTCATGACCTTAATAGTTGCTAATGAATTTTTAAAAATGTTCTGAAGATGTTCCATATATTGTGCACATGCGAGGTAGTCCAACCAGAACCTCCGTACGGATTCAGGACAGACCTTCCGAGACGATTGAATGTTGCCACATTTGGCAGTGTTCGGTGACTCCGAGATGATCATCTGGGAGCTACCGAGCAATGTTAAAAGTGTGAAAGGTCAAATTTCTAGTTCACTATATTTACTAGCTATTTTTCTCGTGCGCTGCAACGGGGGAATAAATATTCTAGTGGTTCAACATCCATCATATCCAACATATACCTTAGCCTCACCATATTCTAGATTTTGTAAGATATGATTTGATTCGAGTACGAAAAGGGAAAGGCAAGGTAAGTTTTGATTTAGTTGAGGTTTTGTTAAGATTTGATTTGGTTTGGATATGGGTAGCAAAAGTCAAAGAATGTTTTCATTGAGATGAGAGTTTGGTAAGAATTGATTTGATTGAGTTATTGCATCACATGGTTTTGGAAAGTATCAATTTTATCACTATTCCAAGTTATTTTTTTTGTTAGTTTTATTTTGTGCCGCATCTGTTGAGGTTATTAGAAAACTAAAAGGAAACCAAAGTGAAGGGAGAGGCATGCGGAGAAAAAAACCCGGGGGAGGAGGTGAAGGCAACGCTACTAACTACCTTTTAGTAGTAGAGATATATACCCCCACATCCCATCAGTTCACTCGGAGAAAACTCCAATCCCCCTCATATTTTTCAGAGAGAATACCACCTTATTATGCTGAGTTCAAAGAGCTTTTCACTCCAACGGTTAAGCCAAACCTCTGATATTTGATTCCCTCCTTGATCTCCAATCCAAAAGCCATATATATGTTGAGTTTGAGGGATGAGATTATCTTATGAAGCAAAAGAGCATGGGATTCATCACAAAGCAATCTCAATCTTGTTACTTTTGGAGGGTGTGTGTCTTCTAGATTGACTAGGTCTTAAGGTTGTGAAGGAACCTAAAAGTTTGTATGGGCTTGAAGATCATTTACTTCGTAAAGATCTACCCTGAGTGTGGCTAGACCTTTCTGATGCCATGATGCCATAAGTTGGTTGCTCCTTCAAAAACCCTTGGTTATAGTCCTTTCTGAGCCAATTCCTTCGTGCAACTCGCATTTGGGATCTCCATGATCCTAGAACCTTTGTGCTTAGAAGGCTTCATCAACGTGGAGTAGGATAGCACCAACTATCTGAAGCACGGAAAAAAAATCTCTGTCGAGTCATCCCGTGTTTGCATCCTCTAACTATACTCTTACTTCTACGTATGAAAGTTGCTATCTTCTGTTGTTATACTCTCCAAGACTTGCATGTGTGCGGTTTTGATAGGCTACCGGTAGAAAACATAAAATTGCCAACAAAACTTAAAATTGGGAAAAGGTTCTCTTATATTTGCTTGTAGTCTATTCCCTCATTCTAGGCTATACGAAATGATCCTGCAGGAAGCTTCCCAAAACTGACAATGAGGAGGTACATGGGTCAGCCCATTGCCGAACATGTTGTACTGGTTTTTTCACAAATGCACGAACATTTCTTTGTTCACTAGAAACATCTTTTCATAACATTTTCCCATTTTCAACCTTTAATAATTAAACTAAGTTACAAAATTACTAGAAATGTATTTTTCTAGGGCTATTAGAAATGTATAAAAAATGAGATCTAACAAAAAAAAGCATTATATCTATTAATGGGCCGCATGGTGGGCAACACATTAGGAGTTCCCTTCATGTGGAGCGAGCGTAGCCACCGCTATGAGCATCAAATAGTAATATTATAATGCCTTGAGTTCCTATGTTTTTCCTACGCTCCCATCAAACACCCACTTGTGCCAAATCCTGTGTTTTCCACTCCCATAGGATTCAAGCGGACAGGGCATACCCTCAAAAAACAAATGTGGACAGGGCATACCAATCCTCCATTTTTTCTACCATATGAATCAAAGGAGCCCTTAGTGGTGTCGAGGGTATATATTTATGCATGTATGTAGATAAACTTAAACTGCAATTAAACACAGGGGCATTAGTGCAACTAATTCATTTTTTGTGGTGTTGCTTGACATCACAAATTACAAGTAGCACCGCCACTACAAATAGAATGTCCCTCTTATTCACCGCCTCGCTATAACACGTGAAAAGGTCTCTATATGAGTCGGCCGGTGGCATGACCCATTAATCATTTTTTATTTTTTACATATATTTCAGGAAATGCACTTTTATTCAACATTTTTTAAAGTTGCCAAATAAAGGAATAAAATAATAGGAAAAATGTTGCGAAAAATCAAAATGTTCACATGAATCAATAAAAATGGTTGTATGTCGAAATAAATATTTATGTCATATTTTGTAACATGTTCAGTAAAAATATATTCAAGAACTAGAAAAGTCCATATATTTTTAAGTCATAGATTTGAGAAACAATTGTTCATGAATATCTGGATATGTATCCATATTCTTTGGATGATTTTCATGTTTTTACACCACCACCAAAAAAGCGCAAGTACTTTAAAAACTTGTTCATGCAACTAGTTATATATGTTCATATTCTTTAAAAAAGTTCTTGCAATTATAAAAACTTCACGTATTTTCCCTAGAATAACAGAAATTTTCTTAGAAAGTAAAGATCAATGATAACAAAAAAATTATTCAGTTGAAATAATCAAGAAAGACAAACAAATAAAAAAGATAAGAAAAAACAAACAACAAAAGAAACAGAAAAACACAAGGGTCACATGTAGGGGTTTCACCAGGAGAGTAGCATTTCATGTCCCGGGCTCCAGAGAGCACGGCTTCTTGCAAAATTCGAAGTTGCCAATTTTTTTTAAAATATTCTGCAAAAGCATATGTATGTTCTCTAGCTATTTTTTATATTTTCATAAAATATAGTATTGCATTGTAAGCTAGAAAAAAAGATAAAAAAAATTTGGCGCAAATAAATATACAAGCCCTTTTTGAATCATACATTTTCTTTTTTATATACTCCGCATATAAATATCTATTTTACGAAAATTCATACACACATACAACACTTCTATATATAAACATACAAAAGATTCATTTTTTTTATAAAACTAGCAAACATGCCCGTGCGTTGCAACAGGAGATAAAAATAACACACATCTCTAATGTGATAAGCATTCACATGTGCATGCCCTCTATTTTAACATGACAATCAATGCTCATTCAACATGAATTGTGAGCTTGAAAAGCAATGGACGACATGCCGAGCAATGGATCAATTGAGTGTAGGGGTTTTCAGGATGCCAATTTGAAACATGAGATGTGGTCCCGAGTCAACTTAGTTAAAACTTATTAGTTCATTCTGAAATCTAAAATTAAAATCAGAAGAAATATCATTATTAATAAATTTAGACATGATGAATGAGATAAATTTAAAAGTAAAATGGAAAGAAATAATATTTTGAAACAATATCGTCAAAACAGTGGCAGCAAGCAAAACCCAACCACCGCCCGATGTTGTGACACGCACGAACTCGAGACCCTAGCTCCGTTTCCACCTGAATCCAGCATTGCTCTTTCCCAGTCCATTTCATTTGTAGCGGACCATCAACTGCTTCACATTGGTTCGCTTGGCTTTTGCACATTTAGGCCCATCTCTTTTTTTTTTAATACAACGCCCCTCTCTTCCTCTCTGTATTAGCTTCTGAGATAAGGCAATGATCCTCTCTTCCTCTCTGTATTAGCTTCTGAGGTGGCTTACTGATCCAGAAGAATAGATGTATATAAACCGATGTAACTACATATGAGAGAGCGATGTGGTAGAAGTATCTCAACCGGAGCTTGTGTGAAGCGTCGATGGGCCGGCCAAGAGAGGGCACGTACATATGATTTCTGATCGCATATACACATAAATAGATTTCTGATCGCATACACACACAAATAGTGGATTGGTGGTTTGGCTAGCAGATGTTCGGCTGATGGCGAAGGTCATGTGTTTGAATCATGACTTTGATAATTTATTTTTAGGTTTTTGATATGCGGATGACCAAAAAAAATCAAAAAGTCAGAGAATAGTACCACCTCGGATGTAAAAAATAATATAGGTAAAAAAAACTGAAAGCGTAAATTCACGAGAAAAAGCGTATTGTGACGGTGAACCCACGGAGTCAAACCGTGCTTTATTATTAAAAACTAAAAAAAATTAGGAAAAAGATTTACTGCTTCCGAAAGCAAAAAACCACGGATCTCCCTGGAGCCCGGTCACCGAAGTGCATTATCGCTTCCTTCAGGTGCTATAGCGACTATTCCATGCAATGAGCTTGTAATAAGATTTACCCCGTCTCCGCGCGTGGCGGTCACCACTATTACCGGTCTAACTAGGTGATGGGAGCTCACTCAGTTGGCCTTCTGGGATAAAATACCGATTTATTGCTTGTATTTGTAAGTCAGTGACCACTCTTTTGTTTAAACAGAAAAAGGGCAGTCAAATAGTTGCAAAATACAGTATAAATCATTTCACACACATAGTAGTTTTGACTTATCGTTGTTGCTCAACCTTCTGCTCGGCCGCTGAGCCGTGGGCCTATTGACAACCCTGAGCAGCAGCAGCCAGCAGGGTCTTTGATTACTAACACTGTTTCCATAATCTTGCACAGCTGAGATCCACATGCATGGCTGATGAAGATCCTCCCAAGATTCAACAGTGCACTGTACGCTGTATTACTGTACAGACTAAGCATGAGTTACTATGGTTTTAATCCCTGATAATAAAATTTCAAAGCATCTTAGCATTTATTTTTGTGTATTACTGTATTTAAAAGGTGATGCTTTCTGCCCATTGTTGATTCACAGTCCCATGTTTCTCGGCTTCTACCACCAAATGAGTAAGATTTACATGGATGTCATGTGTCAATGAACCTATGAATGTTGATGATGATTCTGTAGCCATGACAACGTTTACATCATATTTTAAATATATATGCTTATGATTGTATAAACGTATGAAGTTCTTGTTTTCTCTCTACATTGCTGATAGATATTCGGAAGCAAGAATACTACTATTATATTCTCCACTTCTATTTACCATTGTGACATTTTTCTTATGGCGTGCAGTTTATGCTGATGTAGCATATGCTTAGATAACCTACAAAATCTGCAGTCCAGCATATAGTGTTGCTGCTATCCTTACATCCGTTCAGGTACATGAGATAAACATCTCAGACCACTGTTTTGAAATGCCAACTTGTTAAGTAATTACAAGATCATTTTTTTAGGCAAATTTGTACTTGCATTCTCGGCACTCCAATATGTTTTTTGAAGATATTTTCTAAATTTAACCGTACACCTATCCTAAAATGTTCATCCTATCTTATTTTCAATTTACAGTGAAATAAAGCAATTGTCCACATAATTCCAATGATGCATTGTCGTGTTCCTACGCTACCATGACTGATCCACCTCTTGTTTTTTCCTATCAGACCCTACCATGGGTGCCATGTTCTTCATCTGTTTCCAACTTGTTTCTAGCTTGGCTCCATATATTCCTTGTTGTGTATGTACCACGTTGTAGTTCATCAAGCTTCATATACATGTTGTAGACGGCATAGATAGAAGGTTTCGTGTGCTATGTTGCTTCAAGTTTTGCAATGGCAAGACTTAATGTATCGATGTGTTACTTGTTGGAATATTCTTGTGTATTTGCTCTACCAGAAGTAAATGATGTCAAAGAAATAAGATAACCTCAGCCAAAAATTAACACGTGCATACATGACAATGAAGGTTATGGATATCTTTTTTTTCATCCCTTGTAGCCGGTTGACTCAGTTCATAAAGAAAGAAGTTACCCATGGGGCAATGTTTTTTGTGATTCTCTGAGCTGGCTTTGGGACAATTGTAATGGACTGCTTACAAAATGTATGTTACATTGGCTAGATCTATATCAACCTTTGCTAGCGAACATTACAGTGCATGTTTAATGACAACTCAAGTGCATGTAGAACACGAAGCAAAAAAAAAATAGAAAAAAAATCTATTCCTCGATCATATGGTTACATGTGCGTTGCACGTGCACGGTTACTAGTTTGTTTAAACAGAAAAAGGGCAGTCAAATAGTTGCAAAATACTTACAGTATAAATCATTTCACACACATAGTAGTTTTGACTTATCGTTGTTGCTCAACCTTCTGCTCGGCCGCTGAGCCGTGGGCCTATTGACAACCCTGCAGCAGAAGCAGCAGCAGCCAGCAGGGTCTTTGATTACTAACACTGTTTCCATAATCTTGCACAGCTGAGATCCACATGCATGGCTGATGAAGATACTCCCAAGATTCAACAATGCACTGTACGCTGTATTACTGTACACACGCCCGAAAAACGCCGTTACGGCCGAGCCCCTGCCAGCATGTTTTCATCACCCTAAAATAGCCCAAACATCTAGGCGTGGTGTTCTTGATTCACAAGGCAGCCAGCAGATTCTGGGACTATGCTACCGTAGCTGCTGTAGTAGGTTAGATTTGCGTAGCGGTCCACTCCGTGATCGATCTGATCCTACGTACTACGCTGTACGCATGCATACAGCCACGGATTAGGGAAAAAATTTTGATATGACTGGACCATGCAGTGGCAGATTTAGCGAGAGCCCATGTATGGTCGATCCAAGGCGCGCATTGAAGACGCATCAAGTCATGAACTAGTACTACGGTAACGATCAAGAACAAATCTGGACGCCACAATCTTCACCCGGGTAGGCAGCAGAGGGCTAGCTGGCTAGCTAGCTGCTAGTGCTAGCCCGGAGTTCAAAACCGCAAATCTGTCATCGCTAATGTGCATATGAAAAATGCTAGTAGGATCACTCGGACGACTGCCTTGATAGCTGAAGGTGTGCGTGGTTTTCGTCGATTTTTCTTAATTAAACGTGTCCTAAATGGTCTTTGGGTCTGATTTTCCTCTTTAACTGGACCAACTATCATATTCTTTGTGCAGCACGGGAGCTCCCCGCCCTCCGTCGTAGTGAAAATTTGCTATAAAAATGGATCTTCTTTTTGTTCGCGCACAAGCACGACTACAATCCAAAAGAAAGTAATGAGCGTAGCTAATTCAGCGGTCAAACCCAGAGCAGAGGCCAGCCGCAGCCGCAGCCGCAGCCGTCTCTTTGCCTGCGGCCGATGCAGCAGATCGCCAGACAGAGCGTATGAGCCCGCGCTCCACGCTCCCACAATGGGAAACGGCAGCCTGCCTAGATTGTCCTGTCGTGTCGCTCCGACGACCCTCGGAACTAGCGCTAGCTGCTGGCCGCTGCGGCCACTGCGGCGGATAACGCGCGTACGAGCTGGCCGGGTCCGTCGACACGCAGGCTACGTACATCGATACGCGCATCGATCACATGCATATCACCTTGGCAGTGGCAGGAGGATCCGATTGCTCCCAAGTTATTGCAAGCAGTCAGGTAGGTAGGTACGTAGCCCGTCTCCCAAGATAAGAAAAACATCCGTGTGTAACGTCCATGCAGAATTCACGCGGGGTCGTGCACGTACGTACTCTAGTGAGCAGATCAATGATCAACCGAATGTATGTCCGTGTGGAGCGCGCGTACCCCGTGTGCGTCTGCGTGTAGGAGCGGGAAGCGCGGGGTGAAAAACCCACGCTGAAAGCGCCTGCATACGCGCGCGCTGCCTACACAAAGCAGCGTAAATGGTGGCGAGATCTCGGGTGCAGATCGCATGGTCCCCTGGATCCATCCGATGCATGCCACTCGTCTTCCTGCCGCCGCCATGAATGCCGGCGCAGGTACGGCAGCCAAGGTTGTCCGAGGGGCCGGGGCACGGCCGCCATTACCATTCTTCGCGCCATCCATGATGTCATGTCACTATTCAATGTGGCTTGGTAGGTAGAGTACGTGCTATGCAGCACGACCGCAGCTTCATGTCGCTCCCCCAATGTCTCGTAGGACACAAGTACGTGCCAGGACGAATTAACGATGCATGCACGTGCATGGATCGATGGCGTACGTACTGATGCCATCGTTAGCGTGTGCTAGTTCTTTCTCGCTATACTGAACCCTTAGCCGGCGTCCAAGACTTTTGAAATCCATGACTAACACTTGGCTTCACGGTATGCTGTGAATTGATATAGTTGTATACTTGGATTCGCACTTAAGAGACTTTTTCCTATCATTATGTTCGTTTGCGGCCTTGTGGGATTATGACCGTGGTTTTTACAGGTAAAAAAGATCAGTTTAGCCTGATGTATTTTATTTTTCAGTTTTTTTATAAGGCTGCGGTTTAAGTTTAATTGACAAGCAGGGTTCTTTTCTTTCTATATCAGAATACATGGCTGGAATGCCGCAATAAGATGACGACGAAGAGAGGCATCGGAGGAACTCACCAACGTCGGTCGGACGGGTAATATTGCCTCCTACACCTCCCATGGGCTTGTAGGGCGTCGCCGTCACACCTTGGTTTCTGCAATAGTTGACGACAGACCTTTGAGGAAGAGGAACAAGAGGGTGTGCATTGCGGTTGTAACATGTGAAGGCACACAAAGAAGGGGAAGGTGGTCGCGACACCGCTCAAGAGTCAAGACGCTGCCGCTTTGAAGAAATGTGTAAGAGCATCTCCAGCCGCGCCCCCAACATGCCTTCCCAAGGCGATCTTTTAGCGTCGGTGGCTGAAAATCGGCTCGGTCGCGCCCCCAGGATCTCGTTTAGCGCCGGTTTGGGCGCAATTCAGAGCCGGCGATCCCGCCCCAAACCCAAACGGCCAGGTGTCGCATGGGCGCGCCAGCACAAGCGAAAAGCGGCGTGGGGCCGCTCTGTCGGCGACTGGAAGCCGACTGGAAGCCATTTTCCCGTCGTTTCCTCCCGCGTTCACGCCTCTCTTCTCCATTCCTCCCGCCAGACCCCCGCCTCCTCCCTGTCCTTCCGCCGGCCATGCCGCCGAAGAAGTACGTGATGCCGCGCGCCGCGACGGATCCCACCGCCGCCGCCGCCCAGCCGAAGCAAAGGAAGCCGAGGGCTCCGCTCTCCAAACCCCCCGGCATGACCAACGCCGAGTGGAAGGGGGATGTGGACCGCCGGTAGGCCGTCACCGCCGACAGGCGCAACAGGGCCAAGAAGGCGAGGGAAAAAGTGGCATACGCTACGGCGGCGGCGGCGGCGGAGCGTGCCGCCGAACAGGCAAAGGTGGCAAGCGCGGCGATGACAAATCCACCCGATGGGCACCCGTACGCGGCCTGGAGCCAACAAAGCGTCGGCTCTCCGGCCGGGTTCTCGTCGCCGCCGCACCCATGGAGCACGCCGTCGCCGGGCTATGCCGATGGGGACGCCCATGATGATTTCAACCCCAACATCACCTTCCCCCACGGGCGCCCTCCCCAGCGCACGCCCTCGCCCGCGTTCGCCGGCCTGCAGTACCCGCCTTACACGTACTCGCTGCCGGACTACGCAGCCTCACCGACGCCCTCTCTTCGCCGCGGCCTCTACTCGCAAGCCTCATCCTCGTCGCATCTCGGCGACGCCGACACGACGGAGGTGGACATGGAGGACATCATCGCAGCCGGCTCGGCTGCCGCCACCGCTCCCCCCGGATTCACTACGCAGGACGGCTCGATTGGCCTCGCCGACATGGACGGTGAGGCCGACTACGGCGAGGAAGACCCGGAGGAGGAGGAAGAAGAGGAGGAGGAAGAAGAGGAGGAGGAGCCGGCGCCGACGAGGAAAGGCAAGAAGAAGAAGAAGAAGAAGAAGAAGAAGAAGAAGAAGAAGAAGAAGAAGAAGACGGCCAAGTCCGGTGAGCCACGCATCAAATGGCGTCCAAGGAAGAGGAGTGCCTCGCCAAAGCGTGGAAGGTCGTCTACTTCGACCCGGTCACCGGCACAAATCAGAGCATCGAGACGTATTGGGACCGCATCAAGGCCAAGTTCGACGAGCGAAAGCTCGTCGACCCCTACTTCAAAGGCATGCACATGAAGCGGGGGTCGAAGGGGATGGCGAACCATTGGTCGCTCATCCAAACGGCATGCAACAAATGGCATGGGATCGTCGAGGAGGTCGCGGCTTGCCCGGAGAGCGGCACCAGCCTCGAGGATCAGGTATCGCACGCCGTTCTTTCGCTCCGAGAGCGTTCTTTCGCCTTGTACGCGCCCTGGCGCGCGCTCTGGTGCCGACTGATGTCCTTTCTTTGGCGCAACTGCTACACATGTTCGCCATGTTCAGCGACGAGAACAGCAACGCAGACTTCAAGTACCTCCACGTCTTCAAGCGGATCGACAAGTGCGAGAAATGGGCGACCGCCCGACGCACCCTCGCCAAGGCCAAAGAGACGTACAAACCGGACGCGCCGACCGCGGGCGCGGCCGACGGGCGTTCGGACGGCAACAAAGGTGCCAAGAAGGCAAAATATGCCGAGTCGGCTGCCGCGCGCATGCAAGAGTCCATCGAACACTGCCTCGCCGACACCAAGACCAGGGCCGCCGAGCAAGAAGAGAAAACCAAGGCGAGGTGGGCTGTCTTGATGATGAACAGCGCCGACAAACTCGACTTGCTCTGGACCAGCGCCGCCGCGAAGCTCAAAGCTCAAGACGTCAAAAAGAGAAACAACGACCTCGCCTTTTTGATGGGTGGCGCTGACATGCTCCAGATCGGCGATGAGAAGCTCAAGGCGTGGTTCCTGGCCAATCACGGCCTCATCCTGGACCAGATACCGGCGCCGCCGCCGCCGCCGCCAAGCCCGGCTGCTGATGACGATGCCTCCGCGATGCCTAGCCCCACCTACGACGATGCCTCCGCCGCGCGGAACAGCCCGGAAGCCGCGCCGACTCCTCCCAGCCCGCGTACGCCGACACCGCCGCCGCCGGAGGTTGAGCTCGGTGCCTGATGCCTTCCGTGTCCTTCCTTTTTTGTACGCCGAACTATATTTGATCGCCGAACTGTGGCACGTGAATCGCCGAACTATTGCGATGATCGACGGTTTGTTGTTTCTTTGAGCGGGAATGATGGATTTCGAATATGGAGCGCCTTAGGGGCGGTACCTAGGGGCGTGGCTCAAGAGAAACGAACCCCAGAGGCCGAACTAGCGCCGGCTCGCCCCCAGGCCGCTCTTTTTCGATGCCCTGGTGGGCCGAACAGCTGGAGATGCTCTAAAACCTGCGGCGGCAAACTTGTGGCGATTGATGCAATCCTATACTCCTATTCTTGCAGAAATCACCGTGGGACAACTAGGGCATGTTTGGTTGCCCGCACCGAGCCCAACTAGGCCCGCACGGGAAGGGAGAGGCTTGTTTGGTAGCCTGGTTTTCCTGTTGGGCCTGCACCACATGATTCTCAAAGCAGCCCAGAGCCTGGCTCGCTGGAAACCCTGGGATCGGCAGTTTCTTGCGAGCCATGCTGAGTGCGGCGCGAGGTCGCACGGGCGGTAGCAAGGCGCGGGCGAGGGGCGATGGCGGGAGATGGAAATCTGGCGCACCGTCCCGACGCCAAATTAGCCTCACCTCCCTTTCACTCGCTCACCCATAGCCACTGCCCCCCTTTCTTCGCTACTGCCTCACCACCGGCGGCAGCTGCGATTCCAGATCTGCGCTAGAGGAGATGGCGGCGGCGGCGGAAGAGGCGACGGCGTTTGCGGCGGATCTGGTGCTCCCCTTGCTATTGGCCACCGTCTGGTCGACCTAGTCTGTGCCATGGCTCCCCCTATGCCGTCCTCGTCTCCGATGCCGGTAAGCAGCACCCCCTCCCCCCTTTGTTAGCTCAGTGGTTAGGCCGTTAAGCTAGGTGTAGGATCGATTTCCCACTGAACGAACCATCGATGTCGACTAGGTTATGGATGCACGGATGAGGCTGATAATCCAGGCAGCAACACTGATTAGTGTGATTCAGGCATGGGTCATGTTCATGCACCAGAGAGCTGTTCGTCGTGCTGGAAGACCTTTGATTCGCTATGGTCCATTGTTTCCCCGGGAACAGGAGAGGATCCAAAATCTGAACTACATCTACAACTGCAATGACGTCGAGGGTCCGTGGATGCTTAGGATGAAAAGAGCACCATTTTCCAGGCTTGTTGAGACTTCAGGAGCAGGGGGCTGTTACAAGATAGCATCAACACCAGTGTCGAAGAGCAAGTGGCCATGTTCCTCCATGTTGTTGGCCATAACCAGAGGTTCAGGATCATTCACAATACGTTCAGGAGATCAATGGAGACCATCTCTAGGTACTTCAAGCAAGTGCTTTTTGCTATTGGGGAGCTTAGAGGAGAGATGATCAGGAGACCATCTGGTCAGGCACTCCACCCAAGATTCGCGGAAGCCCAAGATGGTATCCATACTTCAAGGTGAGCATTGACAATATACACTTTTCATGGCTTGCTATGCTTGTATTGTTCAAGTTGAGCACTAACACAGGCTTGTGATGCCATTTTCATGACTACATTGGGGCAATAGATGGTACTCATGTCACTGCCAGAGTTTCTAGGTCACAGTCTGTAGCATACAGGGGGAGGAAGCACTACACAAGCCAGAATGTGCTTGCTGCTGTTGACTTTGATCCGAGGTTCACATATGTGCTGGTTGGCTGAGAGGGGTCAGCGCATGATGCTAACATTCTCATTGACAGCATGAGTCGACCTGATGGGATTAACATCCCCGACGACAAGTTCTACCTTGGAGATGCTGGCTATGCATGTCGGCCGGGTATTCTTCCACCCTTCAGGAAAACAATGTACCATCTCAACGAGTTCTCTGGTAGGAACTTTCCTAGGACTGCACAGGAGCTATTTATTCTCAGACACTCCAGCCTTAGAGTAACTGTTGAGAGGGCATTTGGAGCTCTGAAGAATAGGTTTAAGATCCTGGATTAAAAGCCATTCCACCCATACTCCACTCAGGTTAAGCTAGTTCTTGCTTGTTGCATTCTGCATAACTGGATCCTCCAGTGGGGCTTTGATGAACACGTGCTTGAGGAGGAAGAGGTCGAGCCTGACGATGTTGTTAGCTCTGGCCATGGTGTGGAGGCATTTGACAATGACGCTTGAAAGAACAAAAGGTTGGAGTGGGCAGAGGCAATGTGGCTTAACAGAGGTCAGTGCAGGATTTGAAGAAGAGGAGGAAGAAGAAGAAGCAGCAGAAGCACAAAAGAAGAGGAAGAAGAAGCATCATCAGCAGCAGCAGCAGAAGAGGAAGATGAAGCAGCAACACCGATGAACTATCCCCTGTTTAGCCAATGGCTCTTAATAATTTGAACTGTTTTGATTGTAGTTAGGAGTAAATGCCATTTGTTTAACTAGCTGGCACTATGTTCAGATTGTGTGTGGTAAGGTCATCACTAGTTAGAAGTGGTGACAACACCTTATGCAGGTTGCAACCAAACACCATGTCATATGTGCACCTAAATACAATGCAGACAATCAAACGCTGGGTCAAAAATGATTGTCTCATGCAACTAGGGACATGCAGGCAACCAAACTATGTGCACCTGAGTTTTTTTGCCCTGCATCCCCTCAAACCGGCTCATATGAGCCAGACTCGCCGGGCCAGGCTGAATCGGCAATGTAACCAAACACGCCCCTAGTGAGTTTGCATGCGCACTTCTAAGCTATCCTTGTCAAAAAGCCTGGGGCTGCATGTTTGCAAGCATGCAGATTAAGCCAAGTTTTAATCTCCAGCTAGGTCCACTAATCAATGCATGTGCGTGTGCATGCATGCATGCATGAGAGGAAGGCGAAGAAAAAAGATCCAGGGCATGCATAACGGAAGAGGGTACTACTACGGAGGAGAATTTTTGGTCTATGAGGACATATGCACCTTATATGAAAAAATTTAGTAATTCAATAAAAAGTCAAAAATTTCTGAAAATGTTTTTGAAATAAACTTGACCTTCTATTGTACTCGTGAGGAATAAAATCCACAAAAAGAATTATCCCTTTGACTTCTTTTCAAAAAAGACAAAATTTTGGCTAAAATAGTGTGAATAATGACCTATAATAGCAAATAAATTTTGTCTTTTTTACTGTGAGGTCAACTTTTTTTTTTTCGTCGAGATTTATATACTAGTGCAAAAGTAAGTCAAGTGTTTTGTCAAAATATTTCTTACCTATTTTGACTTTTTATTAAAATATTTTTTAAAAAAAATCCCCATATAGGATGCATATACAACCAGGAACCAAAGTGTATTCCCCGTACCACTACTACCGTACTACGTGGTTACGACGTGAGACATGTCGTTCGCTACTCGCGCCCACTTGCTTACGAGTAGTTATACAAGTTAGTATCGACCGTCCCGCAGGCTGCAGCTCGCGGCCATGAATGCCTGTATTGAGTTTCTGAATTTCTGATCAGCTCTGTACCCGGGGACTTCAATGGTCAAATCATTTCCCTGTCTGTGTGTCGCGACGACGAGAGCTTCTTGTAAAATCCGGTGCAGGTGCAGGTGCATCGCTGTCCATCTCCCAGCAGATTACAGCGCCTCACACGTAGGGTATGGGTAGAGGAGTAGAGGACCAACGCATGCAGTCTTGATCATGTCGCCCAGCATATATACTCACATACTGCACGCACACACACACACCATCCCACATGGTAGATCCATGCCTAAATCATTATCAACATGTATTCGTTTTACAGGTTTGTGTCGGTCGGATTCTGCCACAGTACCACCCACATCCATTGGATCTTAGTTCAACGGTTCAGATTTTTCGGTTACCACGTATAAGAGCTCAATCTTCCGCGCAAAACGATGATCAGCTCCTTTTCCCTGGTCAGCCTCTAGCTGCTCGCTTCAGTTCGACTCCGTTTTCTGTAAGCATTTGTTGTCTACACTTTAACGGCTGACGTGTATTGAGCCAATAATCCTAGACATACGGGCTTGTTACATGCAGTTGACGGGGCCCTTCGTTAAATTTCTTTGCCCCCCCTCCCCCCCCCATTTCTCCCCGGGGCGGCCCGCCTCACTCCCTTCTTTCCAATCCCACTTTGCCATGTCAGCGTGTAACTAAATTCAGCCTGTAAGTGCCTGTACGTCTAGCATTACTCGTATTGAGCAATGGGGGGAGCAATGCTGTTCCTACGTCAAGATTCTACGGAAAGTTTTACATACCAGTTCAAATGGATGACAGTTCCTACGTCAAGACCATCGCTGCTGATGCTTCATGCCCCAGAGATGATTACCACTTAGAGGATGCTACGCACCTTGGACTCTTGCCCTAGAGCTGCTCAGCTGTGGCGTCTACTAGAGATTTGTCCTCCACACGACATCGATCATCTTTGGGATATTGCCATTCTGGATGGTCTCGACATCAACCTCTGGCGCACGGTCGCTCTCGCAATCCTTTGGAAACTCTGGGACTCTCGTAACGCCCAGGTGTTTCGCTCTGAGACTCACTCTGCTATGGACACTCTTCAGAATGTATTCTCTGATTTTACGCTTTGGTGTTTAGGTTTAGCTTTATGTTTCTACATCACCACATAAGAAAATACTACATAAGTAAACAATTGATTGTATGTCATTGTTCTGAGCAATGGGTAGTCGTCCCCTTTGTTAAAAAAAATCACCAAGTAGAAGTTTTGTGCAGTGCAAAGTAAAACATAGTCTGGAAAAGAAAGAGAGTGTGCAGCCCTTTTGTTTTGGCAACCAAAACAAGGCACACTACTATTTTTTCGTTGAAATTTAAATCAAGTGCAGGCTAGGTACGGGAATGAAATCTCGGTCGATTGCTCACCGGACATGGGCCATCTAGGCCGTCGATTGATGTGTCATTTACGCGGTCGAGCAGGAGCAGCATCCAAAAGTACAAAGAACCATGCACATGTACGTGCCATATACACCCTCCGTTCCATAGTGTAGTGCATATATATAGATTTTTTTTTGAATAGTCAAACCTCAATAACTTTGGCCAAATTTGTAGAGAAAAACATTTGCATCTAGAATGGAAAACCTATATCATTAGATTCATAAGATGTAGTTTCATATACTCCCTTTATTCCCTTATACAAGGCCACAAACTCAGATTACAGGTATCAAGGTAAAATTTAATGACTACTTTGCGTACCAATTTTTCTTTTCATTAACAGGGATCATTAACACACCAGATGCATGCAAGGAAGAAATGGGAAGGGAGTAGTTGAGTATCATTATGACTACATGCATGCAAGTATTAAACATGTTGCTACTAGGAGAAAACATCATTAATTTTTGTCTCGATTATCATTATTTTTCATAGTTGCTTTGTATAAGGGAATGGAGGGAGTATTATATACGAGTAATTGATATTGTAGATATAAACAATTTTCTCTATAAACTCGATTGCAGTTAAAAAAATTGACTTTTAAAAACATCTAAATGCACTAGATTATGGAGTGGATGATCTATCCATTATATATAAAGTACTGGTATAGTATAGTGGTGCTCCTTGCCGGTCGGCCCACACGTAGGATACCCGAGTGGAGATGCCATCCGCTGCAGCGCGCATTCACTCTACCTGACATGCACACGCACGTACGTACACTCCACTGTGCGTGTAAACACTCCCAGTATACTACGGAGTATTAATTCACGGTACCGTGCATGCATGCATGCGTCGCACCACCCCGCGTTTGTGCCGGGCCCTAAGACAATCACAATGAAAGTAACTTCGGTAGTAACATCGAGTCCAACTCAGCAAATTTGCTTATGCGACAGTGAATTAATGATGAAAGATGTAGTACTAGTAACTTAGCTAGTTACTGTAACATCACATGTCCCAATGCAATATGAGTACAACCCACTATTAAGGTAGTAACATAGTCTAGGGATATGTTTATGTTACTAGTATATGTTACTCTCCATTGTGGCTAGTCTGATCGAGCGCGCGTTTACTTTCGTGGTAGCGAATTTATTGGCAGCTGGCCGACGTATGTGAACGTACTTTGATTTGATCGACACGCATGCATTCTCTCGTTTTCTCGCAGTGAAAAAACTACAGTGAAAAGTACTAGGAACAGAGGGGTGGTGATCCTGGTAGACGTATGTACGTGCGATAGCCGATCGATTCACAGTGGCACACTGCATGCATGCGTTCAGAACCCTGTCCCGTAGTTACGTACGTGCATACCGCGTCACATGAACCGGCCGGCGTGTGCGTGGAGCGTTCGTGCATATAAACACACATGCATGTGTATAGTTGCATCGCATGCAGTATATATTTGTCATACGAATATACTTATGTTGGTCGGTGTGTACGATTAATTATTTTGCCGAGTGTACCGGGCGCGTGTAGGTACGTCTAATACCATCATAGAGTATACATCCATCCACCTCGATCGAGCGCGCACGTACGCGTACGAGCGGGTTAAACCGCGTGCATACAATAGATACGGGGCAGTACACACGTTGCCGCGGCTTGTCACATCAACATGCTTCCTGCTACATGCTTGCATGCAGATGCAGATCGGCCACGTACCAAGTGCGTGCGTACTGTGTACGTACACGGGAAAATCCGGCATCTGCTATCTGTATCCACCGGGGCAGTACACGCGTACTCTCTCTCTCTCTCTCTCTCTCTCTCTTCATGCAGAAGCCAGCTCTCTCTCTCTCTCTCTTCATGCAGAAGCCAGCTCTCTCTCTCTCTCTCTTCATGCAGAAGCCAGCCCTGTGCTGTGTGTGCGCGCGCGTATGCAGAAGCCAGCCGCCAGAGGGCACCATTTTGCGACGCAGCAATGAACAGCAGCTGGCGGCCGGACCTGCCTGCCGCGCTGCATATGGACGTATTGGTGTGTGCAGGCAGGGAGGGAGATTCGTATCGCGGGGGTTTAATGGATGCCCCGATCCATCGATCCGTTGCTCCGTATAGCAAGATCGTGCACTATGTTAGGCGCAGGCAGCCAGCCGGCCTCTCTGTGTCTCTGGCGGGCGCGCCACGCTCACTGAAATAATCTCCGACCAACATTTGTTCGCCTGCCCGCCCGCCCGCTTCGATGGATCCAGTGCTCGTCTATTAACTCCAGACATTCACGCGAAGATCCACCGGATCCGTCCATAAATTCGTACGCGCTGTGCACGGTAGGAGTAGTAAATCCCATCGTTCCCATGGCCGGACACATCGAAACCGGCCGGCGTAACTATACCTTGTCAAGAGTAGTAGCCGGAGGCCCGGATTCTAATTAACTGCCCACGAGGATGCATGATGGATAGGCTGAAACAGACACGGTGGAGCTCCATCTGGTGTGCACCATGAGTGCTTGGTTGAATTGGAAATGTGCAGGAGTGTTGGTCCATGCATGCATACATAATCGCTGCCGCCCATAAACATGATCTTAGTTTGTCCCGAAGTGTGGAAGATAAGCATGTGGGAAAATAGGAGTACTATATACATAATCGCTGCCGCCCATAAACATGATATAAGTTTTTTTAGCTCTAAAAAGGAAATAGAGAGGCCACGAGGAACAGGTGACTCAAGAACCCTAGCTGCCACCGGCCATCTGTCCCACTCGCCGCCTTCAGGCGTAGCCGCGCAAAGCCCGCGTGGTGTTGACGAGGCGCGCGGGGAGGTCCAGATAGGGGGGCTGTTGTGGAGTTGCTGGAGGGCTACTGCAGGATGGTGACGGAGGGACCCATCGCAGAGATCTTCATCGACGTTCTGGTCCGGCTGGATTATCGGAGAAGAGGGCGTCGTTGCACGGTTTTGTATGGCGGCGAGCTCGACATCATATCCAGACCTGTCATACAACGACATGGGTAATTTTTTTAGGTTTTCTTTAGGGAGTCTTCTTGTTAGGTTTGGGACGACGAAGCGGTGGCGTTGCCCAAATGTTCTATCCGCTCTGTCCCCATTCTGTTGGCGTGTCTTCCACCTGTGAGCGCGTGCCGGGTGGGGGGGGGGTCTTGGGCAGGTTTTCTGGGATCCGATTAGTTTAGATTTTTGGTGGATCTGTCTGGATTTGACCGACTTTCGTGGTCTTTGTACTTTCTACAAGCCCTTATCGGCGGGTTTTTTTTCCTCTCCGGAGCAGCGATTTGCTTCACAGACCGTGGCCGCTGTTAGACTATATTTATACGTAGCCTCTGTATAGATCTTGTATATTGTACCGTATACCTTTGTGTATCCCTTATATATATGAGATAGCCACACCCGTTAAGGGTGTCGTACAGTTTCCCAAACCCCAAGTCTTACATGGTATCAACCCTAACCGGTCCTATGTCTTCCGCTGCCGTCGCCGCCGCGATCGCACCGAACTCCGTCGCCGCCGTCGCGCCGGTCTCTGCCACGGCGCCTGCATCGCCGTTCCTCTCCTCGCGCCCCCTGATATCGGTCTACACCAGCCGGTCCTCGATGGTGGGGGCCTCCTCAGATCAGCCGCCGCCGCCGTCACCGGCCGCGCCTCCGCCTGCGTTGGGGGATCCTTCATATGCTGGTCCCTGGATGGGATCGGCACCCTACGGGCCCTAGAGGGCTTCTCCTCCGCTGCCAGCAGGCCCCTATGGGGCGGCGCCTGTTCCTACCGGATCGGTGTCCTATGGGCCTTACGGGGCTGCTCCTCCGCCGTCAGGCTCCTACGGGGCGACTCCTGTACCTGCCTCCGCGTACAACGCCTCGTACGGCGCCTCGCCCTACGCGGCCGCTGCGGCTGCACCACATGGCACCACCCCCGCGGCACCCTACGTGGCCCCAACCCCGCAATCCTATGCGACTGCACCTGGTGCCGCGACCGCCGGGTCGGGCAGGGCACCGACTGTGCCCTACAGCACCCCGCCATCGCCATTGCCCTACAGCACCCCGCCACCCGCCGGCAATGGCTGCGCCGTATCCTGGAGCTCCTACGCCGGCTGCTACTTCCTCCACAGCGCTGGGTCCTGGTGCATCTGGTGGTTCGTCCCACATGAGCTACTACACGTCGTCTCCTGCCGCTGATCATGCCGTGGCCAGCGCGCCGTTTTACTTCACGCATCTCATCCCAGTGAAACTGACGACGGATAATTATCTGTCGTGGCGTGCACAGGTGCTCCCGCTTCTCCGCAGTCACTACCTGGAGGGCTATGTCAACGGTTACTTGTTGTGTCCTCCACCACATCACCCGGTGTATCATGCGTGGGTGGCTCAGGATCAGGCCATCCTTTCTGCGATCCAGTCGTCACTCACCGAGGCGTTGTCCTCCTTGGTCCTCTTCGCTGCCACGTCCCAGGAGGCATGGTCTACCCTTCACACCAGCTTCGAGCAGCAGGCCCGTGCTCACACTCTTCGTACGGAGCTGGGGGAGACCAAGCTTCTTGACCTCAGCATTACCGACTACTTCGGCAAGATGACGCGTCTCGCAGACACTTTGGCCTCCATTGGTCAACCGCTTCGCAAAGAGGACTTCACCACCTTTGTCATGAACGGCCTAGACGACGACTATGATAACCTTGCCGAGAACATCAATGGTCGTGATACTCCGCTTGAACCTCGTGAGCTCTACGCCCGCCTCCTCGTCATGGAACAGCGCGTCAAGTCCCGCGGTACCAACTCGAGTTTTATTGCTGCCAATGCTGCCACTCGTGGAAAAGGGAAGCGCTTCAAGTCATCTGCAGGTGGCAAATCAGTACCACTGACTTCACAGGCTCAGTGGTCGCCTGTCGCTGTCTCCTTGCCCACGACCGGGGGTGGTTGCTCGTGTGCCTGCTGCCCTTCATGTGGCGTTCAGCTCCCCTATCAACTGTGCAGCCTTCGAGGTCACATTGCTTCCTGCTGTCATCGCCGCTTCAAGCAGGAGTTTCTTGGCATCGGCAACAATGGAAAAGGCAACGAGAAATAGGCTGCCTTTGCCACTCACGAGCCTGCTCGTCAAGCAGGCCACACTCCATCATATCCCATCGATCCAACTTGGTATATGGACACGGGCGCTACGAATCATCTGACGGGCGAGATGGGCAAACTCTCCATATAGGAGCCATACCGTGGACATGATCAGGTTCACACCACCAGTGGAGCAGGTATACACATATCACACGTTGGTCAGGCCTCTCTCTTAACTCATAAACAAGAATCTCTCCATCTTCGTAATGTCCTTAGAGTTCCTTTTGCTACTCGTAGCTTATTGTCGGTTCCTCAACTTACTCGTGATAACAATGTTTTCACTGAGTTTCATCCTTTTTATTTTTTTATCAAGGATCGGGCCACGAGGAACGTTCTGCTTAGAGGACGCCTGCACGATGGACTATATGCACTTGATCTGCCTTCTGCTCCTCGAGCGCTCAGTGGTGTCCATGTGTCGCCTACTCATTGGCATGCACGGCTTGGTCATCCTACCATTCCCATAGTTCGTAGTGTTCTTCATCGTCATAGTCTTCTCGTTGTGTCCAATAAAGATACTGCCACAGTCTGTGATGCCTGTCAGCAAGGCAAGAGTCATCACCTTTTGTTTTCAGATTCGAGTTGTGTCGTCAAAACTCCACTTGAGCTTATTTTTCTGATGTATAGGGGCATGCCCAAACTTCTGTGAGCGGTCATAATTATTATGTCAGTTTTATTGATGCTTATAGTCGGTTTACTTGGCTTTATCTTATCAAGCGTAAATCTGATGTGTCCAATGTGTTTCTACAATTTCAAGCTCACGTTGAGCGTCTTCTTAAGCATAAGATCATCCATGTCCAGTCAGATTGGGAGGGGGGTGAGTATCACAACCTCAATTCTTTTTTAATAAGCTTGGGATTTCGCACCGCGTGTCTTGTCCTCATACACATCAGTAGAATGGCACGGCTGAACGTAAGCATCGTCATATTGTCGAAACTGGTCTCACTTTACTTGCTCATGCATCGACACCTTTTCGGTTTTGGAGTGATGCGTTTTCCACTGCCTGTTTTCTCATAAATAGGCTTCCTACACGACTCCTTGGAATGAAAACACCACTTGAACTGTTGCTTAATGAGGTTCCATATTATACCTTTCTCAAAGTTTTTGGTTGTGCATGCTGGCCTCATCTTCGTCCTTACAATAAGCGTAAGCTTGAGTTTCGGTCAAAACTTTGTGTTTTTCTTGAGTATAGCTCTTTTCACAAAGGGTAGAAGTGTCTTCATATTCCATCCAACCGTGTCTACATCTCGCGTGATGTTGTGTTTAACGAGAGTGTATTCCCGTTCTCGTCTTTGTCCACAACTCCCGCACCTCCAGTCTCCTCCTCGCGTTCCACCTCTCCACTACCTGCTCAATTTGTTGATGTTCACTACTAGGGAAAACCCTAGCAGTAGCGCGAGTTTTGTGCTTATTAGTAGCGCGGGAGGCCGCGCTACTAATAAGGCGCTACAGCTATTGCTTAGCAGTAACGCGTGCCCGCACGCGCTATTGCTAGGACAAATAGCTGCAGCGTGTGTTCATTCTCACGCTACTGCTAATCTAGCTAGTGGCAGCGTGTTTACTCTCCATCGCTCCTAGTATTCTTTTTTTATTTTTTATTTTTAGTGTATTTATGCGTCATCATACAAATATTGGTACAATACCAGTTATGAGGTTTACATCATTATGTCCATAATAGTGTGTCAAATGAAGGTGGATTAGGTTCAAGTGGAGGCAATATGTGGTGCATGTCAAAAGTATACTACTAAACCAAACTTGATCTAGTTTGGACTAGTAGTACTTTCGATGCGCACCACATGTTGCCTCCACTTGAATCTAATGCGCCAGCACAAGCTATTTAATCATCATCATAGTCATAACAGCAACAGTAGTTATTTAATCATCATAGTCATAGTGTAGCACATCATCAACTTCAAACTCATTCTAGCTAGCTAATCACCACCAACACTAGCTGCGGTAGCTATCTAATCACCAGCAACACTAGCTAATAAAAAACATCAGAGTCATTACTACCAACACTAGCTAATCACTCCTGCTGCTCTCTCTCAGGTAAAATAACATAAAACATGTGTAGCACTCGTTCTTCATCAAGTTGGAGCATGCAGATGAACCTGTCTCCTAATTGTGGGCTACGCTTCTGATTGCTGTCCCCTAGTACTTCTCTGCGATCGTTTAAAATTTTGCTCCAATCTTTCACTATTAAGCATTCCTCGCTATTAGAAATCCTGAATGCCCTAAAGTGCATTATAGGATATCTTGGCCGTAAGCTAACAATTCTTATCTGACCTTTAGTCTCGATCTAATGAGGCACAACATTCAGCGGGAGTCCCTGTTGAAGAACATCGTATAGTAACATACTTAGCAATGAAGTTTAACTTAAAAATAATGTATGCAAAAGATGCACTGACTACAAATAGTAAAAATCTTACCATCTTTACTAAATAGATGTGACCGTAGTTCAATACGAACACTATTGGTCGCACATTTTGAGTACTAAGATTTGCAAGTCCAGAAAAATAATTTGTCTTGACAGTATGAAGATCCTCAAGCCATGAAACATAATGACTTATCTCCTCGCAGTTCAGTTCAGCCCCGAGACAGTAGTAGGTCCTGTCTACCAAGTGCTGGACATGTTTGCTTGATTGGAAATAAGCTGTCAATAGAAATTAGTTGTCAACTATTTTTGAATAAACAATATCAATGACATAAATATGGTTGAGAAACTCACATTTTGGTAGAACTGGAGGCGTCTGCACATCGACCCAGACGTCGGTATTACCTTCAATATCATCTTCCAGACGAATATCAAAGGTGATAACCATATCAGGCTCAAATGCATAAGTCTTGCATAGTGCTCACCATGTTTTGAATCCAAAATAGGTGTAGTCGTCTTCGTTGTATAATTTTGCATGGAAAATATAACCATGCTCGATCTTCAAATAAACTCTCTTTACCTCCATAGTAGTTGTCATAGAACTGAAACCTATCTTATCCAATACAAAAACTCTTGCATGGCAGGGGATACGCTAGTAGAATAGTAAAAAAAATTATAAGTTGAAGCAACTGAAGCAGATGTCATGCTTAATTACAAAAAAAGATTTGTCGTCATGACTTACTGTATCCACTTCGAAGTTCTCGTCCAGCTTGATGCTGAAGCGCCTATCATCATCTAGGAACATTCTGTCGCACAGGTCGCGCTCGTCTTCGCAGTCTTTGCAAATACCAAAATCCTTTTCGTCGTCAAACATTTCCTATGTTCATAGTTAAAACATTAATTGAAAATTGATCGAATACAACTATCAGGATACTCAACACACAAATCCGGGGCACTCGATATTTCCTACATATTCTGGCACAAGTCATGCCAAAATTCACGGAAAAATCCGGCATGACCTTTGCTAAAATAGGACATATCGAGCGTCTGAAATTTGCCAGAACGGAAATGAATCAACACTCCGGAAAAACATAGGCCACTCGGAGGTGTAACCTGCAAACATGACCGGCCACTTGGGCAAGCACATATCCAATTTGAGCAACACAAGATATACATTTCAAAATATCTTATAGGACTCAAATTAGCATATGCATTCAATAAGCAAAAGTAAATCATCTCATGCATCCGTACATCGTCGAATATTATCACTAATACATCCCGAATAGTATCATACATATAACATCACTAATACAACTAAAACCCTAGCACACGGCGGGTATCGGCGCGGGCGGTGGACACCCACAGAGAAGGAACCATCACAGGATCATAGCTCCAGTGAGATCCCTGGAGAACCTGCCAGGTATTGGAGAACCTGTGCTCCAATGCAAACAAGTAGCAACGGACATGCGCGTCCTCCTCATTGACACGGTGATGCACCACCTTCGTGGGTCCTCGAGCCTCTGGCTCGTCACTGGCCCACGCGACCGCCACCAAAGAAGGTTCGGGTCAACGACAGGCTGGCTCCTCACCAACCTGCGCCCCCCGGTAGATAGCGTCTCCTAGTACTACCCCGGCGGAGCCCAGTCCCGGACATGGCCCATCTGGTCAAGCAGGTGTCGTCCTCCGCCGACTCGACGACGAGGATGCGGGATATGCATAGTCCACATCGATGCGGGAAAAATTGCTTTAACTAAAAAAATAGCAACAAGTTCTTACTAACTAGTTCTATTAATTCAACTAGTTCTTACTAAAAATAAACTTACTATAAATAAAAATAAACTAGTACCTAATTAGTACCTAGTTCTTACTAACTAATTAGTACCTAGGAACTACTGCCCTAATTACCATATAAGTATCCATTTTTTAACTAGGGTTCGTACTACCTAATTAAATAGGGTTAATACTAATTGAAATTGACTAACTAGCACTAAAAATAGCCTATGGTTCATACTAACTAGCACTAAATAGCTAGGGTTCATACTAACAGAGAGCAGAGAAGAGGGAATGGAAGAGTGCTTACAGAGGGCGGGGAGAGAGATGGGGTCGGGGGAGACGGTGGCATCGAGGCACGGCGAGGCGGGGTCGGGGGATACGGCGGCGAGGCGGGTCGAGGGAGATGGCGGCGGAGAGCGAGGGCAGGGGCTCCGGCAAGGTCGAGGTCGAGGAGGAGGAGGAGGCACAGGCGCGCGACGACGTCGAGGGGAAGACTCCAGCGAAGAGCGAGGGCAGGGCCTCCAGCGAGGGCGAGGGCAGGGGCTCCGGCGGAGGCGACGAGGGGGAGAAGAGAGAGTGGGGAATTGGGGGAGGAAGCAGAGGAGAGGAAAGCCCGCGCGGGGGGTTAGGTGAAAATAGCTTTGACAATAGCGCGGGGAGAGAAAACGCGCTGCTGCTAAGATGGGCCCATCCTGTGGTGTGTTCAAACTTAGCAGTAGCGCCCTACCCTAAAAGTGCGCTTCTACTAATTTTGTAGTAGTAGCGCGGTTTCTAGAAGGGCGCTACTACTACACCTAACATGTTGGGAACGGTGTGGAAATTATAGTAGTAGCGCGTTTTGTTCCTGCCGCGCTACTGCTAAGAGGATAACAGTAGCGCCCTTTGAGCCAGCGCGCTATTGCTAAGTAGCGGTAGCGCCTCATTTTAACACGTGCTACTGGTAAGATTCTGTGTATAAGCTTTTCCCTAGTAGTGGTTGCATACTCTCCTACGTTGTTGCCTAATCATGCTGCAGGAACGGGTCGTGAAGCTTGCCTTGAGTTGCTGGAGGAGCCGGAGCTGTCGACTGCACCTGACGTGGGGAGCGGTCTCGTGCATGCACCATGCACGTCTGGACCGGGCTCTTTAGTGCCGGCTTTGCCCGTGTCGGCCTTCCCTGAGCCGGCCTCCCCTGAGCCTGGGCCGGTCTCGCCTTGGCCGGCTTCCCCTGAGCCGGCGGTCCCGCGTGAGCCGGCCTCCCCTGAGCCGGTGGTCTCGCCTGGGCCGGCCTCCCACGACTTGGTCGGCCTCGAGCCGACTGGCTCGCCCGCCCGGTCGATTGCTGCCTCGCCTGGTTCTGCCCCGTCCTCGCCTGGCGCAAATGCTCCGTCACCAGTTGCCTCACTGGCTACTTCTTCATCGCTGGTGTCGTCGCCACTTGCTGCACCACCTGCTTCTGTTGCTCTTCGACCACATACACGCAGCCGATCCGGTATTGTGTGTCCCAAGCAACGCAAAGATGGGACGGTGGCCTGGCTTGAGGCATGTGTTGCTCACATCAAGGAAGATCCTTCGGCTGTACCGCGTCACTTCCAGGTTGCTCTCGGGACTCCTCATTGGTGTCAAGCTATGGAGCAAGAGTATCAGGCATTGTTGACAAATGGTACTTGGCAGCTCGTTCCCCCGGTCTCTGGTGTCAATATTATTGATTCCAAGTGGGTCTTCAAAGTTAAGAAGCATGCCGATGGTTCTATTGAACGCTATAAGGCACAATTAGTGGCGAAAGGGTTCAAGCAAAGGTATGGTCTTGACACGAGGATACGTTCAGTCCGGTGATCAAACCGACGACTATACGGCTTCTGATGTCCTTGGCTGTTACTCGGGGCTGGTTTCTTCGTCAGCTGGATGTTCAGAATGCTTTTCTCCATGGTGTTCTGGATGAGGAGGTTTACATGCGTCAGCCCCCAGGGTTCGTTGATCCCGCTCGCCCTCATCATCTGTGTCGCCTGGTCAAGGCGCTCTATGGGCTGAAGCAGGCTCCTCGTGCTTGGCATGCCAGATTGGGCTCTGTTCTTCGGTCACTTGGTTTTGTTCCCTCCACTGCTGACACCTCGCTCTTCCTTTTGCATCAGCCTCAGGTGAAGATGTATCTTCTGGTATATGTTGATGACATTATCCTCATTAGCTCCTCGGTTGCTGCTGCTGATCGTCTGATCTCTTCCTTGAGTGGTGATTTTACGGTGAAGGATTTAGGAACATTGCATTACTTCCTTGGCCTGGAAGTTTCACGTTCTCCTGTCGGTTTGACACTCACGCAGCATAAGTACTCGATGGACTTGTTGCGACGGGCAGGTACGCTGAAGTGCAAACATGTCATGACTCCTATGTCTGCTACTGATCGTCTGTCTGCTTTTGATGGAGATCCTCTCACTTCTGATGATGCCACTGAGTATCGTAGCGCTGTTGGTGGTCTGCAGTACCTGACTATCACTCGGCCTGACATCTCATATGCAGTCAATCGTGTCTGTCAGTTTCTTCATGCTCCTCGGACTTCTCATTGGACAGCGGTGAAGCGCATTCTTCGCTATGTTTGCTTTACTGCCTCATATGGTTTACTTCTTCAGCCAGCACCATCTTCTACGCTTTCTACTTTTTCAGATGCAGACTGGGCTGGTAATCCAGATGACAGGCGATCCACGGGGGGACATGCTGTCTTCTTTGGTCCTAACTTGATCGCCTGGGCTGCTCGTAAACAAGCTACAGTGTCCAGGAGTAGCACTGAAGCTGAATACAAAGCAGTTGCAAATGCTACAACTGAGATCATATGGGTACAGTCCTTATTGAGAGAATTGGGAGTTTCTCAGAATCAGCCGCCTGTTCTTTGGTGTGACAACATTGATGCTACATACCTATCATCTAATTCAGTGTTTCATGCTCGGACAAAACACATTGAAGTTGACTATCACTTTGTGCGGGAACGTGTTGCACAGAAGCTACTCCACATCAAGTTCATCTCTTCAAAAGATCAACTTACTGACATCTTCACGAAGCCTCTTCCACAACCTCAGTTTGTAGGCTGCAGGCGCAATCTTAACGTACTTTGTACTTCAGGGCATAGTTAAGATTGAGGGAGGGTGTTAGACTGTATTTATACATAGCCTCTGTATAGGTCTTGTATATTATACTGTACACCTTTGTGTACCCCTTATATATATGAGATAGCCACACCCGTTAAGGGTGTCGTGAAGTTTCCCAAACCCTAAGTCTTACAGCCGTCCGTCGGCATCTCCTGGCCTACATCGACAACTTTCCGGCTGCTGCTTATACAAGCTCCTGGGTTAGAAAAAGTTTGCTCCGTGGAGGCGGATGCCCAGAGCCGACATTGAGTTATGCTCACGGCGTGCCATCGGTGGATGCAGGAGGAACCAGACTTCGACACCCCTAAGATTTTGATTTTTCTACCTCCCCTGGTTAACCGGCAGAGATCGAGTGGAAGAAGGCTTTACCGTAGTAGCCATGCTAGAGGGGAAAGCGGGCTTCTTTTAACCAAACACATAAAAAGCAAACACCTCAATGCGTACTGAAGAGCGAGCTGATCGAGCATATCCGACTGTACTAGTGTCACATCATTGCCAAGCAAGGCATTCAAGACCAGCTGCACCGTTGGCCAGTCTCCATAGGTCTTGCAGATCGTACGTAGCCAGTACTACATGCGAACCGGCTTTAAACAGTAATGGCATATGCTACAGGAAATCAGCATGTACGAGCAGTTTAATTAGGATTATCATCAAGTTCGGCAGCAGGCAGGCAATAGGTACTGATGCTAAGTACTGGGCTCTGCTAGTACCACGGTACTGCGTAGTGACAGCTGCGTGGAGCTTAATTGCTCTTGTTCCGCTTGCTGTGACCGGATTCCCATCTTAACTGGATGGAGATTACGGGCGTGGCGTACGCATGTGACTGCAGTGCAGGCCCCGATCGACCGGGGGATCCTTAGCGGGAGGTACTACGTCCGATCTCCCCGCAGCGAGCTAGCAGGAAACTAAATGGAGTTGCGATGGGATCAGGCTTTAGTTATTTGCCTGGCGCTGAACCCTGATCAGGCATTTTGTTCTTCGAAAATGGATCTGATCCACGATGAATTGATGATCGATCTCTGAACCCCAGTTTCAGGCAAGTTTGTGCTTGATTAAACCGTCCCTAGTCCTTACCTTGACCCTGGAAAATTCATTTGGGCGGTCAGTGTCATTGCAGCATCTGCTATGGACTGCACTTTTGCTCGAAAATGTTGGTTCTCAATTTCTTCAGACAATCGCCATGGACATCGCTATCTCGGGCTGCTGGAATATATGGATGCAGAGAAATGAGGATTTTTTCAGAAATGAATTGCCAAGCCTTCTTTCCTGGAGGATTGAGCCCAAACAGGATCCGCTGTTGGTCAAGCATAGGGGGCCAAAGTCAAGAATTGGGTTGAACTCTGAACTTTAGTTATTCATGTGATTGCTTCCCTGATTTGACTAGTTGAACTCTGAACTCTGAGCTCTCTCAGTCAGTGGATTGCTTCCCTGATTTGGCTAATTGAACTCTGAACTTCAGTTATTCATGTTAGAAAAAACTGGAATTTGGTAGATGCAGATTCATATCTGCTTGTATATTGTTTACTTGCTTTGTACATATTTTATCTAAGGGAAATGAAAAATACCGTAAAACTATTGTTCTACGGTTTCAGGTTTTAAAAAGGTATTTTCTTTGAGGTTCAACCTTTTGTAAAAGCTGCCACATAGGAATTTGGGTGATGGGGATGAAACAAGTTACTCCCTCTGTAAAAAATATATAAGAGCGTTTAGACTACTATTCTAAACACTTTGTACATACGTTTATGCCTTTTGAGGTTGTATATATAGCGTCTATGATGTGTACTCACATATAATGATTATACTTCGCCGCAAAAAAAAAAGAAAATGATTATACTAAAAGTAGACCATTTTATAGACTGTCCATTATTATAAACACCGGATGTCTAAATTAAATCGGTGGGAGGAAGATCAACTGGGTAACCGCGTGACAAAATGAACTGTGATGCCCGAGAGTTTTGAAATACTCACTCTGCAAGTAAATATAAGATGTGTTTTAGATCGCTAATATTTTTCTAGCACAGTAGAGTAATTATTATTGAACTTTATTTATAGTAGTTTCATGTTGTGTGCATCCCACGACACCAACGGAGTGGTTTCAAGTCACCTAACAACAGCATGATTAGCTTGACGTTTTTAGCCAGACAAAGTGCAGCGCCATATTATATATACTGCGCTGAGCCCAAAATAGCACTCGGCGAGCAGAGAGCACCTTTCAATGGTATACAAGACAATCTACAAAAATATTAAGAAATTGCTTCAAACGTTCATGGCTTTTTGTAGTTCAATTCAGAAACGTTTTACAAAGGGAGTAGCATATATTCTCTCGCTCTCTCGCATCACCATTCTGCATCTTTTTGATATCAGTTCAGCCCACAGTAAATGTGAAAATAAAAAACAATGCTGCAGAAATGAAATCACCAGGAATGGAAAAACAACCGGAGCAAGCAAGCAAGCACCCCCAACTGCCGTGCCATTGGAGGGTTGTGGCAGGTGGGTCCCAGGGGCTCATCATCCTGTAGCCTTGCGCCCGAGCAATTCTACTCCGATGACTGACCCCTATAAAATCAGCCACCAACAGTCCAAAACTTTGCTTTCCATCGCCATCTCGCTCTGCACTGCTCGCCCCTTCCACCTCCCCAAACAACACCATCCCCACCTCACCAAGCGTGCTGCTGCTGCGGTGGTTTGGCTGCTTCTTCGTTCTTCCTCCTCCTCCTCCTCGTCTTCTACCTTTGCCTCCGTCGGTTGCTTGCTGCGGTGTGGCTGAGCTGAGCTGAGAGCACGGGCAGGGCTTGCTTGCTCGCTTGGGCACCCGGAGTGTCGCTGTCTGCCTGCCTCTGCCTTTCTTTTTCCCTCTGTGTTCCGTGTCCTCTCCTTTGGCCTTTTGCTTTCCCAACCTCTTCCTTCCCGGCCTCAATAATGATGGAGGCGCCGCGGCCGGTTCGTTCCTGAAGGCCTCCCCCCCACCCCGTCTAGTCTCGTCTCAATCTCCGCCGGTGTGCCGGGATACAAATCCACCGGCAAGTTTTCCCTCTGATCTTAGCTTCTTCCGGGAGTATTTTCGGGTCCCCTAGCTTTCCCTTCTGTTGTGTTCAGGTGGTGTTGGTGACTGTCGAGCGCTCGAGGAAAGCTCCCTTTCTTCTTGCTCTTAATTAGCTTCTCAGAGTTGGCTCGGTTGTGCCCAACTAGGCCTCGTTCTTGCTGGGGATTGGGTCGATTGGGAAGTTTTGTCCTTAGGGTTTGGTAGGAGGTGCTAGCTCACAAGCTGTTGTCAAGTTGCTCTGAATTGGCACGAATTGGGATGCTCTTGGACGCCATGACGATGGAGGCCAGGAAGGGGTTGATGGAGAGGGAGAGGGAGAGGGACCAGTTCCCCGTCGGCATGCGGGTCCTCGCCGTCGACGACGACCCTGTGTGCCTCAAGGTTCTGGAGGTCCTCCTCCGGCGCTGCCAGTATCATGGTCAGTGCCTGCTTTCACTTAATTATGCTCTTTCTTCTTTTATAAGAAACTTCATTCTGTTGTTAGTCGTATCACCTGCAGCTAGTCAATTGTGGTTTCACTTATCAGTCATATGAGGCTGTTCCAGAGAGTTTGCTCTGCTATCTGCACTGTACTAATTACTCTTGCTTAAATGCTTCTGAAGCTGCAAGAGTTTTCACATGCAGAGTGTAAAACAATCTGCCATGCTCTGAAATGCATATCATAGACATAAATTTTACAGATGTTTTAACACTCTTACAATGCGATGCGATATACTTATTATATGCATCCTCTGCTTTCAAGTTTCAACAACAACTGTAAACTGATATAAGAGCACCTGCTTGCTGTCTCTTTAACAGTAACAACCACCAACCAGGCTGCCACTGCACTGAGGCTGTTAAGGGAGAACAAGGACATGTTTGACCTGGTCATCAGCGACGTCCACATGCCCGACATGGACGGCTTCAAGCTCCTCGAGCTCGTGGGGCTCGAAATGGACCTCCCTGTCATCAGTAAGTTCACAACTTCCTTCATTGATTTTTTTTTGGATACTTTGTTGTTGAGTCACTGTGTTAAAATATGGATGTTAATGAGGCACCATTCAACTCGTGCAGTGTTATCGGTGAACGGAGAGACAAAATCTGTGCTCAAGGGGATAACCCATGGCGCCTGCGACTACCTCCTAAAGCCCGTTCGGATCGAAGAGCTCAGGAACGTGTGGCAGCACGTCGTTAGGAGGAAGTTCAGCAACCGTGAGCCGAACAACAACCATGACCTCTGCAAGGAGATCAGCAAGCCGCCGAGCGCGGACTCGTACCACCGGCTCGGCCAGGCGACGTGCGGCATGTCGTCCGACCAGAGCAACAGGGCCGGCAAGAAGCGGAAGGAGCCGCACAGCGAGGAGGAAGACGAAGGCGAGGACAACGACGACGCCGCGGGGTCGAAGAAGCCGAGGGTGGTGTGGTCAGTGGAGCTGCACCGGAAGTTCGTCGCCGCCGTCAACCAGCTCGGGATCGACAGTAAGAAAAAACACCTCCCCACGTTGCCTTTTGCTTTATGTTAAATGTTCTTGCAGGCTGCAGCAAACCCATTTACGCTTGTGTCCTTTCTCTTGCTGCTGTTCGCAGAGGCTGTACCCAAACGAATACTCGAGCTTATGAACGTGGAGAAGCTCACCAGGGAAAATGTTGCGAGCCATCTGCAGGTATGGCGACATGGCATTTACTTCCATCATCGCCTTTACCTGTGTTATCTCTTTCGTTGATCAGCATGTGGTGCACAGGAAGAAAAACTTTTACAGAAACTTTTGGTAAAATTATGTGCAAAGTGGTCTTATTTTCCTGTGTCGAATTAAGAGGGCCAACTTTTGAACAATTTTAAAAAAGAAGATATTCGTATACAGAGTCCTTATCCCCTTACTGTATTTGGTACCGACACACCTATTAGTTGCAGAGCAGAGCTTAATTCGATATTATGGTGTTGCACAGCAGAACTCTTTTAACAAATATGTTAACATGTTCCTGGTGTTCGTGCAAAATGAGTTAAGTAGTTTAATTTTGCGGTTACATAGTTTCACCTTCACATTTCTTCATTTTTCTTGACAAGTTGAATATGTTCAGCTGGTCTGAAAACAAAGAAACTTTCAGTTCAGTTATACTGAATCTTTCAGAAAACCTGAAGAAGGAGATATCTTATACAAATATCTGATTATTCCCCCAACCATGTAGACTAGTAGATTAGATCTAACTACACAGGTATAAAATGCTCAAATTAGTATGTAATGTTGTACAGGTTTAATGCAGAGTAATTAGGTAATACTGCTGTACAAGTTAACTGTGGTATTTTGGTATGCACTGCTGTACAAGTTAATGTTGTATTTCAGTATGTACTGCTATACAAGTTTAATGTGCTGTTTTGGTATGTACTGCTGAGTTTAATGTAGTATTTTGGCTACATTGTTTCACTTCTATAAAACTGCTAGAAGGAAGACACTGACACCACCCTGTACAGATTACAAAGCTACATATGTAAACTGCGTTGTACTACCTCTGTCTTATATTTTGAGACGGAGGTAGTAGTACACCTTTTGGTTAAAATATTTTTTTAGAGAAATGCAAAAGCTTTGCATGTCAATGAATTGACAAATAGAAATTTTGTTAACAAGCCTACATTAAAGGATTAAGAAAATTCATCAGATTTTTCTATATCCTGGAGTGCTTTTATGTACCAGTTCAGCAAGAATCTCCATACCAAACCAGGAAGCAGTTATCTTAAGACTGTATATCTCATGTTTCAGAATTCTGATGATTACATAATTTCCTCCATGTCTAATCAGGTTACTTTCTATGCCAATGCAGAAGTACAGGCTATACCTCAGACGGCTAAGTGCCGTGGCATCACAGCAAGCCAGCATTGCTGCTGCTTTTGGAGGCAGAGACCCCTTCTTGCACATGGGAGCATTTGAAGGACTTCATAGTTATCATCAACCCTTTGCCCCTCCTGCTGCTCTTCCATCTCTCAATCCACATGGACTGCTGAGTGGTGCTGGTGCAGCAGCATTTGGGCTTCAGGACCTTGCTTCTCCCAAGGCAAACCAGTGTTCTAGCAGCAACGGCGCAGTAAGTCATTGCGCCGGCGATACGGAGAAGTTCCACATTGTGAGCTTACAAGACAACCAACAGGCAGATTTATCGCAAGGCTTGACCTCGTCGCTTGGGCAGCCCCAGCTCCATCAGAAGTGGATTCATCAAGAAACCAGTGACCTGTGCTCTGTCTTTTCCGGGGGTGCTCTGGCTAACACTATGTCTGGCACACTTCAAAGAGTTACAAGCAGTTCACTGCCACCAGAAGATCTTTTGGAGTGCACTGCACACATCAAAGTTGGAGCCCATCCATCAATAGGAATACCAACTGGGAGTTCAGGGCTGCTTGAAAGGTCTGTCGGAGTTTCCGCCGATTTGCGGGATTCTTGTATATCTCAGCAGTGTGCTCTTCCAATCAGTGATGGGTTTTCTGTCGACAAGTTACCGTTGCACATCCCGTTCGATGGTACCGGCACGACAAAACTTGATGCTAGCTTTGTGGCTGGAGAACAAGAGATGGACCAAAAGGGGATATTTTCGGAAAGAATGGCTGTTACTGTTTGTCCTTCTGAGAGCCTTATAGTAGCCAGCAATGCCAAATGTGGAGCTAGTTCTTGTGGTAGTACAATGCTGCTCCCTCCTCATGATACCGAGAAACATTCAAAATACTTGCAGTTTGTGGTTGCAAGCAACTCTAGACATAGAATGGATGGTGGAATGAGACAAGACCAAAGACTGAACAGTGGAGGTTTTAGCTATGATGGTGGTGCCATTGTGCCTGAGCAGACCGATATGTACGATTTGGGAGTTCCAAAGCTGCAGGGTGGATTCAATTCTAGCAGCTGCAACTTTGATGGTCTTCTCAATTCCATGATAAAAGTGGTAAGGACATCAGTCATGCTTAAAATTTCACTATTTAGGACAGTCATATTTCCTTTAAAATCGTTATTTATTAAACCTATGTTCTTAGAATTTTGATGGTGATTTTTCTGAACCCCTTTTCCGATTTCAACGCAGGAGAGCGACGAAGTGCCGTTCACGGAAAATGACCTCGGGTGTGAACTTTTCCCACTTGGTGCCTGCATATGAGAGCTAGTCCTAGTAATATTTAGGCTAGTCCACTACATACCTAGAGAAGATGGTACAGTTATTCCTATGGGTATTTATCAGCTATGCTTGTGTACACTACTAGATATCTGGGGTAGCTAGCTAGGGATTTCATGGCTTGTAGCAACCTGTACTTTCTTTCTCCTGGGATGGGCAATGGAAGCAAATATATGGCGTCTAATCACAAGCTCTGAAAACACAAACTCTGGGAAAAAAGAACTCTGACACACAAACTCTGGAACTCAAAACTTAACCATAATTGTTTCTGGAAATTCAAAATTGACAATACATTGTCCAAGAGCAATTCTGGAAATAAACCTGACCTGATTTTGATACAACAACAAAGTTCAGCTGCTGCTGCTAAATGCTACAAACTACGATGATGCCCCGGGTCGCATGATCGAAACTCAGAGATGTAGGTGGTTTTTCAGTGACTAGGATGATAACCGCATTCGCTCGCTGAAAAACCACCTACACCTATCTCGATTTTTGATCATGCGGCGGGGGAGCGGGGAACGATGGATCTCGGCGATCAGTTATTAACTTGGTTGCAGAGGTCTAGAACAATCTGTGCGATTGTCGGCTTGGGTATGGGCTTCGTCAGGTGAAGATCCATCCCTGCTTCCATGGACTCCTGCAGCCCCTCCTCCGCGGAATGCGCGGTCAGCGCGATGATCGGGGTGCGGATGCCGTAGCGGCTTTCTTCCTCGCGGATGCGCCTCGTAGCATCGTAGCCATTCATCACTGGCATCTGAAACAAGAAGATCGAATTGTCAGCAACGTCAGATTAAATCATCTTCAGGAAGAAGACGATGTG
Source organism: Triticum dicoccoides (assembly GCF_002162155.2). Taxonomy (NCBI): domain Eukaryota; kingdom Viridiplantae; phylum Streptophyta; class Magnoliopsida; order Poales; family Poaceae; genus Triticum; species Triticum dicoccoides. The sequence goes on along the minus strand of NC_041393.1, from coordinate 57,636,758 downwards.
CTTGGCACGTTGTTTGCTGGAGAAATGTACCTGGCAATCCATGAAGATGACATCGTAGGGCATGGCCACTGTGTCCACATGGCTCTCTGAGACGCCATTTGCGCTCTCAAGAGCCTTTGTAAACATGGCCACGGCCATGGAGCCGTCCGTGGCGACCTCCACGGTTGCCCCGTAATTGGTCAGTATCTGCTTCTGGACTACCTGCAGCAGCGTGGTGTCGTCGACCAGCAGCATGCGCATCCCCTCCAGCGGCTTGCCTTCTCCAGCATTGGCCGGTCCCTGGGGAGCTGGCGCCGGCGCTGCCGGCATGATTTCAGACGCCTCCGCCGCGGGAGTGATTTCAGAAGACGCCTCCGCCGCGGGAGTGATTTCAGAAGACGCCTCCGCCGCGGGAGTGATTTCAGAAGACGCCTCCGCCGCGGGCGTGATTTCAGAAGACGCCTCCGCCGCAGAGGTCTCATCAGCAGCCGGCAGTTCTTCCATGGCCGTGCCGGACTGATGTGGTTGCTGCTGTGTAAACGGGTTGGCCTGGAGGTCTCTCATGACCTGGAGGAGTTGGTGCAGCCGGGAGCCATGGATGGGCTTGCGCAGGTTGAGGTCGATGCTTGCCGCCTCACTGAACCTCCTCATATCCTCGGAGGGGGTCTTGATGTCCGTCAGGCAGACGATCCTGCACGGCGCCTGCTGCTTGATCCTTGCCAAGCTCGCCGCCTCGGGGGCAACCTCGTCGAGCCTCCCGCCGGAGACGTCGACGATGACGAGCAGGCCGAAGGGGTGGAGGTGCCCGCCGTGGCTGCCGGCCATGCCGCTGCTGTTCCGCAGGTGGCTGACCATCTCCTTGGAGCTGAAGCACCGGTCCGTCGTAATGTTGGAGTCGGCGCTCCCAACGCCATGCAGCGACGACGTCGACGCCGACCTCAACGGCGAGGCGCCGGCGGCGGAGCGCGCCTTCTCGAGGGTCGGGATGAGGAACTCGGCGCGCGTGACGGGCCAGACCTTCATCCCGAGGCTCTCCATCCATGTATACAGGATCCGGCGTGTCTCGTCGCCGTGGGCGAGGAGGACACAGTGCCCGCCCTTGAAGCAGGCGGGCTCCCTGAACAGCGACGGCGGCGTCCTCCCTTGCTCGAGGTCCTCTTCCACCTCTGACGCCTCGCTGACCTTGAGGAAGATGTTGAAGCCAAAGCACGTCCCCGCTTCTCCTGGCTCCTTGTCCTTGATGCTGATTTCTCCTCCCATCAAACGAACCTTTATTTACATCAACAACAACAGCAAACAAAACTAAGTAAACAAGAAAAAACGAAAACATTAGTGAAAAATATACTGCCTCCATTCAAACGTCTGGAATGGAGATAGTACTTTTCTTTGATGCAGTTGACAAGATTTTATCATGCACGAAAAAAGACGAGATCACTTACAAAGGATTGCACAATTCCAAGTCCGAGCCCGGTGCCACCATGCCCTTCCTTCACTTGAACGTAGTTCTCAAACACGGACTCCCTCTTTTCCTGGGGTATCCCCACACCAGTGTCAACCACCTCAAAGTAAAACTCAACCGAATTCGGATCATTTTGTAAGGACATTCGGCTATTCTGTTCAGAACGGTTCTCCCTCCTTCCAAGCAGCCGCCGAAAGATCCCACCCGTGGGGCGACGGGGGGTGAACCTCGATGGGGTGCTGACCACGGAGCTCCTCATGATGGGGCGGTTGGCCCATGCCCGAAGCATGACGTGGCCTTCGTGTGTGAACTTGATGGCGTTGCCAAGTAGGTTGTCAAGGATCTGTTTGATACGCTTGCAGTCGCCCAAGGTGGTGGTGCACCGCAACACGGAGAAGTCACAAGGGTCCCAGATCACTTCGACGCCTCTTGACATGCCGACGACGTTCGCCAGGTCCATGGATTCCTCAAGGACGTCTGCCATCCTGAACTCCACCTCCTCTAGCTGCATCTTCCCGGACTCCACCTTGCCCATGTCCAGTATCGTGTTAAGTATATCTGCATGTACACATACACATGTATAAACATGGAGGATGAGCCAACATATGCTCAACTGAGAACACAAAGATGGTATAAAGTTCATTTTTGGGAAATAATAAACTTTTTTGCTTTATGCACTCGAAGACACGCACAAACAATATGATGCGTAAATGTGACAAAATTTGCCCAACAGCAAAATCGATAGAAATATTGAAACTTTATAAGTTTACTGGTTGCTAACGTAGTGATATCTGACAATTCTATTTGAACTATCCTAAACTTTAATTTTTACAAATAAAATGCTATTTCTTTACCAAACAGAGATTGACTTCTTGCATATTTTAAATTTTATGAGCAAATTTGATACCTTAAATGTATAACAGGTGGGCTATTGCACACTTCTACACCTAAAACAGTAATTAAATTATTTACGAAAATTTTACTTCTATGACATGCAAATTTATAATGCTATGATCACATTGCTAAATTACCAAGTACGGATAGATCTACTAAAAGGTAGCACAAGCTATTCATGGTATTGCCATGCATGGTAGACTGACCGAAGAGCTTGTTGGTGCCAATGTTCATCTGGTCGAGGTTATAGCTGAGGTTGGGGTTGCTCTCGGCCTCTATCCGGGAAACGTCGATGAGTCCAACGACGACAGCGAGTGAGGAGCGGATGTCGTGGCTGGCGCGGGCGAAGGCATTGCTCTTGTTCATGCTCTTGCGCTCCGCTTGCTGGAGCGCCTCCTTCTGCCTCACGAGGTCAGCCTCTAGAGCCGCCTCCCGTGCCCCGGCCCGCCACAGCGCCCGTGCCATAAGGATGCACACCAGCGTCGCGACCGCCGCGGCCACGCACACGACGCTCACCATGGCCACCCCCATCCGCCGGACCTCGGCTGCCCCGCTCCAGTCGCTGACCACAAGACGAACACCCTGAAAAACAAGAAGAAATACAACCGGAGATACTTGTTAGCCGTCCCAATAAAAATTCTCAAACATGCAAATGCGTGCTTATACTACGAAGAAAATATTTTTTTTATCAAGAGGCTGTACGCCAGGTTGTTTCCATGGCCTTTATCAAAAAAAAAGAAAGACTGTTTCCATGGCGCGCGAGGCGCCGCCCGGCCTGGTCGGAGAATTATCAAGCTAGCGCAGCCCCTGCGCTCGTTGCATAGGCGACGGATGGCAAGATCAGTTTCAATGGTGATTTACTACGTAGTCTAAACTGCTCTCTACGCTGTAAATAAATTGCAAAAGAACTGAGGAGAGATATACATGAACGACAATCGGTGATATGCATGCAAGGCACTAGCAGATGCAAGAAAAGTACGTAGGAGACGATCGAGCTCACCGCAGTTTTGTGCCAGAGCTCCGTTTGGGGAAGAACAGAAGGAGAAATCTTGCTTTGGGGAAGAAGAGGAAGAAGAAGACTTTGTACTCTCCATTAAGATTTTCTTCCTAATTTTGGGACACCTTGATTTGGAAAGGTTTTAGTTTTTTACATGCCAAAGGAAGGAAGGAAGAAAGATCATGTACGTCCACTTTCCATAGCGGAGCGTTCCCTGATTTTCTTTCCTCACTCCAAGTCGGAAGGATGTTTATTGAGGTCGCCAAAACAAAAAACGTTTTATTAGTTTTTTTTGCCGAAGTCCCCTTAGCTCATCTAACCTTTTTTCGTTGTCAGTTGCTTGAATGTATAAACAGCATACTTGGAAGAAATATTACATGCTGGGATTAAGTCTTGACCAAAATGCAGAGCAATTATGTTAGATATATAGGGTGTGTGCACGTTCGTGTACGTATGCATATATGGATGGCCTGTGATTGATGCTAGATGGACACGTTACCAGGTTTACTCCGGAGAGGTCGAAGCTCGTGCACGCGACTTGGTCCGCCCCGACGGCGCGGAGCACGAGCTTGCTGCTGGGCGCGCCAATGGCGGACGCGGTGCATTTGGTCTCCGAGGAAAAGGCCTTCATCAGCTTCGCGTCGTGCTGGCCGGGCTTCCCGGCGTCCAAAGGCTTGTAAACTGGCGGGGCGCCGCCGTCACGCTTGTCGGTGATCGCGTAGTACGTCCGCGCGACGGGATCGGCGGCGGCATCGCCCTGGTTGGCGATCGCGAGGACGTCGACGGGGACCGCGGCGGAGACCACGCCGGCAGTGTCACTGACAGGCGCGGAGAAGACCACCATCTGGACGTTGGAGCTGACCCACCCGGCCCCGAGGGCGGCGGGCGAGCCGCTCTTGGCGTCGGCGAGGACCTGCGTCGCGTTGGGTAGGTGCTCCGGCTGAGCCGCCGGGTCGGGGCGGCCGGTGGGACGGCCGTTCACAGGATCAACGTCCTGGGTGTACCATTCGCTGCTCTCGCTCACGAACTTGGCTCTCGGCTGGCCGTTCTCGCCGCGGTAGTACGTCAACGCGGCGCCGTCCACGCTGGCGTATGATATCTCGGCCACCTGCGGCTGCATGGCCAACGCCATGACCATATACGGTCCCACCTGTCAGGTCAAGAATACATGTAAATGTTAGATGTATATTTGCACGTACGTGTTGATATGTTATTTTGGACGTGTACTGCATAAAAAAGGGTACGCAAAAATTATTTGTTGTATATGCATGCGAATATTCATATCAATGCTCGTATTATTACGAAAATCAGAAGAGAATCATACGCAATAACTAGTTACTGGGTCGGCCCGGCTAGTAATTAAGATTTGTTATTTAATTCCCCCCAAAAAGATTTGTTATTTAAAGTAAGGAAATAATTGTGGTTCAAAAAGGAAATGCATATACTTGATGAAATTAATCACGTTATACAGAGAAAAAAGAAACATATTTCAATTTAACGCAAAGGTGCTCGGTTAATTACGTATCGGAAATAAGATGATTCGTTGCTGGGGATGAACAGAGAGTGTGCGACGACGGCGGCGGAGCGGTTGGCTTCCACGAGCGGCTGCACACCAGCGGCGACGTGCGCCAGCGACGCGTCCATGGCGCTCGTGGCATCATCAATTATGTGCGACGAGATGAAAGAGTAAGCGAGAGCCACTACGACCACGATGATTCCATGGGCAACCTGCATGGGTGCAAGTGCAATAAAAGTGTGACGTCAGAAAAATATATTTGCAACATGTAAAAAATAAAATAGAAAATGCATAATTATTAAATTAAAGTGTATTTTTAATAAATTAAACTGTCTTTTAGGCTGACGAGGCCTCGACAAGCGGCGTTGCAACGTGTTTCAACTTGTCTAACGGTAACATTTGTTCCACAAGTAATAAGTCAAGATTTCGAGGGTTTTCACTAATCTAAAGATATAATTTGTCGTGACATCTTGCTAACAGATCGCCTTTGGGCTCATCTAACGACAACATTTGTCGTGACATTCCATGGGTAGATCTAACACACGGCGTCCAGAAAAACAATATAGGAGCATACGACAAAAGGTAGATCTTCGGCTCGCCACTGCCTCACAGATGTGGGGAGATATATGTGATGTATGGAGCAGAAGCCAAATTATATATTAAAACCTGCATAGATGTATTCTTAGAGCACGTCTTACACAAGTGAAAGGATACTAATATTGTACGGAGCGGATTCCTAATTACAAGATAAAATAAAATTATATTTACTTTTTGAATCCATGCCTAAAACACACGTGGGAGGATATCCGGCTTGTACGGAGCAGAATCTTCAATTACAAGATGAAAAATTATGAAGATATAGTTTTCATTGTTATCTAAAGAAAGAGATCTCGCATGCCTGACACGTGCAGGATGATATCTGTAATATACATAACTGAAACAGAAACGATAAAAATCAGTTAGATCTACTTTTCAAATCTGCGCCTTACAGGCATAGGAACATATCTATATCGTACGAAACAAAATTTAATTGTAAGACACAAATCATTAGAATTACTTTTGAACCTCACGCCTATGCCAAGAGACGGGGGTAATCCTCTTTTTCCAATAGAATACCGTACCACTACATAGATCTATTTTCGAGATCACATCTCCACATATGCGGAAGGATGTCTTTGTTGCACTAAGCTTAGGCAAGATGAATCCCTCAAAAAAAGCTTAAGCAGATGATAACCTCGCAGATCTAGTTTCCGCTCAGGTAAGCAATAGTTGTAGGTGGAAGGACAAGAACCAAGAAATGAGAAAAGCCATGGAGTTTTTTTTGAAGGAAGAGAATAGCCATGAAGTTCATATAGAAGAACAAGTATTAACCATGAGTTTCATAAAAAGAAGCCAACTACTATGAATGTTTTCATACCAGTGGGATTAAAGCCCACGAATGTTTGAAGGAACTACCCCACTTGCCAACCTCTCCAACCATCGCGGAAGTATTGTAAAGTATTCTACAAAAGCAAATCTTTGTTAGGTGTTGGTGAATATTTGTTTCCTAGGTAGATGGCCTTTTATAGATGCTCGGAGGAATACACTTTACACATTGGGGGGGTTTTTCCGCTCTGAATTGTGGGCTCAGAGCGCCGCCGGTTTTTCAAATCCACCGTCGCGGTTTATTATACCACTTTTGGCTGTATTTTCTGCCCACCGCAGAAAAAAATGGTATTTACCCCTTCATCGCAATAAAAAAAGGTATTTATTTAAAAAAAAAATCGGCATTTAACTTCGATATCTAATATCAATGCGCGGCCTGGTAGTAGACACACGACGAGATAGAAAAAGGGATACTACGTGATCTTGTAATCAATTGCCAAATCCAAGCACAATGAATTATGTTTTCCTCCCGTTCGAATAGTTTGGGCGGGCTGAGGCAGTGTTGGCCTTGCATGGGGGCAGTGTTGCCAGCCGCACGATCGTCATAAGGCCATCCTGTTGTGCAAGTGTACACCGATCCATTAGCTTCGTGTCTTAGATAGCATGATCATTAGTTTTGTTATAAGTTAACTCTTGGTTACGTTTGATGCTAAATATAGAAGCACAGGCTCGACTTATGTTGAACTAGCTCCGTTGCCAGGATAGCTAAGACTGATGAACCAGGTCCTTTCCCTCAAAAAAATAAAATGAACATGAACCAGGTCCTTTCCTGAAAAAAAAACGATGAATTGTGTCTTACTTTCTTTTTGTAGCCTGTTTCTTACTTATGCAAACTCGATCATCAGCTGATTTTTTTGTAGTGTGTCATACTTATTCAAACTCGATCATCATGTGAAAATCTTGAAGCACGGAAATTGAAAAGTTATATTTATTTTGTTCGCACACACACGACAAGTTCGAGCGTTCCTCTTGTGCGCTGAGTGGGCAATATGTAGGACTGTTCATGTGAGACCGTACAACATGTCACCTATATTCCATGGAAAATAAATGATGAAAGAAGATACAAGACTCATACGCAATTCTTCTGTGCATATTATAGTTAGTGGATCTGTCGTACTGTTTTTGATGTACATATGTAGCTTAATTGCCTCATCACTATTGACTAGCATAATTCTTTTTAAAATTAGTTCTATCTTATATCACAAAGAAAATAGCGAATACATTCAAATAACGAGGTAACTAAACCCACAAGCATAGAATTAACCATAAACAAATGGAATTCTATCCAACACTGTAGGCCGTAAAATTCAAGCCAAACTGTAACCAAACTCGTTGTCGTTGCCCCACCTAGATCTCGCAAGCGGAGAACAACATCGAGAATCTGAGTCAGTGAAGACCTCTACAGAAACACATCTTGAATGTTCGCAATGGTAGGCGGTCGGTCGTGTATAACAAATATTAGCAATCATGCCAAGAACATTAGCATGGGGGATCTAGAAAGGCAACGACACTCATATTGCCAAACTAGGCCACTGACATTGCTCGCAAAGGCTCGACGGAAAGGGTTGTCGAAGAAGATGACCGCGGTCAATGATGCCTCACGAAAATATAGCAGAAAGAACCACAATGTCGTCCAAAAAGGTCAACGAGAACAAAAAATAATCACAATGTCCTTGGCAACACCTGACCAAACACCACCGAGACAGTATTGGAGTTGTCACCATCATTGTGATGTCACCATGACACCAAAAACTAACCAAATAACATTCCCTACACATCAAATGAGAGATGAGGATCCCTTCCCCTCCATCACAGTGTAGGAGCTATGATCCGAGGATGGATGGGATCAAGGATTGGATATGGGTAGAGGGTAGCGATGGTAAATGAAGTCGTTGTTTTGGCCAGTTGTATTTTTGGAGAAAAATGGAACTTCGCTTAAACGATTGCATGACACAATGTTTAATTAAGACATAATAGACAAGCTTGGTTTGAAATTTTCAAACCACACCTAAGAAAATCTAATACCTTGTCCCACCAAATCTCTAGTGATTTTCACCATCTTACGAATTCTCTCGTGTCTATCATGTCACGTATTTGTGCCACCCACAACAAGGTCATCGACACACCAACATCTTCCATGTCTCCTTGATGATGTCCCCTCCTCTCTAGTAATATGGGATCATGT
>NC_041393.1:57621722-57627943 GCF_002162155.2 Triticum dicoccoides | reverse complement strand
GGGGTCGCGTCCATGGTTCTTATGATGATGGTAATTTCAACATGCACTCTTTACCAACCCTTGGGAGGCTATACTTGTCCCATTACCATGAGCATGCCTTGCTAAAGCCATCTCTAAGGTAGGATTGGCCACATCTTTCGGTTTCCTTTTCTTCAGTTGAAAGCCGTAAGAATTTTTGTGACAAATTTCAGTTAGAAATGCATGAATGTTTTTTCAGCCATCTGAACTTTATACAAAATTAAATGACTGAGTCAAATTTTTTTGTAGATTTTTGGTTACTAAATTTTGGTTGAAAGTGGCATCACATTGGTTTTTTACGAATATTTTTGAAGTTTAGTTAGAAATATGGTTCCCCCTTTATGGTTGAAAGTGATTCACAGGCTCCCATGACGTTGTGCTCATTACTGCTAGTCACCTTGTATGCATGTCCCTAAAATAATTAAGTTAGAAGTACGTAGATGAGAACAATTGAGAATTGAAGGGAAAGTTTACAAGATGAGCCACCATTGGTGGTCAATTTCCAAAAAAGGGAAATGGATGTGGCATTTCCTACTATGGTAATGGGATGGTCTTGTGTGTTATTGTGAATTATATTGATTTTTATTCAAAATTGTTTTTTTATTTTTGTACGACATGAGAGCCTGCCATTTCTATGTTTATTTCCACTAATGGGGGTCTTTTTTCCAGCAGATCACAACACACACCATCCGACTAAATGAAAAAATAACGTGAAAAGGAAGCCTACGAAGTCTACAACTTAAAAGCAATTACGCCATATGGTGGATAGCATGGAAGGACCACCCGTCAATTTATTCGTTTGTTGATCCGGCTATCTTAGTTTTGCAGTAAATATGAACAGTTGTGGGGACACGACTTAAGCACATGAGCACCCCAGTGAGTATATACACTACCCCCATGATTAATAGAGAATGATCACATTCAACATAAATATCAGAATGTACTTGGATGAATACATCATGATTGGTTACATAAATAAACCATAAAGGTTGGGTACATTTGTACAAAAACTTTTCGTTATTGAACTTCGTTTAATTGCAGTGGTAAACGTTAAAGAAGTAGTGGGCCCAATTAGCATGGGGAAGCTTTCCCTAGGAGATCACAACACACACCATCCGACTAAACGAAAAGAAAAATAACGTGAGAAGGAAGCCTACGACATCTACAACTTAAAAGCAATTGCCGCATAAAGCTGGACAACATGGAAGGACCACCCACCAATTATTCGTTTGTTGATCAGGTTATCTTAGTTTTGCAGTAAATATAAGCAGCTAAGGTGACATGACTTAAGCACAGGAACAACCTAGTGAGTATATACACTACCCCCATGATTAATAGACAATGCTCACATTCGACATAAATACCAGAATGTACTTGGGCGAATACATCATGATTGGTTACATAAACAAACCACAAAGGTTGGGTACTTTTGTACATAAGTGTTTCGTTATTGAACCTCGTTTAATTGCAGCAGTAAACGTCAAAGGAGTAGTGGACTCAATTAATATGCCAAATCACAAAAAAACGACTATGATTGGGTGTTGGTTCTTGTAGTAAAACCATATATGTTGGTAGTGGGGTAACTTCTTATTTTCCTTTCCTAGCCAATCACAACAAGCCTAGTTGGCACATTGAATTTATTCACAGGCTACTAGATTAGTACATAGCATTTTCTTCATGAAAGGATATATTAAAGTCACTTTTTGAAAGTGCATCCATTGTCCTCTAGTGGATTTTGATGACCTGTGAAGACTTGATTAAAGCAACTAAGGGCATCTCCAACGATCATTACTACATATTACACGTCAGTAAACTATATGATATGGCATGTAAATCTTTTGAGGAAGAAACTGTTGCTGGGAGGAGAACCGCCTCATCACAAATACAAAGACAAAAGTAGCAGTGCCACCAAAAGCACGGGATCATTTGTGCGCACCCTTGCTACTTATGATATGTTGTGGCATTTGCATGATAGATGCCATGGAGGTGGCTTATATCGTGTGGTTAGGGGCCCATGTGCATCGATGATGTTCAGATGCAGGATTGGGCACGAGCACTAATGGACATAGAGACGTACCCAGGTTTAGTTCCCTCATATGGAGTTATCACCCCTACTTCTGCAAGGATCGCTATGACGAACACAAGGGGTATGCCACGCCCAATATGCGACCCTATCCAAAAGGAACTCGAAGGTCCCACCAAGGATAGACCCGCATATTGAAACGCTTTTGCAAGGTGGATATCATTACATCAACATTACATAATAGATGAGGATACATACAAAGGGCATACAATGCCACACGAATACAACATCACAATACATAAGAGCATCATCCGACTACGGATGAAACACAAACATAAACTCAAACGACATCCACCCTGCTAGCCCAGGCTGCCGACCTGGAACCTATCCCCTGATCGAAGAAGCAGAAGAAGAACTCCAAGACAAGCAAACATCGCTCTCGCGTCATGATCATCACAAAACCTGTACCTGCAACTGTTGTTGTAGTAATCTGTGAGCCACGAGGACTCAGCAATCCCATTACCATGGGTATCAAGACTAGCAAAGCTTAAAGGGAAAGGAAGGGGTAAAGTGGTGAGGCTGCAGCAGCGACTAAGCATGATATGGTGGCTAACATACGCAAATAAGAGCGAGAAGAGAGCAAATGGAACGGTCGTCAACTAGCAATGATCAAGAAGTGATCCTGAACTCCTACTTACGTCAAACATAACCCAAAGACCGTGTTCACTTCCCGGACTCCGCCGAAAAGAGACCATCATGGCTACACACATGGTTGATGCGTTTTAATTCGTATCTGGTGTCAAGTTATCTACAACCGGACATTAACAAATTCCCATCTGCCTATAACCACAGGCATGGCTTTCGAAAGATTATACCCTGCAGGGGTGTCGCAACTTAGCCCATGACAAGCTCTCGCGATCAACGAAGGATATACCTTCTCCCAGGAAGACCCGATCAGACTCGGAATCCCGGTTTACAAGACATTTCGACGATGGTAAAACAAGACCAGCAAAGCCACCCGATGCGCCGACAAATCCCGATAGGAGCTGCACATATCTCGTTCTCAGGGCAACACCGGATGAGACATCCTACGAGTAAAACCAGACCTCGAGTTTCCCCGAGGGGGCCCCGCAGTCTACTCGGTTCGGACCAACACTTAGACAAGCACTGGCCCGGGGGGGCTAAAATAAAGATGACCCTTGGGTTGGCCGACCCAAGGGAAGGGTATAGGTGGTGGTGAGGCAAATGGTAAAACTAAGGTTGGGCCTTGCTGGAGGAGTTTTATTCAAAGCGAACTGTCAAGGGGGTCCCATAAATCACCCAACCGCGTAAGGAACGCAAAATCCGGGAACATAACACCGATATGACGGAAACTAGGGCGGCAAGAGTGGAACAAAACACCAGGCAAAAGGCCGAGTCTTCCACCCTTTACCAAGTATATAGATGCATTAATAATATAAGAGATATTGTGATATCCCAACATAATCCTGTCCACCATGGAGCAATCTTCAACTTCACCTGCAACTAGCAACGCTATAAGAGGGGCTGAGAAAAAGCGGTAACATAGCCAAACAACGGTTTGCATAGGAAAGGTGTCAAAGGTTAGAGGTTCATGGCAATGTGGGATGCTTGATAAACAGGTGATAGGTAGCGCAGCAAAGCGATAGAACGAAGCAACTAGCATAGCAATGATAGTAGTGAGATCCAGGGTAGCTGTCATCTTGCCTGAAATCCTGCAAAGAAGAAAAACGAGTCCATGAAGAAGATGAAGCCACGAAGACGAACCAAGCATAGACGAACAAATCCTCACGATCGCAACGAAACGGGAACTATCGAGAAGAAGCAGACAACATGGTAAACACACCACACATGAACATGACATGATGCACAACAAGCATGATGCATAACAAAACTAGATGAGGCTACTCATGGCAAGAGATGATGCGAACAAGAGCAACACATTAAGGCAAGTTTAAATGAGGCCGGGAACAACATATAACAATTCCGGTAAGTCCTCATATGCAAATTTCGAAATTGGTCCAGATCTGAATAAACCTTATGTTCAAGTTGTTAAACAGCAAGTTAAGATGCAACAAGATGATCTACACGAGATTCTAGTCAAGTTACATATAAAGTTCATTTAGTTCGGAGCTACGACCTAGAAGATATGAGCAAAGCAAGTTAAACATGGCATTGGTGCAAAATGCATACAAATATCAAGCAAACACCTCAAAACCTGGATGCAACATGATAATATAAAGCTACATGCAAAATCAAGCAAGTTTCATATAGAGCACACTCAAAACGGAGCAACGGTGCAACACTCACACACTATACAAGTTTAAAGGACAAGCTGTCCAAAACAGCAACTAGGCATATTGCAAGCATCAAAACAACATGCTATAGCACCTCAACATAATAACAAAAGGCATGGACATGATGTACATGTAAAGCATAACAAAACACGAACACTGAGCTATCTCGAGAAATCACTAGAACATGCTCAAACACACATGGCAAGATTGCAAATAATAACAGTTCAAACTTTGCAGAAATTAACATCAGGTTGCAATGTTTAGAGCTCTCAAACAACATGTTACAGGAACTTATCATGGCAAACAAAGGCATGGCATGAACCTACTAAATTCATAGATCAAATGTCCTTTACTGACCATGAGCCAAAAAGGATCAGAAAATATGATGGCACCCATGTAAACATAGCAAGTTATATTACAGATTCAAACATGGCAGGAACAGAATTATGAAGACATGTAAATGAGCTTGTGCAACTCACTACAGAGAAAAACATGGCATGGCAAGGCAACCAACAGTAAGAAGGTATCTTTATGAAGCTAAGCATGACAATAGCAAGTTCATAGGGTACATGGATCACTAGACACAATCATGGCAACAACTGAACTTAATGTTAACAGGCTGACAGCAACATTATTTAGCAACTTTGGAGCAAGATTACAACAAGCTACAGCAGGCTATAATTGCAACCAGGGGAATGAATGGATAGAGCATAACATGTAGAACAAAACATATTTAGTGAACATCTCCAGATTATGCATAGAATGACTTGTAGCAGCAGGTTTATATAGCATCACGAAATAACAGAATCGGCCTAACAAAACAGTAACAGCAAGTACCCTACTAAACAAGCTGGATTCACTCACCACAAGTCATTGCATGACAAGATAAGCATAGCATCAGCAAGAAGACATATTTATGAAGCTAACAAAGTCAAGAACAAGTTCATAGCATGTAAGGATCAACTACAACAACCTTGGCAAAATTGAATAACATGTATACAATCTGCCAGGAAACATTTTGGAGCAAAAGTAGAGCACGAAAATGACATGCTAGACCACTCCATAATTGCAAACATGGGCATTAATGGATAGACAATAACCTAATGTTCAAAACATCCTTACTGAAGTATCTCAAAATATGCATGGATCTCTCTGTAGCATCAAGTTTACATGACATCAAAATAACAGTAGAACAGGGACTAAAATCAGCAACATCACGATGCCTAGTTTGCATGCTTGTGCTAGTCACTACATTGATCACAAAAATACATGGTAAGCACCTTTGTAAAGAAGCCATGGCAGAGATCAAAACAAATGTAGACATCAACCTCATAGGATGCACACATCAATCATGGCAAAAATGACAAAAGTGCATGTTCTGTTAACAGACAGCAGACAACGTCATGAAGCACTCTTGCAATGATGATTCCGGCATCAAGATGAGCTCAAATGAATATGATGCAATGGAATGAAATGAGGTACTCATTGGGGCGAACAATTTGACATATTACACGTACAAAACGGAGCTACGGATGCAGAGATATGATACGATGAACATGGCATGATTATGCAAAAATATTCGGGACTCAGACGATTTTCGGGGGTCAACCTGCGATTGGATCTGGATCGGGGCGTGGGAACCGAGGCGGGGCCGGGCTCGCCGGAGAACGGGCGGGGGCGGCCGGAGCAAGCGCAGGCGAGATCCGGGCGAGGCGGGGGCGGCGGATCCGGCCGGCGGCGGGGGCGCTCGGGGCCGGTCGCCGGAGAACGAGCGGCGGCGGCGCGCTGCCGGAGGCTGAGCGCGGGGACGCGGGCGTGGGGCGGCGGCCGAGCCTGGCGGCGGCGCGGCGCCAACGGGAGGCGGC
>NC_041393.1:57618773-57621386 GCF_002162155.2 Triticum dicoccoides | reverse complement strand
CGGGGCGGGCCTGCGGCAGGCCGCGGCAGGGGAGCCAGATCGGGCGACGTGGCGTTCCCCGTTGGCTGGAGCGGCGGCGGCTGACGCGTCCGGCGCGCGGAGGAAGACGAGGCTAGGGTTTCGGGGGGGATTTCATCCGCGAATTTCGGGGGAGGCACCTATTTATAGATTCTGGGAGCTAGGAGAGTCCAAATGAGGAGCGGTTTTCGCCCACACGATCGTGATCGAACGACCAAGAGCATGGAAGGGAGTTTGCTGGGTTTTGGGCCACTTTGGAGGGGTGTTGGGCTGCAAAGAGAAAGGGGGGGTTTCGGGCTACGCGGTTAACCGTTGGAGTACCAAACGACCTTCAAATGGCACGAAACTTGACAGGCGGTCTACCGGTGCTATACCAAGGCCGCTTGACAAACCTCGGAACATTCCGAGAACGTTTAACACCCGCTCACAACGAGGGACAAAAGGGGGACGTCGGAGGGCATAGGAGTGCCGGATTGCAAAATGGACAACGGGGAAAATGCTCGGATGCATGAGACGAACACGTATGCAAAATGAAATGCACATGATGACATGATAAAATGCAACACACAAGCAAATGACATGGCAACGACGGCGAATAACTGGCAGACACCTGGCGCATTGAATCCGGGGCGTTACAACACTCCTCCACTAACAAGAGATCTCGTCCCGAGATCTTAGGACCGAGACGGAAGGGAAAAGGGATGAGGAGAAACAAGAACTCAAGAGAAGAAGCAAAGAATCGAGAGCACTTGAGAAGAAGAGAGGAACGAGGAGAATGACGAGAATCGAAAGCTCACAGAATCAGATAGACTATGAAACCACTCCGATTAGAACGAGATAAGAAACGAATAAGACTGAAAGGATTTAGGCAGCACTCTGACTGAAAATGGAAGGAAAAGAACATGAACTTCACCCAAAGAAATGGCACTTGACGAGATGAACAATGCAATGCCTCCGGAAGAATTGAAAGAATGGAATGAAAAGAACTTAGAAAGAAGGATTGACTGGAGTTGTTGAGAAAATCAACAATGAAAGAATAAGCTTGTCGTGGACTTATGGATAACATCTCAGAAATTATGAGGTGATAACCAGCCGCAAACGGAAATGATTGGATAACTTAGAAGAACGAAGAAATGCAAAACTCCACTTCAAAAGAATACGGGGAGTTAATTGCACTTCGAGACGCGAGAAGAAAAGATACTTGAACTTCGCCAACAAGAATCTTGATGAACTTTTGAAGAATGAATTAAATCATGAAGAACCACCATGAAGAACTCTGGTAACAAAAGATGACGAGATAGAATGAAGGATGAAAGACTAAGATTAAAGCTTGCGATGATTTAGATGGAGGTTCCGACGAGAAGGCCGAGGAAAATTTGAACTCCGGAAAAGAAAAGATGAAAACACTTGGAACTAGAATTTATTCATCAAGAACAAACTCCGAAGGAAGGGATTACTCACTTGGATGAAATAAGAATAAGATTTATGTTATGCTTATCCTCATCAAATTAAATTGATGACAAGCAATGGATTTTAGCATACTACTTATTCTTCTTGAAAAGGATTGAGAAGTGACATATCGCAAACTTGAGAAGGTCTTCCTGAACCACCGGTAGGATTGAAAGAACGAATGGATTGATACGATAACAAAGGAAAAAGAATCTGAATGAACCACCGTAAGAATTCGGAAATGACTGATGAAAGAGACTTAATCACCGGGAAGAATCAGAAGAACAAATATGATTGAGGGGATTTAGATGTAAAAGAACAAAGAGATCATGAGTTGATTAAAGAACACTTGAACGAAGCACCGGGGTAATTGGATAACGGTAGCTGAAATATGAGGACGAAGAATTCTTCTGGAACGATGGCCTCCGGTGAAAGAAACGGGGAAACAACTCCTGAAATACTCCGGATGGATGAAAAGAATATCTAACAAATGGAATATTTTGCGAGGATAACATGAAGCTAGAACCACGAAACTTTGAGAGAACGGGCAAGATTTGGAGGAAAAACTCTTCTTCGATCTTCAAATGATGACGAGAAACACCACCAAAATTACTGAGATACTCCGGGAGAATGAAAAAAAAGAGGTTGAGCCGACGATGAAATGATTTGAAATCGATCTTGAAGAAGGCATGTGACTGATGGAATCCATTCTTACGTCACACTTTGAAAAGAATTGAGAATAACTCCGGGGAAATTAGAAGAGTCAGGTAAGATCCTGGAAAAAGACCTGTGGGTTAGGGCCCACTGAAGAGATAACACCGTTGGAAAGGATTGTTGAAGAGATAGATGATGCACCGGAACAATTGTAATATTTAAATGAGGTGACAACCTCGAATTAATTGGAACACAGATGAATCTCCTGAGATGTCTTGCGAACTCCGGAATGATTGAATGGCGAGAGGCAAACGAGCAGAGAAAACACTTGAGCTGATGGAAAGAATATAATCACTACCGAAAATGGAATTGAATCCACCGGAAAAGAGATGAAGAATGTCCACCAAGACGAGAATTCACCGGTTGAAATAATTTACGAAAGACTGAAGAGGCTCCGCACGAATGAGATAGATGGTCGAGAGAGAGTCAGAC
>NC_041393.1:57573196-57618621 GCF_002162155.2 Triticum dicoccoides | reverse complement strand
CTCCGGGAAGAAAAGGGTGGGAGGGCGGGAAAACAAAGGCAACTTTGAAGGGGGAACCGACGAATAACTTGAAGAGAAGACACCGGTTGAAATCATTGAGGAAAGAAGGCAAAGACTTTGCACGAGTAGGATGGATACTCGATTACGGACTCCGGTTCCAAGAAGAAAAGGGGTGGGCGGGTGGGAAAAGAAAACAACTGAGGATTGAATTTTGCAAAGACGAAGAGGCTCGAGTCAACTTGACGAGAAATGCACCGGATGAAAAGAGCTGAGAACCAAAGATCGGAAAACCAACTGCGTGATCCTAAAGAAAATTTGAAGGGGAAGAGGAGTAATTCAAAACACCTACATCAAGATTCCTTACCAGAGCGGCGAAGGGGGCTGAGGAGTAAAAAGAATTCCTACTCTCCGATATAACTAGACTTCGAAAACAGTTTTCTTCTAGACTCGACAACGGCCAAACTACACGATCAATCAAGGGGGCTCCTAGGGTCGGTCGTGGCTCTGATACCAACTTGCCACGCCCAATATGCGGCCCTATACAAAAGGAACTCGAAGGTCCCACCAAGGATAGACCCGCATATTGAAACGCTTTTGCAAGGTGGATATCATTACATCAACATTACATAATAGATGGGGATACATACAAAGGGCATACAATGCCACACGAATACAACATCACAATACATAAGAGCATCATCCGACTACGGATGAAACACAAACATAAACTCAAACGACATCCACCCTGCTAGCCCAGGCTGCCGACCTGGAACCTATCCCCTGATCGAAGAAGCAGAAGAAGAACTCCAAGACAAGCAAACATCGCTCTCGCGTCATGATCATCGCAAAACCTGTACCTGCAACTGTTGTTGTAGTAATCTGTGAGCCACGAGGACTCAGCAATCCCATAACCATGGGTATCAAGACTAGCAAAGCTTAAAGGGAAAGGAAGGGGTAAAGTGGTGAGGCTGCAGCAGCGACTAAGCATGATATGGTGGCTAACATACGCAAATAAGAGCGAGAAGAGAGCAAATGGAACGGTCGTCAACTAGCAATGATAAAGAAGTGATCCTGAACTCCTACTTACGTCAAACATAACCCAAAGACCGTGTTCACTTTCTGGACTCCGCCGAAAAGAGACCATCACGGCTACACACACGGTTGATGCGTTTTAATTCGTATCTGGTGTCAAGTTATCTACAACCGAACATTAACAAATTCCCATCTGCCTATAACCACAGGCACGGCTTTCGAAAGATTATACCCTGCAGGGGTGTCCCAACTTAGCCCATGATAAGCTGTCGCGATCAACGAAGGATATACCTTCTCCCAAGAAGACCCGATCATACTCGGAATCCCGGTTTACAAGACATTTCGACGATGGTAAAACAAGACCAGCAAAGCCGCCCGATGCGCCGACAAATCCCGATAGGAGCTGCACATATCTCATTCTCAGGGCAACACCGGATGAGACATCCTACGAGTAAAACCAGACCTCGAGTTTCCCTGAGGGGGCCCCGCAGTTTACTCGGTTCGGACCAACACTTAGACAAGCACTGGCCCGGGGGGGCTAAAATAAAGATGACCCTTGGGTCGGCCAACACTTAGACAAGCACTGGCCCGGGGGGGCTAAAATAAAGATGACCCTTGGGTTGGCCGACCCAAGGGAAGGGTATAGGTGGTGGTGAGGCAAATGGTAAAACCAAGGTTGGGCCTTGCTGGAGGAGTTTTATTCAAAGCGAACTGTCAAGGGGGTCCCATAAATCACCCAACCGCGTAAGGAACGCAAAATCCGGGAACATAACACCGATATGACGGAAACTAGGGCGGCAAGAGTGGAACAAAACACCAGGCAAAAGGCCGAGTCTTCCACCCTTTACCAAGTATATAGATGCACTAATAATATAAGAGATATTATGATATCCCAACATAATCCTGTCCACCATGGAGCAATCTTCAACTTCACCTGCAACTAGCAATGCTATAAGAGGGGCTGAGCAAAAGCGGTAACATAGCCAAACAACGATTTGTATAGGAAAGGTGTCAAAGGTTAGAGGTTCATGGCAATGTGGGAGGCTTGATAAACAGGTGATAGGTAGCGCAGCAAAGCGATAGAACGAAGCAACTAGCATAGCAATGATAGTAGTGAGATCCAGGGTAGCGGTCATCTTGCCTGAAATCCCGCAAGGAAGAAGAACGAGTCTATGAAGAAGATGAAGACACGAAGACGAACCAAGCGTAGACGAACGAATCCTCACGATCGCAACGAAACGGGAACTATCGAGAAGAAGCACACAACATGGTAAACACACCACACATGAACATGACATGATGCACAACAAGCATGATGCATAAAAAACTAGATGAGGCTACTCATGGCAAGAGATGATGCAAACAAGAGCAACACATCAAGGGAAGTTTAAATGAGGCTGGGAACAACATATAACAATTCCAGTAAGTCCTCATATGCAAATTTCGAAATTGGTCCAGATCTGAATAAACCTTATGTTCAAGTTGTTAAACAGCAATTTAAGATGCAACAAGATGATCTACACGAGATTCTAGTCAAGGTACATATAAAGTTCATTTAGTTCGGAGCTACGGCCTAGAAGATATGAGCAAAGCAAGTTAAACATGGCATTGGTGCAAAATGCATACAAACATCAAGCAAACACCTCAAAACATGGATGCAACATGATAATATGAAGCTACATGCAAAATCAAGCAAGTTTCATATAGAGCACACTCAAAACGGAGCAACGGTGCAACACTCACACACTATACAAGTTTAAAGGACAAGCTGTCCAAAACAGCAACTAGGCATATTGCAAGCATCAAAACAACATGCTACAGCACCTCAACATAATAACAAAAGGCATGGACATGATGTACATGTAAAGCATAACAAAACACGAACACTGAGCTATCTCCAGAAATCACTAGAACATGCTCAAACACACATGGCAAGATTGCAAATAATAACAGTTCAGACTTTGCAGAAATTAACATCAGGTTGCAATGTTTAGAGCTCTCAAACAACATGTTACAGGAACTTATCATGGCAAACAAAGGCATGGCATGAACCTACTAAATGCATAGATCAAATGTCCTTTACTGACCATGAGCCAAAAAGGATCAGAAAATATGATGGCACCCATGTAAACATAGCAAGTTATATTACAGATTCAAACATGGCAGGAACAAAATTATGAAGGCATGTAAATGAGCTTGTGCAACTCACTACAGAGCAAAACATGGCATGGCAAGGCAACCAACAGTAAGAAGGCATGTTTATGAAGCTAAGCATGACAATAACAAGTTCATAGGGTACATGGATCACTAGCAACAATCATGGCAACAACTGAACTTGATGTTAGCAGGCTGACAGCAACATTATTTAGCAACTTTGGAGCAAGATTACAACAAGCTACAGCAGGCTATAATTGCAACCAGGGGAATGAATGGGTAGAGCATAACATGTAGAACAAAACATATTTAGTGAACATCTCCAGATTATGCATAGAATGACTTGTAGCAGGAGGTTTATATAGCATCACGAAATAACAGAATCAGCCTAACAAAACAGTAACAGCAAGTACCCTACTAAACAAGCTTGATTCACTCACCACAAGTCATTGCATGACAAGATAAGCATAGCATCAGCAAGAAGACATATTTATGAAGCTAACAAAGTCAAGAACAAGTTCATAGCATGTAAGGATCAACTACAACAACCTTGGCAAAATTGAATAACATGTAAACAATCTGCCAGGAAACATTTTGGAGCAAAAGTAGAGAACGAAAATGACATGCTAGACCACTCCATAATTGCAAACAGGGGCATGAATGGATATACAATAACCTAGTGGTCAAAACATCCTTACCGAAGTATCTCAAAATATGCATGGATATCTCTGTAGCATCAAGTTTACATGACATCAAAATAACAGCAGAACAGGGACTAAAATCAGCAACATCACTATGCCTAGTTTGCATGCTTGTGCTAGTCACCACATTGATCACAAAAATACATGGTAAGCACCTCTGTAAAGAAGCCATGGCATAGATCAAAACACATGTAGACATCAACCTCATAGGATGCACACATCAATCATGGCAAAAATGACAAAAGTGCATGTTCTGCTAACACATAGCAGACAACATCATGAAGCACTCTTGCAACGATGATTCAGGCATCAAGATGAGCTCAAATGAACATGATGCAATGGAATGAAATGAAGTACTCGTTGAGACGAACAATTTGAATTATTACACGCACAAAACGGAGCTACGGATGCAGAGATATGATGCAATGAACATGTCATGATTATGCAAAAATATTCGGGACTTAGACGATTTTCGGGGGTCAACCTGAGATTGGATCTGGATCGGGGCGCGGGAACCGATGCGGGGCCGGGCTCGCCGGAGAACGGGCGGGGGCGGCCGGAGCAAGCGCCGGCGAGGTCCGGGCGAGGCGGGGGCGCTCGGGGCCGGTCGCCGGAGAACGGGCGGCGGCGGCGCACTGCCGGAGGCCGAGCGCGGGGACGCGGGCGCGGGGCCGCGGCCGGGCCTGGTGGCGGCGCGGGACGGCGCCCGCGGTGGCGCGGCGCCGGCAGGAGGTGGCACGGCGGCGGGGGTGCAGGCTCGGGCGGCGAGGCGGCCACGGGAGTCGCGCGGGGCGCCTGGGCCCAGATCGGCCCGGGGGCGGGCCTGCGGCGGGCCGCGGCGGGGGAGCCGGATCGGGCGACGTGGCGTTCCCCCGTTGGCTGGAGCGGCAGCGGCGGACGCGTCCGGCGCCGTCCGGACGTGTCCGGCGCGCGGAGGAAGACGAGGCTAGGGTTTCGGGGGGATTTCATCCGCGAATTTCGGGGGAGGCACCTATTTATAGATTCTGGGAGCTAGGAGAGTCCAAATGAGGAGCGGTTTTTGCCCACATGATCGTGATCGAACGACCGAGAGCATGGAAGGGAGTTTGCTGGGTTTTGGGCCACTTTGAAGGGGTGTTGGGCTGCAAATAGAAAGGGGGGTTTCGGGCTACGCGGTTAACCGTTGGAGTACCAAATGACCTCCAAATGGCACGAAACTTGACGGGCGGTCTACCGGTGCTATACCAAGGCCGCTTGACAAACCTTGGGCCATTCCGAGAACGTTTAACACCCGCTCACAACGAGAGACAAAAGGGGGACGCCGAAGGGCATAGGAGTGCCGGATTGCAAAACGGACAACGTGGAAAATGCTCGGATGCATGAGACGAACACGTATGCAAAATGAAATGCACATGATGACATGATAAAATTCAACACGCAAGAAAATGATATGGCAATGATGGCGAATAACTGGCAGACACCCGACACATCGAATCTGGGGCGTTACAGGGTACATGGTCGCTCCTAGAACTGTATCAGAGGAGGAAGAAGAGGGCTCTAGCTCTTCTCTCTCCCTCATGTGTGTGTGTGTGTGGTGGAATGAATGAGCAAACCCCCTACTAGGGGAGGCCCTGAGATGTCTTATACTTGGGCCTCCCAGGTTACAGAATGCCTGAGAAGGTGAGGTGGGCCCCGGCTACCAGTGTCTCTGGCCTTCAGCGGGGCCCACAGGCTGCGGGTCCTGTTGGCCATGGGGCCCGCTGGCTGCTTCTCGCTGTAGCATGTAGACCATGGCGTCATGGGGTGGTTGGCATGACACTTCTATAGTGCCGGAAAGTTCGGGTGTTGGTCGCCTCGGTCAGCGGTTCCCGGGCGAGGTGCTAAACCTAGCCGGCCCCGAGCGCCGTGAGCCGGCTGAGGGGCCTGTGGGAGTCCTAGACTAGGGGCTCCTCGGGCGTCCGGTCTGTTGATGTGGGCCGGACTGATGGGCCGTCAAGATACAAGACAAAAGATTATCTCTCATGTCTGGTGGGGACTCCCGTATGCGTGGATGGCAAGTATAGGTGTCCGGATATCTTATTCCTTTCTGTAGAACCGACTTTGTACAACCCTATGCCCCTCCGGTGTCTATATAAACAAGAGGGTAGATCGGAGGCAGGAACACAACATTGCTAGGCTAGCTAATCTAGGGTTAGCCGAATCGATCTCGAGGTAGATCAACTCTTGTAACCCCTATACACTCGAATATAATCAAGCAGGAGTAGGGTTTTACCTCCATTACGAGGGCCCGAACCTGGATAAACACTGCGTCTTTTGTCCATTGTTACCATTGCTCCTCAGACGTACATCTTGGGCCCCCTCCTCGAGATCTGCCGGTTTTGACACCAACATTGGTGCTTTCGTTGAGAGCTCCGCTGTATCGTCGACAGAAGGATCGATGGCGCACCTCTTCACCAACAACGATTCTGCGTCCAGGGAAATCTTTATCCTTGGACAGGTCTTTGTGTTTGAAGGCTTTGTGCTTTGTGTTAACTCGATCGGCCGCCTCGAGAAGGTCGACAGTTATGCCCCCGGCCACCAGATCAGGTTTGGAAACCTGAACTACGTTGCTGACATCCGAGGAGACCTAGTCTTTAACGGGTTCGTGGCCTCTGCCGCCACTCCATGTCCCCGCCAAGAAAACTCCTCGGATCCCCGGTTAGATCCCGTCTAGGGGTCAACACCCATCCCACCCTGGCCTTAGACCCAGGGCAGGTCTCATCCTCCGAAGAAGGGGGCGTGAGCCCCGCTGGACTTCTTCCCTTTGTGGAACACCCGACCGAAGACCCAAATGCAATCTTAGACTTGGCTCTAGGCAACCATCCCGAACTGCCAAGGTCTGCATTCAGCGGGTCCGATCAGGCGTCCCCTGCCGAACTTAGCCGAACAGATCCGTAGTTTCCAGTCCCGCTTCCGCTCTTAGATGAAGCATTAGGGTTGATGCAGTATCTTGCCATCACAGAGGCCTTACCTCCGAACTGTACCCTGTTGGAAATATGCCCTAGAGGCAATAATAAAAGTGTTATTATTATATTTCTTTGTTCATGATAATAGTCTTTTATTCATGCTATAACTATATTATCCGGAAATCGTAATACACGTGTGAATACATAGACCACAATATGTCCCTAGTGAGCCTCTAGTTGACTAGCTCGTTGTGATCAACAGATAGTCATGGTTTCCTGGCTATGGACATTGGATGTCGTTGATAACGGGATCACATCATTAGGAGAATGATGTGATGGACAAGACCCAATCCAAAGCCTAGCACAAAGATCGTGTAGTTCAATTGCTAGAGCTTTGCCAATGTCAAGTATCTCTTCCTTCGACCATGAGAGCGTGTAACTCCTGGATACCGTAGGAGTGCTTTGGGTGTATCAAACGTCACAACGTAACTGGGTGACTATAAAGGTGCACTACAGGTATCTCCGAAAGTATCTATTGTTTTATGCGGGTCGAGACTGGGATTTGTCACTCCGTGTAAACGGAGAGGTATCTCTGGGCCCACTCGGTAGGACATCATCATATGCGCAATGTGACCAAGGAGTTGATCACGGGATGATGTGTTACAGAACGAGTAAAGTGACTTGCCGGTAACAAGATTGAACAAGGTATTGGATACCGACGATCGAGTCTCGGGCAAGTAACATACCGATAGACAAAGGGAATTGAATAAGGGATTGATTAAGTCCTTGACATCGTGGTTCATCCGATGGGATCATCGTGGAACATGTGGGAGACATCATGGGTATCCAGATCCCACTGTTGGTTATTGACCGGAGAACGTCTCGGTCATGTCTACATGTCTCCCGAACCCGTAGGGTCTACACACTTAAGGTTCGATGACGCTAGGGTTATAAAGGAAGCTTGTATGTGGTTACCGAATGTTGTTCAGAGTCCCGGATGAGATCCCGGACGTCACGAGGAGTTCCGGAATGGTCCTGAGGTAAAGATTTATATATGGGAAGTCCTGTTTTGGTCACCGGAAAAGTTTCGGGCGATATCGGTAATGTACCGGGACCACCGGGAGGGTCCCGGGGGTCCACCAAGTGGGGCCACCTGCCACAGAAGGTTGCGTGGGCCAAGTGTGGGAGGGGACCAGCCCCTAGGAGGGCTGGTGCGCCCCCCACAAGGGGGCCAAGGCGCAAGGGAGAGTGGGAGGGGGCAAACCCTAGTCCAGATGGGCCTTAAGGCCCACCTAGTGGGCGCCTCCCCTCTCTCCCCCTCTTGGCCGCCTCCCCAAGTCCCATCTAGGGCTGGCCGCACCCCTTGGGGTGGGAAACCCTAAAGGGGGCGCAGCCCCCTTCTCCCCTATATAAATAGAGGCCTGGGGCTGCCCATAACACATGAGAACTTCTCCTCTCGTTGGTGCAGCCCTGCCTCTCCTCCTCCTCCTCTCCCATGGTGCTTGGCGAAGCCCTGCGGGATTGCCACGCTCCTCCACCACCACCACGCCATTGTGCTGCTGCTGGATGGAGTCTTCCTCAACCTCTCCCTCTCTCCTTGCTGGATCAAGGCGTGGGAGACGTCACCGGGCTGTACGTGTGTTGAACGCGGAGGTGCCGTGCGTTCGGCACTTGATCATCGGTGATTTGAATCACGACGAGTACGACTTCATCAACCCCGTTCACTTGAACGCTTCCGCTTAGCGATCTACAAGGGTATGTAGATGCACTCTCCTTCCCCTCGTTGCTGGTTTCTCCATAGATAGATCTTGGTGACACGTAGGAAAATTTTGAATTTCTGCTACGTTCCCCAATAGTGGCATCATGAGCTAGGTCTATTGCGTAGATTCTTTGCACGAGTAGAACACAAAGTAGTTGTGGGCATTGATTTTGTTCAATATGCTTACCGTTACTAGTCCAATCTTGTTTCGACGGTATTGTGGGATGAAGCGGCCCGGACCGACCTTACACGTACTCTTACGTGAGACAGGTTCCACCGATTGACATGCACTTGGTGCATAAGGTGGCTAGCGGGTGCCAGTCTCTCCCACTTTAATCGGAACGGATTCGATGAAAAGGGTCCTTATGAAGGGTAAATAGCAATTGGCATATCACGTTGTGGTATTGCGTAGGTAAGAAACGTTCTTGCTAGAAACCCATAGCAGCCACGTAAAACATGCAAACAACATTTAGAGGACGTCTAACTTGTTTTTGCAGGGTATGCTTTGTGATGTGATATGGCCAAGAAGAATGTGATGAATGATATGTGATGTATGAGATTGATCATGTTCTTGTAATAGGATTCACGACTTGCATGTCGATGAGTATGACAACCGGTAGGAGCCATAGGAGTTGTCTTTATTTATTGTATGACCTGCGTGTCATTGAAGAACGCCATGTAAACTACTTTACTTTATTGCTAAACGCGTTAGTCATAGAAGTAGAAGTAGTCGTTGGCGTGACAACTTCATGAAGACACGATGATGGAGATCATGATGATGGAGATCATGGTGTCATGCCGGTGACGATGATGATCATGGAGCCCCGAAGATGAAGATCAAAAGGAGCAAAATGATATTGGCCATATCATGTCACTATTTGATTGCACGTGATGTTTATCATGTTTATGCATCTTGTTTGCTTAGAACGACGGTAGTAAATAAGATGATCCCTTACAACAATTTCAAGAAGTGTTCTCCCCTAACTGTGCACCGTTGCTACAGTTCGTCGCTTCTAAGCACCACGTGATGATCGGGTGTGATGGATTCTTACGTTCACATACAACGGGTGTAAGACAGTTTTACACAGCGAAAACACTTAGGGTTAACTTGACGAGCCTAGCATGTACAGACATGGCCTCGGAACACGGAGACCGAAAGGTCGAGCATGAGTCGTATAGTAGATACGATCAACATGAAGATGTTCACCGATGATGACTAGTCCGTCTCACGTGATGATCGGACACGGCCTAGTTGACTCGGATCATGTGATCACTTAGATGACCAGAGGGATGTCTATCTGAGTGGGAGTTCATAAGATGAACTTAATTATCCTGAACATAGTCAAAAAAACCTTTTGCAAGTTATGTCGTAGCTCGCACTTTAGTTCTACTATTTTAGATATGTTCCTAGAGAAAATATAGTTGAAAGTTGATAGTAGCTTATGCGAATAGTAGAAAGCTTATGTCCTTAATGCACTGCTCAGTGTGCTGAACCCCAAACATCGTTTGTGGATGTTTCGAACATCGAACATACACGTTTTGATAACTACGTGATAGTTCAGTTAAATGGTTTAAGTAGAGGCACCAAAGGCGTTTTCGAAACGTCGCGGAACATATGAGATGTTTCGAGGGCTGAAATTGGGATTTCAGGCTCGTGCCCACGTCAAGAGGTATAAGACCTCCGACAATTTTCTTAGCCTACAAACTAAGGGAGAAAAGCTCAATCGTTGAGCTTGTGCTCAGATTGTCTGAGTGCAACAATCAGTTGAATCGAGTGGGAGTTGATCTTCCAAATGAGATAGTGATGTTTCTCCAAAGTCATTGCCACCAAGCTGCTAGAGCTTCGTGATGAACTATAACATATCAGGGATAGATATGATGATCCTTGAGGTATTCGCGATGTTTGACACCGCGAAAGTAGAAATCAAGAAGGAGCATCAATTGTTGATGGTTGGTGAAACCACTAGTTTCAAGAAGGGCAAGGGCAAGAAGGGATACTTCATGAAGCGGCAAATCAGCTGCTGCACCAGTGAAGAAACCCGAGGTTGAACCCAAACCCGAGACTAAGTGCTTCTGTAATAAGGGGAACAACCACTGGAGCAGGATTACCCTAGATACTTGGTAGATGAGAAGGCTGGCAAGGTCGATGGAAGTATACATTATGTTAATGTGTACTTTACTAGTACTCCTAGTAGCACCAGGGTATTAGATACCGGTTCGGTTGCTAAGTGTTAGTAACTCGAAATAAAAGCTACGGAATAAACGGAGACTAGCTAAAGATGAGCTGACTATATGTGTTGGAAGTTTTTCCAAGCTAGATGTGATCAAGCATCGCACGCTCCCTCTACCATCAAGATTAGTATTAAACCTGAATGGTTTATTGAATCTCGATCGTAGTGATACACATTTTCATACCAAAAGATATAAGATAGTAATGATAGTACCACTTACTTGTGGCACTGCCATGTAAGTCATATTGGTATAAAACGCATGAAGAAGCTCCATGTTGATGGATCTTTGGACTCACTCGTTTTTGAAAAGTTTGAGACATGCGAACCATGTCTATTGGTGTATACGCATGAAGAAACTCCATGCAGATGGATCGTTTGGACTCACTTGATTTTGAATCACTTGAGATATGCAAATCATACCACATGGGCAAGATGACTGAAAAGCCTCATTTTCAGTAAGATGGAACAAGATAGCAACTTGTTGGAAGTAACACATTTTGATGTGTGCAGTCCAATGAGTGCTGAGGCATGCAGTGAATATCGTTATGTTCTTACTTCACAGATGATTCGAGTAGATGTTGAGAATATTTACTTGATGAAACACAAGTCTGAATTATTGAATGGTTCAAGTAATTTCAGAGTGAAGTAGAAGATCATTGTGACAAGAGGATAAAATGTCTATGATATGATCATAGAGATGAATATCTGAATTACGAGTTTGGCACAGAATTAAGACATTGTGGAAATTGTTTCACAACTAATACAGCCCGGAACACCATAGTGTGATGGTGTGTCCGAACATCATAACTACACCCTATTGGATATGATGCATACCATGATGTCTCTTATCAAATTACCACAATTGTTCATGGGTTAGGCATTAGAGACAACCACATTCACTTTAAATAGGGCACCACGTAATTCCGTTGAGATGACACCGTATGAATTATGGTTTAGAGAAACCTAAGTTGTCATTTCTTAAAAGTTTGGGGCTGCGACGCTTATGTGAAAAAGTTTCAGGCCGATAAGCTCGAACCCAAAGCGGATAAATACATCTTCATAGGACAACCCAAAAACAGTTGGGTATGCCTCCTGTCTCAGATCCGAAAGCAATAAAGGATTGTTTCTAGAATCGGGTCCTTTCTCGAGGAAAAGTTTCTCTCGAAAGAATTGAGTGGGAGGATGGTGGAGACTTGATGAGGTTATTGAACCGTCACTTCAACTAGTGTATAGTAGGGCACAAAGAGTTGTTCCTGCGGCACCTACACCAATTGAAGTAGAAGCTTATGATAGTGATCATGAAACTTCAGATCAAGTCACTACCGTACCTCGTAGGGTGACAAGGATGCATAGTACTTTAGAGTGGTACGGTAATCCTGTCTTGAAGGTCATGTTGCTAGACAACAATGAACCTACGAGCTATGGAGAAGCGATGGTGGGCCCAAATTCCGACAAATGGTTAGAAGCCATGAAATCCGAGATAGGATCCATGTATAAAACCAAAGTATAGACTTTGGAAGAACTACTTGATGGTCGTAAGGCTGTTGAGTACATATGGATTTTAAAGGAAGATGAACGATGATGGTAAATATCACCATTAAGAAAGCTCGACTTGTCGTTAAGATGTTTTCCGACAAGTTCAAGGAGTTGACTACGATGGGAATTTCTCACTCGTAGCGATGCTAAGAGTCTGTTAGAATTATGTTAGCGATCACTGCATTATTTACGAAATCTTGCAGATAGGATGTCAAAACATTGTTTCCTCGACGATTTTGAGGAAAGGTTGTATGTGATACAACCGGAAGGTTTTGTCAATCCTGAAAGATGCTAATAAGTATGCAAAGCTCCAGCAATCCTTCTGAGGACTGGAGTAAGCATCTCGGAGTTGGAATGTATGCTTTGATGAGATGATCAAAGATTTTGGGTTTATACAAAGTTCATAAGAAACTTGTATTTCCAAAGAAGTGAGTGGGAGCACTATAGAATTTCTGATAAGTATATGTTGTTGACATATTGTTATGGATCAGAAATGACGTAGAATTTCTAGAAAGCATATAGGGTTATTTGGAAAGTGTTTTTCAATAGAAAACCTGGATTAAGCTACTTGAACATTGAGCATCATGATCTATAAGGATAGATCAAAATGCTTAATAATACTTTCAAATGAGCACATACCTTGACATGATCTTGAAGGTGTTCAAGATGGACCAGTCAAAGAAGGAGTTCTTGCCTGAGTTGTAAGGTACGAAGTTAAGACTTAAAGCTCGACCACGGCAGAATAGAGAGAAAGGACGAAGGTCATCCCCTATGCTTAAGACGTAGGCTCTTCAGTATGCTATGCTGTGTACCGCACCTGAAGTGTGCCTTGCCATGAGTCAGTCAAGAGGTACAAGAGTGATCCAAGAATGGCTCACAGGACAGCGGTCAAAGTTATCCTTAGTAACTAGTGGACTAAGGAATTTTCTCGATTATGGAGGTGGTAAAAGAGTTCGTCGTAAAGGGTTATGTCGATGCAAGCTTGACACCTATCCGGATAGCTCTGAGTAGAGAGACCGGATACATATAATGGAGCAATAATTTAGAATAGCTCCAAGTAGAACAGTTATTTGGAATAGCTCCAAATAGAGCGTGGTAGCTGCATCTAGGAGATAACATAGAGATTGTAAAGCACACACGGATCTGAAAGGTTCAGACCCGTTGACTAAAATCTCTCTCACAAGCAACATGATCAAACATAAAACTCATTGAGTGTTAATCACATAGTAATGTGAACTAGACTACTGACTCTAGTAAACTCTTGGGTATTAGTCACATGGCGATGTGACCTGTGAGTGTTAATCACATGGCGATGTGAACTAGATTATTGACTCTAGTGCAAGTGGGAGACTGTTGGAAATATGCCCTAGAGGCAATAATAAAAGTGTTATTATTATATTTCTTTGTTCATGATAATAGTCTTTTATTCATGCTATAACTGTATTATCCGGAAATCGTAATACACGTGTGAATACATAGACCACAATATGTCCCTAGTGAGCCTCTAGTTGACTAGCTCGTTGTGATCAACAGATAGTCATGGTTTCCTGGCTATGGACATTTGATGTCGTTGATAACGGGATCACATCATTAGGAGAATGATGTGATGGACAAGACCCAATCCTAAGCCTAGCACAAAGATCGTGTAGTTCAATTGCTAGAGCTTTGCCAATGTCAAGTATCTCTTCCTTCGACCATGAGAGCGTGTAACTCCTGGATACCGTAGGAGTGCTTTGGGTGTATCAAACGTCACAACGTAACTGGGTGACTATAAAGGTGCACTACAGGTATCTCCGAAAGTATCTATTGTTTTATGCGGATCGAGACTGGGATTTGTCACTCCGTGTAAACGGAGAGGTATCTCTGGGCCCACTCGGTAGGACATCATCATATGCGCAATGTGACCAAGGAGTTGATCACGGGATGATGTGTTACGGAACGAGTAAAGTGACTTGCCGGTAACGAGATTGAACAAGGTATTGGATACCGACGATCGAGTCTCGGGCAAGTAACATACCGATAGACAAAGGGAATTGAATACGGGATTGATTAAGTCCTTGACATCGTGGTTCATCCGATGAGATCATCGTGGAACATGTGGGAGCCATCATGGGTATCCAGATCCCGCTGTTGGTTATTGACCGGAGAACGTCTCGGTCATGTCTACATGTTTCCCGAACCCGTAGGGTCTACACACTTAAGGTTCGATGACGCTAGGGTTATAAAGGAAGCTTGTATGTGGTTACCTAATGTTGTTCGGAGTCCCGGATGAGATCCCGGATGTCACGAGGAGTTTCGGAATGGTCCGGAGGTAAAGATTTATATATGGGAAGTCCTGTTTTGGTCACCGGAAAAGTTTCGGGCGATATCGGTAATGTACCGGGACCACCGGGAGGGTCCCGGGGGTCCACCAAGTGGGGCCACCTGCCCCAGAAGGTTGCGTGGGCCAAGTGTGGGAGGGGACCATCCCCTAGGAGGGCTGGTGCGCCCCCCACAAGGGGGCCAAGGCGCAAGGGAGAGTGGGAGGGGGCAAACCCTAGTCCAGATGGGCCTTAAGGCCCACCTAGTGGGCGCCTCCCCTCTCTCCCCCTCTTGGCCGCCTCCCCAAGTCCCATCTAGGGCTGGCCGCACCCCTTGGGGTTGGAAACCCTAAAGGGGGCGCAGCCCCCTTCTCCCCTATATAAATAGAGGCCTGGGGCTGCCCATAACACATGAGAACTTCTCCTCTCGTTGGTGCAGCCCTGCCTCTCCTCCTCCTCCTCTCCCATGGTGCTTGGCGAAGCCCTGCGGGATTGCCACGCTCCTCCACCACCACCACGCCATTGTGCTGCTGCTGGATGGAGTCTTCCTCAACCTCTCCCTCTCTCCTTGCTGGATCAAGGCGTGGGAGACGTCACCGGGCTGTACGTGTGTTGAACGCGGAGGTGCCGTGCGTTCGGCACTTGATCATCGGTGATTTGAATCACGACGAGTACGACTTCATCAACCCCGTTCACTTGAACGCTTCCGCTTAGTGATCTACAAGGGTATGTAGATGCACTCTCCTTCCCCTCGTTGCTGGTTTGTCCATAGATAGATCTTGGTGACACGTAGGAAAATTTTGAATTTCTGCTACGTTCCCCAACATACCCAGCTTGGACTGGGGGCTGAGAGCAGGGAATTTTATGCCCCACGCGCCACCCACTTAATAGCCATTGTCGAGAACTTAACCGACATGTTGGACTATGCGTCCAAAGACATCGACGGCATGGACGACGATGCCGACGCCGAACCAAGCCCAGTCCCACCCGTCACGGGACGTTGGATGGCCACCTC
The DNA here is from genome assembly GCF_002162155.2 of Triticum dicoccoides. NCBI lineage: Eukaryota > Viridiplantae > Streptophyta > Magnoliopsida > Poales > Poaceae > Triticum > Triticum dicoccoides. The sequence goes on along the minus strand of NC_041393.1, from coordinate 57,602,969 downwards.
AACCTATGATGTGTGCATGGTGGACACTCCGGATAAAAAGAAGGACGAGGAAGACCTGAGCCCCGATGAGGACAAACCCGTTGATAAACCACCAAAGCCGTTGATAAACCACCAAAGCACCGATGTCAGCGGCGCCGCTCACGATCGCGTCGGGCGAAGGATAGTAACACCGACACCGGAGAAAATGAGACTCCAGATGACGTCGAAGATCCCAAACACCTCGTCAAGCCCATGTTCGAACAAGACGAGAGGGAAGAGGGTGAACATAGTCCCGAACACGTTGATCATGAAGATTCGGAGGATAGCAACTATATGCCAGAATCTGAAGAGGAGGCCAGCCTCGGTGACGAATATTTTATCGTCCCAAAGGAACCCCTCGATCAAGAACGCTTCAAGCGACAACTAATTGCTACAACCCGAAGCCTGAAAAAGAAGCAGCAGCAGCTCAAAGCCAAACAAGATATGCTTAATGAAAGGTGGACTAAGGTCTTGGCCGCTGAGGAAAACGACCATGAGCGACCTGTTAAAAGTTACCCCAAGCGCAAGTTGCTGCCACAGTTCGACGACAAGGCCCTTGAGCCAATACCGTCAAAATACAATCAGGCAGACCAACCAGACCGACCACCACGTGGACGGGATAAAGCGGCATATTAAGACGAACACCAACCCACACCTCCTCGCCGAAGAGGCAGGGAGACAGCAGCTGCGGGATACACATACGACTTGCAACATGACCTAGCCTATAAGGCTGGTCAGATTAGATCAATCTACAGATCAAGGGGCCGTGCCTCAGCGCGAGACAATGGCTATGAAGCCCGGCATGACGACCATTACTATAATTGGGATCAGAACCGAACTCAGATGTCAGCCGATCTCCGCCGCGATATTGCATGATATGGAGGGGCCGCACACCCTTTATGCTTCACCGATGAGGTCATGGAACACCAATTTCCAGAAGGGTTTAAACCCGTAAACATCGAATAGTACGATGGAATGAGGATCTGGCCATCTGGATCGAAGACTTTATTCTCCACATCCACATGGCTCGAGGAGATGACCTTCACACCATCAAATATCTTCCTTTAAAGCTGAAAGGACTAGCACGACACTGACTAAACCGCCTCCCAGAAAACTCCATTGGAACCTGGGAAGACTTGGAAGATGCTTTTCGGGCCAACTTTCAGGGCACTTATGTCCGGCCACCGGATGCTGACGGCTTGAATCACATAATTCAGCAGCCAGGTGAATCAGCCCACAAACTTTGGGATCGGTTCTTAACTAAAAAGAACCAGATTGTAGACTATCCGGACGTCGAAGCCTTAGCGGACTTTAAACACATCGTCCGAGATGAATGGCTTGCCCGATACCTTGGGCAGGAAAAGCCGAATACCATGGCAGCCTTAATGACACTCCTGACCCGCTTTTGTGCGGGCGAAGACAGCTGGTTAGCTCGGAGAAGCAACAGCTCGGGTGACTCCGGCACCTCTGAGGTGCGGGACGGCAATGGTAAACCTCGCCACAATAAAAACAAACGTCGGAATAACAACAATGACGACGCAGACGATACGGCAGTCAATGCTGGATTCAGTGGTCCTAAGTCCAGTCAGCGAAAGAAACCTTTCAAAGGCAACAAGGAGGGGACATCCAACTTAGATAAAATCCTCGAGAGGCCCTGTCAGATTCATGGAACACCCGATAAGCATGCGAACCACACCAATAGGAACTATTGGGTTTTCCAACAGGCCGGTAAAATCAATACCGAACACAAGGGAAAAGGGCCTCCAAGCAAAGACGATGACGAGCCCCGCCAGCCGAACACCGGGGGTGATAACCCACAAGTGTAGGGGATCGCAACAGCTTTAGAGGGTAAAGTATTCAACCCAAATTTATTGATTCGACACAAGGGGAGCCAAAGAATATTATTGAGTATTAGAAGTTGAGTTTTCAATTCAACCACACCTGGATAACTTAGTATCTGCAACAAAGTATTTAGTAGCAAAGTAGTATGATAGTAAAGGTAACAGTGGTAAAAGTAAAGATAATAGTTATGTAGTAATTGTAACAGTAGCAATGGAAAAGTAAATAAGCGAAACACAAGATGTGAAAAGCTCGTAGGCATTGGATCAGTGATGGATAATTATGTCGGATGCGATTCCTCATGTAATAGCTATAACATAGGGTGACACCGAACTAGCTCAAATTCATCAATGTAATGTAGGCATGTATTCCGAATATAGTCATACGTGCTTATGGAAAAGAACTTGCATAACATCTTTTGTCCTACCCTCCCGTGGCAGCGGGGTCCTAGCGGAAACTAAGGGATATTAAGGCCTCCTTTTAATAGAGAACCGAACCAAAGCATTAACACATAGTGAATACATGAACTCCTCAAACTATGGTCATCATCGAGAAGTATCCTGATTATTGTCACTTCGGGGTTGTCGGATCATAACACATAATAGGTGACTATAGACTTGGAAGATAGGATCAAGAACACACATATACTCATGAAAACATAATAGGTTCAGATCTGAAATCATGGCACTCGGGCCCTAGTGACAAGCATTAAGCATAGCAAAGTCATAGCAACATGAATCTTAGAACATGGTGGATACTAGGGACCAAACCCTAACAAAACTAACTTGATCACATGGTAAATCTCATCCAACCCATCAACGTGTAGCAAGCCTACGATGGAATTACTCACGCACGGCGGTGAGCATCATGAAATTGGTGATGGAGGATGGTTGATGATGACGATGGCGACGAATCCCCCTCTCTGAAGCCCTGAACGGACTCCATATCAGCCCTCCCGAGAGAGGTTAGGGCTTGGCGGCGGCTCCGTATCGTAAAACGCAATGACACTTTCTCTCTGATTTTTTCTCCGCGAGATGGAATATATGGAGTTGGAGTTGAGGTTAGCGGAGCCTCAGGGGGCCCATGAGACAGGGGGGCGCGCCCAGGGGGGTGGGCGCGCCCCCACCCTCGTGGACAGGGTGTACCCCCCTGGTCTTGATTCTTTTGCCAGTATTTTTTATATTTTTCGAAACTTTCCTCCGTTGATTTTCAGGTCATTCCGAGAACTTTTGTTTTCTACACATAAAACAAAATCATGGTAGTTCTGCTGAAAACAGCGTCAGTCCGGGTTAGTTTCATTCAAATCAAGCAAATTAGAGTCCAAAACAAGGGCAGAAGTGTTTGGAAAAGTAGATACGTTGGAGACGTACCAACTCCCCCAAGCTTAAACCTTTGCTTGTCCTCAAGCAATTCAATTGATAAACTGAAAGTGATAAAGAAAAACTTTTACAAACTCTATTTGCTCTTGTTGTTGTAAACATGCAAAGCCAGCATTCAGGTTTCAGCAAATATTATGAACTAACCATACTCACAATAACACTTAGGTCTCACAATTACTCATATCAATGGCATAATCAGCTAGTGAGCCATAATAATAAAACTCGGATGACAACACTTTCTCAAAACAATCATAACATGATATAAAAAAATGGTATTTCGCTAGCCCTTTCTGAGACCGCAAAACATAAATGCAGAGCACCTTTAAAGATCAAGGACTGACTAAACATTGTAATTCATGGTAAAAGAGATCCAGTCAAGTCATACCCAATATAAACCAATAGTAATAAATGCAAATGACAGTGTGCTCTCCAGTGGGTGCTTTTTAATAAGAAGGTGATGACTCAACATAAAAGTAAATAGATAAGTCCTTCGCAGAGGGAAGCAGGGATTTGTAGAGGTGCCAGAGCTCGATTTTAAAATAGAGATTGAATAACATTTTGAGCGGCATACTTTCACTGTCAACACAACAACTATGAGATGGATGTATCTTCCATACTACATGCATTATAGGCAGTTCCCAAACAGAATGGTAAAATTTTATACTCCCCCACCACCAACAAGCATCAATCCATGGCTTGCTCGAAACAACGAGTGCCTCCAACTAACAATAGCCCTGGGGGAGTTTTGTTTAATTATATTGATTTGCTTTGATCTTTTTGGATCATGGGACTGGGCATCCCGGTTACCGGCCCTTTCTCATGAATGAGGAGCGGAGTCCACTCCTCTTGAGAATAACTCACCTAGCATGGAAGATATAGGTAGCCCTAGTCAAAACATGAGCTGCTCGAGCATACAAAACAGAATTTCATTTGAAGGTTTGGAGTTTGGCACATAAAAATTTACTTGGAACGACAGGTAAATACCGCATATAGGAAGGTATGGTGGACTCATTGGAATAACTTTGGGGTTTAAGGAGTTTGGATGCACAAGCAGTATTCCCGCTTAGTACAGGTGAAGGCTAGCAAAAGGCTGGGAAGCGACCAATTGAGAGAGCGACAACAGTCATGAACATGCATTAAAATTAATTCACACCGAGTACAAGCATGAGTAGGATATAATCCACCATGAACATAAATATCATGAAGGATGTGTTGATTTGTTTCAACTACATGCGTGAACATGTGCCAAGTCGAGTCACTTAATTTATTCAAAGGAGGATACCATCCCATCATACCACATCATAATCATTCTAATAGCATGTTGGCACGCAAGGTAAAATCATTATAACTCATAGCTAATCAAGCATGTCACAAGCAACTATAATCTCTAAATATCATTGCAAATATGTTTACTTCATAATAAGCTGAATCAGGAACGATGAACTCATATTTACAAAAATAGGAGAGGTCGAGTTCATACCATCTTTTCTCATCTCAACCAGTCCATCATATATCGTCGTTATTGCCTTTCACTTGCACGACCGAACGATGTGTATAATAATAATAGTGCACGTGCATTAGACTAAGCTGGAATCTGCAAGCATTCAACTCAAGAGAGAAGACAAAGTAATATGGGCTCTAAGTTAAATAAACAATCATGCATATGAGATCCACTAAACATTTTCAATATGGTCTTCTACTCTCGACCCCCAACGGAAAGAAAAGAAAATAAAACTATTTACACGGGAAAGCTCCCAACAAGTAAGAAGAAGAACGAGAATTCTTTTTGGGTTTTCATTTTAATTCTACTACAAGCATGGAAAATAAACTAACTATTTTTTTTGGTTTTTTTAAGGTTTATCAAACACACAAGAAGAAAACTAGAAAAGGAAAATTAAACTAGCATGGATAATACAATGAAAGAGTATGAGCACCGATGACTAGTATAGTGTGTGAACATGAATGTAAAGTCGGTGAGAAATACGTACTCCCACAAGCTTAGGCTTTTGGCCTAAGTTGGTATAATGCCACGGACCGCGGCTACTCTCCCCGGTGCACTGAGCGGTGTAATCAGGATACCTCTGACTGGCCGTCTCCTCCGGATCCCACTGGTAAGATGATGCTCGATAAGGGTCTAGTGCAGGTTCCGGCTCAGGCTCAGGTTCTGGAGTGGATGCTTGGCCTCAATGAGCGTACACTGCTTCCGGCGTGACAAGAAAATTATCTGCAATCAAATCAAACAACAGAGGTGCATGCAAAATAATAGTCTCATTGTGTTTCTTATTAAATCTCAGGTTATACAAGAGCATCTTATCTTTGTTGTCAACAATGAACTCATGTGCTACCATGCTCTTGTAATCTAAAATGTAAGGAGGCAATTTTGTCTCCTCTTTCTCATGATGCCTAATAGGTATCTCAAAATGTCTGGCAAGACGTGCAACATAGATACCTCCAAAGATGGGGCCTTTTGTACGATTCAGGCTAAGCCATTTGGCAATAACGGCACCCATACTAAAACTATTATCTCCAAACAAGGCATGGTGAAGAATAATAATATCTGGAACATTGAAGTTTCCACTACTTCCATGACCAATCAAGCATCTACTAGCCAATATGGAAAAGTAGCATAAAACAGGAAAGTGTATGCTAGAGATTCTTGCATCGAAACCCTTCTTTGGATCCCCTACAGTGATAGTGTTAACAAAGCCATCCACATCTTTACGATGTGGTTCCTCTAATTTTCCCTCAAAGGGTATCCTACATACCGCGAAAAAATTATGTAAATACATTTCCCTGAATTCATCATATAAATGAAATGATACTGAAGGCGGTGACTTCTTAGGATAATAATGAAAGTTTTGCATGAAAGTATTGGTGAGTAAGAGATACTGATCGATCCGGTCGTGGAGGAAATCGGTGAGGCCTGCATTCTCGATCAAAGAATAAAAATCTTCATAAATTCCAGCTTCTCTCAGGAAATTATCACAGGGCCATTCACACGGCCGTACTGCCGCTATGCGAGGAAAATTATACTTGGCCTTTTCCTTCTCTTTAGCTTGTTTTTCCTGGGAGCCTTGGCTAGAAGAGCCCCTCAAAAATCTCCTTAACATTTTCTAAAAATTTCTGAAAATTTAGCAACTTCAAAATAAAAGTGAATAAAACTAAACAAGATTGATAGCAACTACTCCTACAAGTGCCTAGAGCCTATATCATGCATTAAAATTACTTGGGACCTCATAAATTTAACATGCAATCTCAAGACCTATGCAGCAAAATTTGCAATGAATAAAGCACTAGAACAAAAGCCAATTGGACCAATGGAGGAGTCACGTACCAAGCAACAATCTCCCAAAGCAGTTTTGTGAATGGAGTTTTGAGCAAGGAGATCGAAAATCGCAACAAAATGAGCTAGAACTCGTGCTTGAGCTGGATGGGGAATTTTTTGGGAAGAAGATGGAGTGTGTGGGTGCTGGCATAAGTGGAGGGGGGCCACCAGGGGCCCACGAGATAGGGGGGCGCCTAGGGGGTGTGGGCACGCCCTCCACTCTCGTAGCCTAGTGCTTGCCCCTCCTACAGTGATTTCAGTGCCTAAAATCCTCAAATATTCGATAAAAAATCTTACTAAATTTGCAGGGCATTTGGAGCACTTTTATTTTCGGTATAATTTTTATTGCATGAATAATTCAGAAAGCAGACGGATAATACTATTTTTCTTTATTTATTCTAAATAACAGAAAGTAAAAAGAGGGTACAGAAGGTTGTGCCTTCTAGTTTCATCCATCTCATGATCATCAAAATGAATCCACTAACAAGGTTGATCAAGTCTTGTTAACAAACTCATTCTGAATAACACGGAACTGGAGAAATTTCGAATAACACTAAGTTACCTCAACGGGGATATGAAAATCCCCAACAATAAGAATATCATATTTTTTCTTGACAGTAGGAAGAGGAAATTCAAAACCTCCTATAATAATAGTTGGAACCTTTCCAATAGAATTGATGCTATGAACTTGAGATTATTTCCTCGGAAAGTGTACTGTATGCTCATTACCATTAACATGAAAAGTGACATTGCCTTTGTTGCAATCAATAACAGCCCCGGCAGTATTCAAAAAGGGTCTACCAAGGATAATCGACATACTATCGTCCTCGGGAATATCAAGAATAACAAAGTCCGTTAAGATAGTGACATCTGCAACCACAACAGGCACATCCTCACAAATACCGACAGGTATAGCAGTTGATTTATCAGCCATTTGCAAAGATATTTCAGTAGGTGTCAACTTATTCAATTCAAGTCTACTATATAAAGAGAGAGGCATAACACTAACACCGGCTCCAAGATCACATAAAGCAGTTCTAACATAATTTCTTTTAATGGAGCATGGTATAGTTGGTACTGTTGGTGTCAGAACCGGCGGATCTCGGGTAGGGGGTCCCAATCTGTGCATCTTAGGCTGATGGTAACAGGAAGCAAGGGACACAATGTTTACCCAGGTTTGGGCCCTCTCGATGGAGGTAAAACCCTACTTCCTGCTTGATTAATATTGAAGATATGAGTAGTACAAGAGTAGATCTACCATGAGATCGTAGAGGATAAACCCTAAGAGCTAGCCTATGATGGTATGATTGTAATTGTGACCAGCCTTCTAAGGACCATCCTCTCCGGTTTATATAGACACCGGAGAGGGCTAGGGTTTACATGGAGTCGGTTACAAGGAAGGAAATACAATATCCGGATCGCCAAGCTTGTCTTCCACGCAAAGGAGAGTCCCATCCGGACACGGGCCGAAGTCTTGAGTCTTGTATCTTCATGCTTTAATAGTCCGGATGATGTATACAGTCCGGCTGTCCAGATACCCCCTAATCCAGGACTCCCTCAGTAGCCCCTGAACCAGGCTTCAATGACGATGAGTCCGGCGCGCAGTCTTGTCTTCGGCATTGCAAGGAGGGTTCCTCCTTCCGAATACTCCAAGGTTATTATCGAACACGTAGGCCGTGTCTGGATATGCAAAATGATCTTCACATACCACTATAGAGAGAATGATACTTCAGCTGACAACTTTTTTAAATGACGTGACATGTCCTTACGGTCGGGTCGAACCGTTTTCCCACAACCAGCCACAACGCGTATTGCTAGGCGGTTTCCTTGACACATCTTGTCAAAGCAGAGATCGTGTCCCCTTATCACGGGATTCTCATCAATATGGGTATGTGTAATCACCCCGTGCCATCAATCGTGGCGCTTGGGAAGTAAGCGATCTTCAACAGGCTAGTGGGGAGGCGCACCGCTTTCGCCGCCTCTATAAAGGAATAAGAGTTCCCCATTCTTACCCACGCCTTCTTCCTCCTCTGCCCACTCTTGCCTCCTCGAGCTCCAGCACCCTAGTCCAAGTCTTCTCCGCACAACTAAACATGTCCGGAGCATGAGGCAAATGGGTGGCTTCCACCATGAAGGAGAAGAACATCGCAAGTCTTCGGGCGGCCGGATACTTGGCCGCAGACATAGCGCACCGGCTACTAGACGGCAGGCAGGTCATTCCAACTCCAGGACCCCACGAGAGGATCATGTTTCTTGCCCACTTCGTCCGTGGACTGGGGTTTCCACTCCACCCCTTCGTCCGCGGGCTCATGTTCTACTACGGGCTAGATTTCCATGATCTAGCCCCGAACTTCGTCCTCAACATCTCGACGTTCATCGTCGTATGCGAGGCTTTCCTCCGCATTAAGCCTCACTCCGGCTTGTGGCTTCAAATCTTCTGCGTGAAGCCGAAGATCGTGGGCGGCTAGCAAGCGGAGTGCGGAGTAGTCATGGTGGGCAAAATTCCTAACGTCACCTGGCTTGATGGCTCCTTTGCGGAAACCGTGAAGGGGTGGCAATCGGGGTGGTTCTACATCACCGAGCCGCGCGACGCCAACTGGGTGGCGGCCGCCGAGTTCCGATCTGGAACCCTTATGCGGCTCACCTCCTGGGAACAGAAGGGCCTGTTATGGGGCGAATCTACAGAGCTGACCGGACTCATAAACTGCATCAAGGGCATGAAGGACAAGAACATCAAGCTTGTCAACGTGATCCAGGTCATGCTCGTTCGCCGGATTCTGCCGTGCCAAAGGCGAGCATTCAATCGGTGGGAGTTCGTCCTGGCCGAACACCAGAGGCTCTAGAGGCTCTACGGCATGAAGCACAAAAACGCGTGGAAGGCGTTGTTCAAGGCCTCCGAAGTACCTCCTCTCATATCCGAGGACCGCGGGCTCCATGCTGCGCGGCACCCTATCCAGGTGAGTTCTCAAGCTGCCACCGGGTTCGGTTCTTCCCAATATATTCATGGGGAATCCTTAAGTAATTGTGTATATTTGTCAGGATTATGTGGAGACAGCGGAGTGGATTGATTGTCCGGCTCCGCTGCCAGAAAGCCCAGCTAATGATCTTCTGATGAAGATGCTGGTCCCGGCGCCCTATAAGGGGCCGGAGAAGAAGGCCGATAAGAAGGCCCCGGGGACCCGAAAGGGACTCCGACGTAAGGTTGTGCAAGCCTCGTCCGAAGACGACGAGGCACACTCCTCCCCCGAAGGGGAAGAAGAAGAAGAGGAGGCCGCCCCATCCGGAAAGGATGGGGGGCTGGAGACGGCAGACCAGGGGACCAGGAGAGGCCCCCGGCGCAAGGCCGTCATACCCTTGTCGTCTGATGACGACGAGGCAGATTCCTCCCGTGGAAGTGGGGGAAAACAATAAGAAACTCCGCCTCCCCGTACTAGGGGGGGGGGAGAAAAAGAGGAAGGCCGCCCCGGTGGGGGAGGCTGGGATGTCCAAGAAGGGAAAGGTGTCCCTTCCGGACTACTCCGCCACCGCCGCCGATAGCGAGGAAGGGTGGCTGCCCAGGAAGAAGCCCCTAGTGCGATCGTAAGTATCCGCACTCCATCGTAATTTTGCTTCATGGTTTTGTTATAATGCCGAACTTGTATGCAGTCTGGCCAGGGCCCATCCCGTAGTGTCGTCTTCGGACGGGTCCTTGAGTGAGTCGGCAATGAACTCACTTCCGACGGCCACTTCTCCTCGGCCTGCGGATGACATGGAGGGGTTGTCCCAAAGGCTCCCAGAGATGGGGGAGGTGGCCCTGGAGGCACCTCAAGGCGGTATTCCAGACGTCGGACTTGCGGGGTTCAAGATACCCGCGTATCGTGTTGATGAGAGCCGCGGTAAGCCGGGCTCTCAGCCGAACACTGTCCCGGAGCCTTCAGTGGTTTCGGATTCAGGCGGGCAGCCCCTCGTTAGGGAGGGAGGGACGTCTGTATCAAGGACTTCCGTTGCGCCCGAGGCACAGGCGCTTCCATAGATGAAGAGCACCGTACTCTCATGAGTGCGGTGATTTAGAAGGTTTCGTCCGCCAAGAGCGGACTAACCGAAGCCTGCACCAGCCTCCTAACAGGCTTTGAGGTAAGTAGTAAAAATGTGTGAAATTACCACCCGATAGGTAGTAGCCCCTGATACTCTGTTTGGTGTTCGGAAGGAAAAACCAAACGGAGGGTCAATTATAATCTGCAGGAGTCTAACAGTAAGTTTGAATGTGAATAAACAGGCTATGCTGCTGGCCGCTGCTGCCCGTACAGCCGAAATCGCCAGCCTAAAGCAGGACTTGGAGCGGGCACAGGGAGAGCTCGGCCTCACGAGGAGGCAGCTCGAGGAGAGCAAAGGTGAATGATCTGTTGGGGAACGTAGCAGAAATTCAAAATTTTCCTACGTGTCACCAAGATCTATCTATGGAGAGACCAGCAACGAGTAGAAAGAGAATGCATCTACATACCCTTGTAGATCGCTAAGCGGAAGCGTTCAAGAGAACGGGGTTGAAGGAGTCGTACTCGTCGTGATCCAAATCACCGGAGATCCTAGTGCCGAACGGACGGCACCTCCGCGTTCAACACACGTACAGCCCGGTGACATCTCCCATGCCTTGATCCAGCAAGGAGAGAGGGAGAGGTTGAGGAAGACTCTGTCCAGCAGCAGCACAACGGCGTGGTGGTGGTGGAGGAGCGTGGCAATCCTGCAGGGCTTCGCCAAGCACCGCGAGAGAGGAGGAGCACTTGGGAGAGGGAGGGCTGCGCCAGGGGCAAGGGTGAAGCTCCCATGCGCCTCCCCACTATATATAGGGGTGGAGGGGGCTGGTTTCTTGCCCTCCAAGTCCATTGGGGTGTTGGCAAAGGTGGGAGGAAAGAAATCCCATTATTTCCTTCCCCACCGATTGTTATCCCCCCTTTTTAGGGATCCTGATCTTATCCCTTCGGGATATGATCTTATTCCTTCTAAGGGGGGATCTTGGTGCGCCTTGACCAGGGGTGTGGGGCCTTGCCCCCACTACCCACGTCCATGTGGGTCCCCCCATGCAGGTGGGCCCCACACCGGAACCTTCTAGAACCTTCCTGGTACAATACCGAAAAATCCCGAACATTTTCCGGTGGCCAAAATAAGACTTCCCATATATAAATCTTTACCTACGGACCATTCCGGAACTCCTCGTGACGTCCAGGGTCTCATCCGGGACTTCGAACAACATTCGGTAACCACATACAAACTTCCTTTATAACCCTAGCGTCATCGAACCTTAAGTGTGTAGACCCTACGGGTTCGGGAGACATGTAGACATGACCGAGACGTTCTCTGGTCAATAACCAACAGCGGGATCTGGATACCCATGTTGGCTCCCACATGTTCCACGATGATCTCATCGGATGAACCACGATGTCAAGGACTCAGTCGATCCCGTATACAATTCCCTTTGTCTAGCGGTATGTTACTTGCCCGAGATTCGATCGTCGGTATCCAATACCTTGTTCAATCTCGTTACCGGCAAGTCACTTTACTCGTTCCGTAACACATCATCCCGTGATCAACTCCTTGGTCACATTGCGCATATGATGATGTCCTACCGAGTGGGCCCAGAGATACCTCTCCGTTTACACGGAGTGACAAATCCCAGTCTCGATCCGCATAAGACAATAGATACTTTCGGAGATACCTGTAGTGCACCTTTATAGTCACCCAGTTACGTTGTGACGTTTGATACACCCAAAGCACTCCTACGGTATCCAGGAGTTACACGCTCTCATGGTCGAAGGAAGAGATACTTGACATTGGCAAAGCTCTAGCAAATGAACTACACGATCTTTTGTGCTAGTCTTAGGATTGGGTCTTGTCCATCACATCATTCTCCTAATGATGTGATCCCGTTATCAACGACATCCAATGTCCATAGCCAGGAAACCATGACTATCTGTTGATCACAACGAGCTAGTCAACTAGAGGCTCACTAGGGACATATTGTGGTCTATGTATTCACACGTGTATTACGATTTCCGGATAATACAGTTATAGCATGAATAAAAGACAATTATCATGAACAAGGAAATATAATAATAATACTTTTATTATTGTCTCTAGGGCATATTTCCAACAGTCTCCCACTTGCACTAGAGTCAATAATCTAGTTCACATCGATATGTGATTAACACTCAAGGTCACATCCCCATGTGACTTACACCCAAAGAGTTTACTAGAGTCAATAATCTAGTTCACATTTACCATGTGATTAACACTCGATGAGTTCTGGGTTTGATCATGTTATGCTTGTGAGAGAGGTTATAGTCAACGGGTCTGAACCTTTTAGATCCGTGTGTGCTTTACAAATCTCTATGTCATCTCCTAGATGTAGCTACCACGCTCTATTTGGAGCTATTCCAAATAACTGTTCTACTTGGAGCTATACTAAAAGTTGCTCCATTATACGTATCCGGTATTTCTACTCAGAGCTATCCGGATAGGTGTTAAGCTTGCATCGACATAACTCTTTACATCGAACTCTTTATCACGTCCAAAATCGAGAAAATTCCTTAGTCCGCTAGTTACTAAGGATAACTTTGACCGCTGTCCTGTGATCCATTCTTGGATCACTCTTGTACCCCTTGACTGACTCATGGCAAGGCACACTACAGGTGCGGTACACAGCATAGCATACTGTAGAGAGCCTATGATAAAAGCATAGGGGACGACCTTCGTCCTTTCTCTCTATTCTGCCGTGGTCGAGATTTTAAGTCTTAACTTCATACCTTACATCTCAGGCAAGAATTCCTTCTTTGACTGATCCATCTTGAACACCTTCAAGATCATGTCAAGGTACGTGCTCATTTGAAAGTACTATTAAGCATTTTGATCTATCTTATAGATCTTGATGCTTATTGTTCAAGTAGCCTAATCCAGGTTTTCCATTGAAAAACAGTTTTCAAATAACCCTATATGCTTTCTAGAAATTCTACATCATTTCTGATCATCAATATGTCAACAACATATACTCATCAGAAATTCTATAGTGCTCCCACTCACTTCTTTGGAAATACAAGTTTCTCATAAACTTTGTATAAACCCAAAATCTTTGATCATCTTATCAAAGCGCACATTCCAACTCCGAGATGCTTACTCCAGTCCATGGAAGGATCGCTGGAGCTAGCATACCTTTTAGCATCCTTAGGATCGACAAAAACTTTCTGATTTGTATCACATACAACCTTTCCATACGAAGACTGGTAAGGAAACTCGTTTTGTCATCCATCTGCCAGATTTCATAAATGCAGCTAATGCTAACATGAATCTGACGGACTTAAGCATCGCTACGGATGAGAAAATCTCATCGCAGTCAACTCCTTGAACTTGTGAAAAACTCTTCGCCACAAGTCGAGCTTCATAGATGGTGACATTACCATCCACGTCCATCTTCTTCTTAAAGATCCATTTATCTCAATGGCTTGCCGATCTTTGGGCAAGTCCACCAAAGTCCATGCTTTGTTCTGATACATGGATCCTATCTCGGATTTCATGGCTTCTAACCATTTGTCGGAATTTGGGCCCACCATCACTTCTCCATAGCTCATAGGTTCATTGTTGTCTAGCAACATGACCTTCAAGACAGGATTACTGTACCACTCTGAAGTAGTACGTATCCATGTCACCCTACAAGGTACGGTAGTGACTTGATCCGAAACTTCATGAACACTATCATAAGCTTCTACTTCAATTGGTGTAGGTGCCACAGGAACAACTTCCTGTGCCCTGCTACACACTTGTTGAAGAGACGGTTCAATAACCTCATCAAGTCTCCACCATCCTCCCACTCAATTCTTTCGAGAGAAACTTTTCCTCGAGAAAGGACCCGATTCTAGAAACAATCCATATTGCTTTCGGATCTGAATTAGGAGGTATACCCAACTGTTTTGGGTTTCCTATGAAGATGCATTTTATCCGCTTTGGGTTCGAGCTTATCAACCTGAAACTTTTTCATATAAGCGTCGCAGCCCCAAACTTTTAAGAAACGACAACTTAGGTTTCTCTAAACCATAATTCATACGGTGTCATCTCATCGAAATTACGTGGTGCCCTATTTAAAGTGAATGTGGTTGTCTCTAATGCCTAACCCATGAACGATAGTGGTAATTCGATAAGAGACATCATGGTACGCACCATATCCAATAGGGTGCAACTATGATGTTCGGACACACCATCACATTATGGTGTTCCAGGCGGTATTAATTGCGAAACAATTTCCACAATGTCTTAATTGTGTGCCAAACTCGTAACTCAGATATTCATCTCTATGATCATATCATAGACATTTTATCCTCTTGTCACAATGATCTGCTACTTCACTCTGAAATTACTTGAACCATTCAATAATTCAGACTTGTGTTTCATCAAGTAAATATACTCAACATTTACTCGAATCATCTGTGAAGTAAGAACATAATGATATTCACTGCATGCCTCAGCACTCATTCGACTGCACACATCAAAATGTGTTACTTCCAACAAGTTGCTATCTTGTTCCATCTTACTGAAAATGAGGCTTTTCAGTCATCTTGCCCATGTGGTATGATTTGCATATCTCAAGTGATTCAAAATCAAGTGAGTCCGAACGATCCATTTGCATGGAGTTTCTTCATGCATATACACCAATAGACATGGTTCGCATGTCTCAAACTTTTCAAAAACGAGTGAGTCCAAAGATCCATCAACATGGAGCTTCTTCATGCGTTTTATACCATTATGACTTACATGGCAGTGCCACAAGTAAGTGGTACTATCATTACTATCTTATATCTTTTGGCATGAAAATGTGTATCACTACGACCGAGATTCAATAAACCATTCCATTAGGTGCAAGACCATTGAAGGTATTATTCAAAATTAGAGTAACCATTATTCTCCTTAAATGAATAACCGTATTGTGATAGACATAATCCAATCATGTCTATGCTCAACGCAAACACCAATCTCGGTGGTAGAGGGAGCGTGCGATGCTTGATCATATCAACCTTGGAAACACTTCCAACATATATCGTGAGCTCACCTTTAGCTAGTCTCCGTTTATTCCGTAGCTTTTATTTCGAGTTACTAACACTTAGCAACCGAACCGGTATCCAATACCCTGGTGCTACTAGGAGTACTAGTAAAGTACACATTAACATAATGTATATCCAATATACTTCTATCGACCTTGCCAGCTTTCTCATCTACCAAGTATCTAGGGTAATGCTGCTCCAGTGGTTGTTCCCCTTATTACAGAAGCACTTAGTCTCGGGTTTGGGTTCAACCTTGGGTTTCTTCACTAGAGCAGCAGCTGAATTGCCGTTTCATGAAGTATCCCTTTGTTCCCTTGCCCTTCTTGAAACTAGTGGTTTCACCAACCATCAACAATTGATGCTCCTTCTTGATTTCTACTTTCGCGGTGTCAAACATCATGAATATTTCAAGGATCATCATATCTATCCTTGATATGTTATAGTTAATCACAAAGCTCTAGCAGCTTGGTGGCAATGACTTTGGGGAAACATCACTATCTCATCTGGAGGATCAACTCCCACTCGATTCAAGTGATTGTTGTGCTCAGACAATCTGAGCACAAGCTCAACGATTGAGCTTTTTCCCTTAGTTTGCAGGCTAAGAAAATCGTCGGAGGTCTTATACCTCTTGACGTGGGCACGAGCCGGAAATCCCAATTTCAGCCCTCGAAACATCTCATATGTTCCGCGACGTTTCGAAAACGTCTTTGGTGCCTCTACTTAAACCATTTAATTGAACTATCACGTAGTTATCAAAACGTGTATGTCCGATGTTCGCAACATCGACAAACGACGTTGGGGTTCAGCACACTGAGCGGTGCATTAAGGACATAAGCTTTCTACTGATCGCATAATCGCTACTATCAACTTTCAACTATATTTTCTCTAGGAACATATCTAAACAGTGGAACTAAAGCGCGAGCTTACGACATAATTTGCAAAAGGTCTTTTGACTATGTTCAGGATAATTAAGTTCATCTTATGAACTCCCACTTAGATAGACATCCCTCTGGTCATCTAAGTGATCACATGATCCGAGTCAACTAGGCCGTGTCCGATCATCACGTGAGATGGACTAGCCAACGTCGGTGAACATCTTCATGTTGATCGTATCTACTATACGACTCATGCTCGACCTTTCGGTCTCCGTGTTCCGAGGCCATGTCTGTACACGCTAGGCTCGTCAAGTTAACCCTAAGTGTTTTCGCGTGTGTAAATCTGTCTTACACCCGTTGTATGTGAACGTAAGAATCCATCACACCCGATCATCACGTGGTGCTTAGAAGCGACGAACTGTAGCAACGGTGCACAGTTAGGGGAGAACACTTCTTGAAATTTGTGTAAGGGATCATCTTATTTACTACCGTCGTCCTAAGTAAACAAGATGCATAAACATAATAAACATCACATGCAATTATATAGTAGTGACATGATATGGCCAATATCATATAGCTCCATTGATCTCCATCTTCGGGGCTCCATGATCATCATCGTTACCGGCATGACACCATGATCTCCATCATCATGATCTCCATCATCGTGTCTCCATGAAGTCATCTCGCCAACTTATTACTTCTACTACTATGGCTACCGGTTAGCAATAAAGTAAAGTAATTACATGGCGTTGTTCAATGACACGCAGGTCATACAATAAATAAAGACAACTCCTAAGGCTCCTGCCGGTTGTCATACTCATTGACATGCAAGTCGTGAATCCTATTACAAGAACATGATCAACCTCGTACATCACATATCATTCATCACATTCTTGTTGGCCATATCACATCACATAGCATACCCTGCAAAAACAAGTTAGACGTCCTCTAATTGTTGTTGCATGTTTTACGTGGCTGCTATGGGTTTCTAGCAAGAACGTTTCTTACCTACGCAAGACCACAACGTGATATGCCAATTGCTATTTACCCTTCATAAGGACCCTTTTCATCGAATCCGTTCCGACTAAAGTGGGAGAGACTGGCACCCGCTAGCCACCATATGCACCAAGTGCATGTCAATCGGTGGAACCTGTCTCACGTAAGAGTACGTGTAAGGTCGGTCCGGGCCGCTTCATCCCACAATACCGTCGAAACAAGATTGGACTAGTAACGGTAAGCATATTGAACAACATCAACGCCAACAACTACTTTGTGTTCTACTCGTGCAAAGAATCTACGCAATAGACCTAGCTCATGATGCCACTGTTGGGGAACGTAGCAGAAATTCAAAATTTTCCTACGTGTCACCAAGATCTATCTATGGAGAGACCAGCAACGAGTAGAAAGAGAATGCATCTACATACCCTTGTAGATCGCTAAGCGGAAGCGTTCAAGAGAACGGGGTTGAAGGAGTCGTACTCGTCGTGATCCAAATCACCGGAGATCCTAGTGCCGAACGGACGGCACCTCCGCGTTCAACACACGTACAGCCCGGTGATGTCTCCCATGCCTTGATCCAGCAAGGAGAGAGGGAGAGGTTGAGGAAGACTCTGTCCAGCAGCAGCACAACGACGTGGTGGTGGTGGAGGAGCGTGGCAATCCTGCAGGGCTTCGCCAAGCATCGCGAGAGAGGAGGAGCACTTGGGAGAGGGAGGGCTGCGCCAGGGGCAAGGGTGAAGCTCCCATGCGCCTCCCCACTATATATAGGGGTGGAGGGGGCTGGTTTCTTGCCCTCCAAGTCCATTGGGGCGTTGGCAAAGGTGGGAGGAAAGAAATCCCATTATTTCCTTCCCCACCGATTGTTATCCCCCCTTTTTAGGGATCTTGATCTTATCCCTTCGGGATATGATATTATTCCTTCTAAGGGGGGATCTTGGTGCGCCTTGACCAGGGGTGTGGGGCCTTGCCCCCACTACCCACGTCCATGTGGGTCCCCCCATGCAGGTGGGCCCCACTCCGGAACCTTCTAGAACCTTCCTGGTACAATACCGAAAAATCCCGAACATTTTCCGGTGGCCAAAATAGGACTTCCCATATATAAATCTTTACCTCCGGACCATTCCGGAACTCCTCGTGACGTCCGGGATCTCATCCGGGACTCCGAACAACATTCGGTAACCACATACAAACTTCCTTTATAACCCTAGCGTCATCGAACCTTAAGTGTGTAGACCCTACGGGTTCGGGAGACATGTAGACATGACCGAGACGTTCTCTGGTCAATAACCAACAGCGGGATCTGGATACCCATGTTGGCTCCCACATGTTCCACGATGATCTCATCGGATGAACCACGATGTCAAGGACTCAGTCGATCCCGTATACAATTCCCTTTGTCTAGCGGTATGTTACTTGCCCGAGATTCGATCGTCGGTATCCAATACCTTGTTCAATCTCGTTACCGGCAAGTCACTTTACTCGTTCCGTAACACATCATCCCGTGATCAACTCCTTGGTCACATTGCGCATATGATGATGTCCTACCGAGTGGGCCCAGAGATACCTCTCCGTTTACACGGAGTGACAAATCCCAGTCTCGATCTGCATAAAACAATAGATACTTTCGGAGATACCTGTAGTGCACCTTTATAGTCACCCAGTTACGTTGTGACGTTTGATACACCCAAAGCACTCCTACGGTATCCAGGAGTTACACGCTCTCATGGTCAAAGGAAGAGATACTTGACATTGGCAAAGCTCTAGCAAACGAACTACACGATCTTTGTGCTAGGCTTAGGATTGGGTCTTGTCCATCACATCATTCTCCTAATGATGTGATCCCGTTATCAACGACATCCAATGTCCATAGCCAGGAAACCATGACTATCTGTTGATCACAACGAGCTAGTCAACTAGAGGCTCACTAGGGACATATTGTGGTCTATGTATTCACATGTGTATTACGATTTCCGGATAATACAGTTATAGCATGAATAAAAGACAATTATCATGAACAAGGAAATATAATAATACTTTTATTATTGCCTCTAGGGCATATTTCCAACATGACCCCCCTCTCTCATATAGTAAAGTATAAATAAAATTGGTTATTCTAACGACGAGGCGTCGTGATTTGGTAACGGAGGCCACCACCGAAGTGGCGTCTCTTAAGAAAGCGCTGTCCTAGGCCGAACACAAGGCGGCCTTGAAACGCGAGGAGCGCAAAAAGCAAGAAGCCCGAGTGGGCGAAGTACAAGAAGATCTCCAGGAGCTCGGCTAAAGGTTCGAGTCCGTGGAGCATGAGCTTAAAGCAAAAGAGGCCGAGCTTGCGAAGGCCCTTACAAGTATAAAAGATGCCAAGGCCGAAGCCAAGAGGACACAACAGGAAATCCAGGAGGCCAAAAAGATAGCGGCGGGTAAGAAATTCTTTATGCAAAGCAAACATGTGGAGGAGGCGTTTCTTTTACTTACACGAGTTCGGAGCTCTCCAGGGGCATTCGCAGATCTTCCATGCAGCATATCAGACGCCGCGGAGTTCTACCGTGCTCAGGAGGGGAGCTCAACGGAGAAGCTGTTCTGGTCCCAGTATGCTGGGGCTGAACATCCAACGTCTCTGAGTGACCAACTGAAGCAGCTGGTTCAACTCCACAGGGCAGCCGAAGTGGCTATGAAGGATTTCATAGTCCGGATGTGGCCTGGTGAGCCCCTGCCCACTAGCTACTTCGGCCTGATCAAGCGGATGGTGAATGTCTGTCCGCGACTGGAAGTCATCAAGCGATCCATTTGCATTGAGGGTGCCCGCCGGGCCCTTGCCCGTGCAAAGGTGCATTGGGGCAAGCTGGATGCGGAGAAGCTGGTGAAGGACGGGCCGCCAGAGGGCAAGCCACATCGCATTCCCAAGAAGTATTATGATGGCGTTATGAAGGGTGCTCGCCTCGTGGCCGATGAATGTACCAAGGACATAATTTTTGAATGAATTCACTTCTGTCATGTTTGTAACTGAAAGACGAAGTTACTTGCGCCATGTAGCGCTTTTGTTATTTAAAATATTACCTTTTGTGCGGCTGTTTATCAAATTCTGAAAGTAGGCCAGTCGTCGGCTTCCGCCCCCATGTAACTAGTACTGGGGTGTTCGTGGATAACCCGGACACTCTTTATACAAATGTTTGGTCCCTTAAGGAGGTGTCCAGCGCAGCGAACAAGGCAATCGGACTATGCGGCTTTATAACCTTCACTTAGCCATATAAGTCTACAATTTTAAATTTCGGCGAAGCCCCTAGAATCCGGAAGACCGAATTGGGGCTCTATACACGCCTAGATCGAACGAAGCCGATTTATCGCCTAAAGTGGAAAAATCTTTAAGGATTTTAAGGCCTCTTGAACAGCGACCAGCTCTTGCCACATCATGCCGGTCAGTTTTCGGCTTTCTCTACTGAGGTGCTCGTCCGGAAGAACCAGGGCACAATCGCAGTAGTTCTCCCTGCGCTACCTTAGCCGATATAATGGAACGTAAGGCACCAAAACAAGGGAGCCGGGCTATCCCAACTGTAGACCCAAGACATGATTCGGAGCTAATGCATATAATGCTATAAGTTCGGGGTGCCGCACTGTTGAAAGTGTTCGGACTTGTCTTACCGTATTATGGGGCGCCATAAGAAGCCCCTGGCAAACTTAACGTACCAAAGTGTACGGATGCAAAATCAAATAGACATTTGTAAGAAAAATGCTCAAATAAGAATAATAAGCTGACGCTGTATATGATCTCCCATTGATGAATAATACGTTTAGGCATATGTTTAGAATGAATGCGTTAAGCGGAGATAAATAGGTTTATTTGATATATCCTATCCAGAGGCAGACTACAGATAGGTAGATAAAGCAGGTATAACGATCGTAAATAGATTCCACCTGGGTATTTCCTTCTGTGCGCAAAGCCTGTTGCCTCCTTGGTTTTCTCTCCTATGTAGGTCCGACAATCCGGCTCTTCTGGAGAAGCTGTACTAAACCAATGTCCTTAAAGGTAAAAGGAAAGGTTACGAGGCAATACCGTACTGTTGACTGAGCCGCTGCTACGCCTCCACCTGTGCCCATGGTATTTTGAGTGCGTAATTGTGTACGCGTGGCACAAATGCTGCTTTGATGGGATTTGAGCGGAGGCCATACTACTAATCATGCTCTTGGCGTGCCTGCTGATCTTGTTGTGGGGTGTTCCGCCCTCGCTTGACGGAGCTTGAGGTTCTCGTCGCCGGATTGGTGGTTTGCCGGAGGAGGCTGCATTGTACTTCTACCGCAAGGGCTGCAGTGTGCTCTTCTATACGAAGAGAGCGGTCCATATTTCCGTTGACTGTTATGACCCTACGCGGGCCTGGCATCTTGAGCTTGAGGTATGCATAGTGTGGTACCGCATTGAATCTAGCGACTGCGGTTCATCCGAGCAGTGCGTGGTAACCACTGCGGAAAGGGACGATATCGAAGATTAGCTCTTTGCTTCGGAAGTTATCCGGAGATCCAAAGACCACTTCCAATGTTATAGAGCCCGTACAACAGGCCTCTACTCCAGGAATTACACCTTTAAAGGTGGTTTTTGTGGGCTTAATCCTTGAAGGATCGATGCCCATTTTGCACACTGTGTCCTGGTAAAGCAGGTTCAAGCTGCTGCCTCCGTCCATGAGGACTCTTGTGAGGTGAAATCCGTCTATGATTGGGTTTAGAACCAATGTGGCCAAGCCGCCGTGACGGATGCTAGTAGGATGATCCCTATGATCAAAGGTGGTCGGACAAGCTGACCATGGGTTGAATTTGGGGACGATTGGCTCCATCGCGTAGACATCCTATAGTGCTCGCTTCCGTTCCCGCTTGGGGATGTGTGTGGCGTAGATCATGTTGACCGTTTTCACCTAGGGGGGAAATTTCTTCTGTCCCCCCATGTTCGGAGACCGGGGTTCCTCGTCATCGTCGCTATGCAGCCCCTTGTCCTTGTTTTCGGTGTTTATCTTGCCGGCCTGTTTAAATACCCAGCAGTCTCTATTGGTGTGGTTGGTTGGCTTGTCCGGGGTGCCATGAATTTGGCACGAGCGCTCCAGTATACGGTCTAGACTGGACGGTCCCTGATTGTTGCATTTGAATGGCTTCTTCCGCTGACCAGATTTGGATCCGCTGAATCCGGCATTGACCGCCGTGTCTTCGGTGTTGTCGCCGTTGTTCCGTCGCTTGTGTCTGTTGTGCCGTAGCTTGCCATTATTGTCACGGACGTCTGAAGTGCCAGAATGTGGCATAGTGCTGCTGCGAGCCAACCAACTATCCTCGCCCGCGGGTCATTAGTGTCGTGAGAGCTGCCATAGACTTGGGTTTCTCCTGGCCGAGGTGTCGGGCAAGCCACTCGTCACGAATATTATGCTTGAAGGCCGCCAGGGCTTCGGCGTCCGGACAGTCGACTATTTGGTTCTTTTTAGTTAGGAACGGAGTCCAGAATTTCCTGGCTGATTCTCCGGGCTGTTGAGTAATGTGGCTCAAGTCATCGACATCTGGAGGTCGCACATATGTGCCTTGGAAGTTGTCAAGAAATGCGTCTTACAGGTTTCCCAACTGCCAATGGAATTTGCGGGCAGGCTGTTTAGCCAGTGTCGGGCGGGTCCTTTGAGCTTAAGGGGAAGATACTTGATGGCATGTAGATCATCTCCGCGGGCCATGTGAATGTGGAGAAGGAAATCTTCGATCCATACTGCAGGGTCTATTGTGCCATCGTATGATTCGATGTTTAGGGGTTTGAACCCTTCTGGGAATTCATGATCCATTACTTCATCGGTGAAGCAGAGGGGGTGTGCGGCGCCTCTGTGCCGGGCTATGTCGCGACGCAGTCCGGCTGCGTCCGGCTGGTTATATTCGGCCCGGCCGGATTTGCTGTTAGTGTATCCGGTATGACGATCATCATCATGTGTTGCAGCGCGCCCCCGTGAACCGTAGATCGATCTTGGTTGTCCTGCGGCGTTATCCCGTTTATCGCGCAGGTCCTGAGTATTGCCCCGAGCCATAGTAAACTGGCGCGGGGGTGCAGGCTGGTATTCGGGCTGATATGCCGTTTTATCCCGACCTCGAGGCAGCCGGTCAGCCGTGTGGCGCTTGAGTCCATATTCCTCGGCTGCCAGGACTTCTGTCCATCTATCTGTGAGTAGGTCTTGATCAGCTTGAAGCTGCTGCTGTTTCTTCTTCAGGCTTCTCGCAGTGGCAATAAGCCGACGCTTGAAGCGCTCCTGCGCCGCGGGGTCCTCGGGCACGCCGAACTCGTCGTCGCCGATGCTAATCTCGTCTTCGGAGGAAGGCATGTAGTTGTCCTCCTCCGGATACCCGTCCGTCGCCTGTTCGCCTGGGCTGTCCTGCCCATCTTCCTGCTCGGCCTGCTCGAAGGCGGGCTGTTCGGGATTGTATTCATCGTCGACACCATCTGGATTATTTTTGTCCCCGGTACCGGTATTGCCTTGGCGGGGCTTGGAGCGGCGCTGGCGACGGCCATGCTTTGCTTTTTTCTTGGAGGGGTTATTCTCCATTGCCTCATTGCCATTAGTTTCTTTTGGAGTGTCCACCATATATATATATATATCATATGAAGAGGTGGCTGTCCACCGCCCTGTGAGCAGTGGCTCCTGTACATCTCCGACATTGTTGTCCATACCGTCGATGTCTTCGAAGTCGAAGTCAAGCACGTCGGTTAAATCATCGATCGTGGCAATGAAGTGGGTGGTGGGTGGGCAGCAAATTTCTTCGTCGCCTGCTTCCCACTCAAGCCGAACATACTTCGTCCCAGAGCCTCCCAACAAAGAGAGAGACTTTAATGAGTTCAGCATGTCGCCAAAGGGCGAGTGCTGAAAGATGTCCGCAGCGGTAAACTCCACTACCGGAGCCCAACCCGGCTCGACTGGCTCGAGAGTGTGCAAACAGGGACCAACAACCGGACACGAGTCCGGGGGCCCGGGGATACAGGCCTCCATAGAGATGCGACCTGTGTTCGGCTCCATCACCGATGAGCGTGCGGCCTGTGGGACGGGGTCTACCCCTCCGTCCTTGGGCAACGCAACCTATTCCGGGTTTAAATCCGGGGCTGCTGCAGGGGTGATGTCCTGAGCATTGTCCGACAGCAGGTCTAAGCCGTGCTCATCGTGACTGTCCGGCGCTCCTGGCACAGGCCCGAATCCGTCGAAGATCAAATCTCCATGAATGTTCGCCATGTAGTTCAGTTTTCCGAACCTGACCTGGTGGCCAGGGGCGTAGCTGTCGATCTGCTCCAAATGACCAAGCGAATTGGCCCGCAGTGCGAAGCCGCCGAACACAAAGATCTGTCCAGGGAGAAAAGTCTCGCCCTGGACCGTGTTGTTGGCGATTGAAGATGCCATCAAGCCTTGAAGCAACGACACAGAGGAACTCTCAATGAAAGCACCAATGTCGGTGTCAAAACCGGTGGATCTCGGGTAGGGGGTCCCGATCTGTGTGTCTTAGGCTGATGGTAACAGGAAGCAAGGGACACAATGTTTACCCAGGTTCGGACCCTCTCGATGGAGGTAAAACCCTACTTCCTTCTTGATTAATATTGAAGATATGAGTAGTACAAGAGTAAATCTACCACGAGATCATAGAGGCTAAACCCTAAGAGCTAGGCTATGATGGTATGATTGTAATTGTGATCGGCCTTCTAAGGACCATCCTCTCCGGTTTATATAGACATCGGAGAGGACTAGGGTTTACATGGAGTCGGTTACAAGGAAGGAAATATAATATCCGGATCTCCAAGCTTGTCTTCCACGCAAAGGAGAGTCCCATACGGACACGGGCCGAAGTCTTGAGTCTTGTATCTTCATGCTTCAATAGTCCAGACGATGTATACAGTCCGGCTGTCCGGATACCCCCTAATCCATGACTCCCTCAGGTACTCCCGGATCTCCAAGTTTCTTTGGTATTCCACCCTTAAAAGTATAATTAGCAAGCATGGTGGAAATTTCAGCTTCCGGTATCTTTCTTTTATTTGTAATGATATCCTTCATATACTTAGCATAAGGATTTACTTTAAGCATATCAGTTAAGCGCATACGTAAGAAGATAGGTCTAATCATTTCAGCAAAGCGCTCAAAATCCTCATCATCCTTTGTCTTGGATGGTTTAGGAGGAAAGGGCATGGGTTTCTGAACCCATGGTTCTCTTTCTCTACTGTGCTTCCTAGCAACAAAATCTCTCTTATCATAACGTTGATTCTTTGATTGTGGGTTATCAAGATCAATAGCAGGTTCAACTTCTACTTCATTATTTTTGCTAGGTTGAGCATCAACATGAACATTACCATTAACATTATCACTAGGTTCATGTTCATCACCTGATTGTGTTTCAGCATCAGAAATAGAAATATCAATGGGATTCTCACGTGTGTCTATAACAGGTTCGCTAGAAGCATGCAAAGTCCTATCATTTTTCTTTTTCTTCTTTTTGGAAGAACTAGGTGCCTCTAAATTATTTCTCTGAGAATCTTGCTCGATTCTCTTAGGGTGGCCTTCAGGATACAAAGGTTCCTGAGTCATTCTACCAGTTCTAGTAGCCACTCTAACAGCAAAGTCAGGTTTATTATTTAATTCATCGAGCAAATCATTTTGAGCTTTAAGTACTTGCTCAGCTTGAGTAGCAACCATAGAATCATATTTGCTAACGAGTTTAAGTTCACCTTTAACTCTAGCCATATAATCACTCACGCGTCCTATCTCGAAAGCATTGTTCTTTAATTCTCTACCAACATAAGCATTAAAACTTTCTTGTCTAGCCATAAAGTCCTAAATTCATCTAAGCATGGGCTATGAAATTTAGTGGAGGGAATTTCAACTTTATCATATCTATAGAGAGAATTTACCTTTACTACCTGTGTCGGGTTATCAAGACAATGTGGTTCTTCAACAGGTGGTATATTAAGACCATGTATTTCTTCAATAGGTGGTAAATTCTTAACATCTTCAGCTTTTATACCTTTTTCTTTCATTGATTTCTTTGCCTCTTGCATATCTTCAGGACTGAGAAATAGAACACCTCTCTTCTTCGGAGTGGGTTTAGGAATAGGCTCAGGAGTTGGCTCAATTGGTTCAGGAATTGCCTCAGGAATTTGCTCAGGAAGAGTCCAATTATTTTCATTAGTCAACATATTATTCGATAGTAATTCAGCTTCATCGACAGTTCTTTCCCTAAAAACACAACCAGCACAACTATCCAAGTAGTCCTTGGAAGCATCTGTTAGTCCATTGTAAAAGATATCAAGTATCTCATTTTTCTTAAGAGGATGATCAGGCAAAGCATTAAGTAATCGGATAAGCCTCCCCCAAGCTTGTGGGAGACTCTCTTCTTTAGTTTGCCCAAAATTATATATTTCCCGCAAGGCAGCTTGTTTCTTATGAGGAGGGAAATATATAGCAAAGAAGTAATAAATCATATCCTGGGGACTACGCACACAACCAGGAGCAAGAGAATTAAACCAAGTCTTAGCATCACCCTTTAATGAGAACGGAAATATCTTAAGGATATAGTAATAGCGAGATTTATCATCATTAGTAAACAGGGTGGCTATATCATTCAACTTGGTAAGATGTGCCACAACAGTTTCAAATTCAAGGCCATAAAAAGGATCAGATTCAACCAAAGTAATAATCTTAGGATCAACAGAGAATTCATAATCCTTATCAGTAGCACAGATAGGTGAAGTAGCAAAAGCAAGGCCAGGTTTCATTCTAGCATTAAGAGATTGCTGCTTCCATTTAGCTAATAATTTTTTAAGATCATATCTATCTTTACAAGCAAAGATAGCTTTAGTAGCTTCCTCATTCATAACATAACCCTCAGGAACAACAGGTAATTCATAATCAGGGGGAGAACTTTCATCATCACTATCATCAACAATAGCATCTTCAATAATTTCATTCTCTCTAACCCTAGCAAGTTGTTCATCAAGAAATTCACCTAATGGCACAGTAGTATCACACACAGAAGTAGTTTCGTCATAAGTATCATGCATAGAAGAAGTGGCATCATCAATAACATGCGACATATAAGAATTCATAGCAGTAGCAGGTTTAGGTGTCGCAAACTTACTCATAACAGAAGGAGAATCTAGTGCAGAGCTAGATGGCAGTTCCTTACCTCCCCTCGTAGTTGAGGGCAGAATCTTAGTTTTTGTGTCTTTCCAGTTCTTCATAGTGATCAACAGATATAAATCCCAAGTGACTCAAAGAATAGAGCTATGCTCCCCGGCAACGGCGCCAGAAATTAGTCTTGATAACCCACAAGTGTAGGGGATCGCAACATCTTTCGAGGGTAAAGTATTCAACCCAAATTTATTGATTCGACACAAGGGGAGGCAAAGAATATTATTGAGTATTAGCAGTTGAGTTGTCAATTCAACCACACCTGGATAACTTAGTATCTGTAGCAAAGTATTTAGTAGCAAAGTAGTATGATAGTAAAGGTAACAGTGGTAAAAGTAAAGATAATAGTTTCATAGTAATTGTAACAGTAGCAACGGAAAAGTAAATAAGCGAAACACAAGATGTGAAAAGCTCGTAGGCATTGGATCAGTGATGGATAATTATGTTGGATGCGATTCCTCATGTAATAGCTATAACATAGGGCGACACAGAACTAGCTCCAATTCATCAATGTAATGTAGGCATATATTCCGAATATAGTCATACATGCTTATGGAAAAGAACATGCATGACATCTTTTGTCCTACCCTCCCGTGGCAGCGGGGTCCTAGCGGAAACTAAGGGATATTAAGTCCTCCTTCTAATAGAGAACCGGACCAAAGCATTAACACATAGTGAATACATGAACTCCTCAAACTACGGTCATCACCGAGAAGTATCCCGATTATTGCACTTCGGGGTTGTCGGATCATAACACATAATAGGTGACTATAGACTTGCAAGATAGGATCAAGAACACACATATATTCATTAAAACATAATAGGTTCAGATCTGAAATCATGGCACTCGGGCCCTCGCGACAAGCATTAAGCATAGCAAAGTCATAGCAACATCAATCTTAGAACATAGTGGATACTGATGACCCACAAGTATAGGGGATCTATCGTAGTCCTTTCGATAAGTAAGAGTGTCGAACCCAACGAGGAGCAGAAGGAAATGATAAGCGGTTTTCAGCAAGGTATTCTCTGCAAGTACTGAAATAAGTGGTAACAAATAGTTTTGTGATAAGATAAATTGTAACGAGCAACAAGTAACAAAAGTAAACAAAGTGCATCAAGGTGGCCCAATCCTTTTTGTAGCAAAGGACAAGCCTGGAGAAACTCTTATAATAGGAAAAGCGCTCCCGAGGACACATGGGAATATCGTCAAGCTAGTTTTCATCACGCTCATATGATTCGCGTTTGGTACTTTGATAATTTGATATGTGGGTGGACCGGTGCTTGGGTACTGCCCTTACTTGGACAAGCATCCCACTTATGATTAACCTCTATTGCAAGCATCCGCAACTACAACAAAAGTATTAAGGTAAACCTAACCATAGCATGAAACATATGGATCCAAATCAGCCCCTTACGAAGTAACGCATAAACTAGGGTTTAAGCTTCTGTCACTCTAGCAACCCATCATCTACGTATTACTTCCCAATGCCTTCCTCTAGGCCCAAATAATGGTGAAGTGTTATGTAGTCGACGTTCACATAACACCACTAGAGGCTAGACAACATACATCTCATCAAATATATCGAACAAATACCAAATTCACATGACTACTAATAGCAAGACTTCTCCCTTGTCCTCAGGAACAAACGTAACTACTCACAAAGCATATTCATGTTCATAATCAGAGGGGTAATAATGTGCATAAAGGATCTGAACATATGATCTTCCACCAAATAAACCAACTAGCATCAACTACAAAGAGTAATCAACACTACTAGCAACCTACTAGCACCAATACCGGACTTGGAGACAAGAATTGGATACAAGAGATGAACTAGGGTTTGGAGATGAGATGGTGCTGGTGAAGATGTTGATGGAGATTGCCCTCTCCCGATGAGAGGAGCGTTGGTGATGACGATGGTGATGTTTCCCCCTCCCAGAGGGAAGTGTCCCCGGCAGAACAGCTCTGCCGGAGCCCTAGATTGGTTCCGCCAAGGTTCCGCCTCATGGCGGTGGAGTCTCGTCCCGAAAGGTTGCCTTCTATTTTTTTTCTCATCGAAAGACTTCATATAGGAGAAGATGGGCGTAGGAGAGCCACCAGGGGGCCCACGAGGTA
>NC_041393.1:57494910-57572899 GCF_002162155.2 Triticum dicoccoides | reverse complement strand
CCCCCACCCTCGTGAGCAGGGTGTGGGCCCCCTGGCCTTCATCTTTGGCGATGATTTTTCTTTATTTATTTTAAGATATTCCGTGGAGTTTCAGGACTTTTGGAGTTGCGCAGAATAGGCCTCCAATATTTGCTCCTTTTCCAGCCCATAATTCCACCTGCCGGCATTCTCCCTCTTCATGTAAACCTTGTAAAATAAGAGAGAATAGCCATAAGTATTGTGACATAACGTGAAATAACAGCGCATAATGCAATGAATATTGATATAAAAGCATGATGTAAAATGGACGTATCAACTCCCCCAAGCTTAGACTTCGCTTGTCCTCAAGCGAAAAGCCGATAATAATAAATATGTCCTCATGTTTAGAGGTAGAGGCGTCGATAAAAATAAAATAC
This sequence comes from Triticum dicoccoides, assembly GCF_002162155.2. Classification (NCBI taxonomy): domain Eukaryota; kingdom Viridiplantae; phylum Streptophyta; class Magnoliopsida; order Poales; family Poaceae; genus Triticum; species Triticum dicoccoides. The sequence goes on along the minus strand of NC_041393.1, from coordinate 57,572,504 downwards.
GGGCATGAAGGCATCATGATTATTTCCATAACAGCAACGTGTAGAGATTTTGTCATATGATTACTTATGTTCAAGTGATGATCTTTTCACAAAGCAAAAAGTATGAATCAGAAAGCTTATTGAGCACCAACAATTTATAACCTCAGTCATTGAAGCAATTGCAATTTATCATAACATCGGAAAGAGTCTATGTCAGAGCTTAAAAGCAAGTCCACATACTCAACTATCACTTAGTCCTTCATAATTGCTAACACTCACGCGATACTTGTGGTTACGGAGTTTGAATCGGACACAGAGAAAGATAGGGGCTTATAGTTTTTTCCCCACAACCTTTTACCTCAAGGGTAATGTCAACAATAATAATTCATGCTCCCCTACATCCAATTAGATATATATATCATGTTCTTTCCAACATGGTGAGCTTGCCAAAGGATAAAATGAAAAAGGAAAGGTGAAGATCACCGTGACTCTTGCATAAGGTAGAGGATAATAATAAAAGATAGGCCCTTCGCAGAGGGAAGCAGAGGTTGTCATGCGTGTTTAGGGTTGATGCACAAAATCTTAATGCAAAAGAACATCACTTTATATTGCCCCTTGTATGTGGACCTTTATTATGCAGTCCGTCGCTTTTATTACGTCCACAACAAGTTCGTACAAAGCTTATTTTCTCCGCACTAATAAGTCATGCATATTTAGAGAGCAATTTTTATTGTTTGCACCGATGACAACTTACTTGAAGGATCTTACTCAATCCATAGGTAGATATGGTGGACTCTCATGGCAAAACTGGTTTAAGGGTATTTGGAAGCACAAGTAGCATTTCTACTTGGTGCTGAGAATTTGGCTAGCATGAGGGGGAAAGGCAAGCTCAACACGTTAGAGGATCCATGACAATATACTTTATCTCAGATATAAGAAAGCATAACTCATCATATTGTCTTCCTTGTCCAACCTCAACTCTTTAGCATGTCATATTTTAATGAGTGCTCCCAATCATAAAAGATGTCAATGATAATATATCTATATGTGAAACCTCTCTTTCCTTATTACTTCCTATTAATTGCAACGATGACCAAAGCTATATTTGCCAACTCCCAACAACTTTTAATCATCATACTCTCTCTATGTGAAGTCATTACTTTCAATAAGATCAATATGGACTCTTTGATTCTTTTTATTCTTTTCTTCTATTCACCCAAGATCATGGCAAAATAATCAAGCCCTTGACTCAACACTAATCTTTATTAAATAGCTCACGGACTCGATTACAAAGAAGGATCATAAAGAAAACTCAAAACTAGATCATGCCATGACTTTATTCTACTAAATCAAGATACTACTAATAGGATCGAACTAAGAAAAACGGTAAAGATAGGAGTTGTGATGGTGATATGATACCAGGGAACCTCCCCCAAGCTTGGCAATTGCCAAGGGGAGTGCCCATACCCATGTGATTATATCTTCAGAGGTGGTGAAGTAGGAGTTGTTGCACTTTTCTTCTCTAACTTACGCTTGAGGCTAAAAATTTCCTCCCTCAGATCCTCATTCTCGAGCTCAAGTTTCATTATCTTCTTGCATAGTGTTGCCTTGCTGTCCTGCAAAAAACGTGGTGGGATAGATTGGACCTTAGGGAGGCTTGACTTCTTGAACTCCACATGCATATCACCAGGTTGAGGCAGTGGGTAGTCCTCTTCATCAGAGCTTGTCTCCTCCTTCCTCTTTGGATCATAGTCTTCTTCTTCCTCTGTGGTCCAGCCATAGTGTTCCACATCCCCATATACTCTTGGATTTGCAATATAATCAGCTATGTAGCTCTCTCCCTCCGAATCTTGAGACGACATCTTGTTCAAATCTACAGCAGGAACAGCTCGAAACGAAAACATCGGATATTTGCGTGATACGAGAGTCAGAACCTTCGGGAGTATATATAATGAATTTTTACCGACCAAAATACGTATCGTACAAGAAAACAGAGTCCGGAGAGCACATGAGGTGCTCATGAGGTAGGGGGCACGCCCAGGAGGGTAGGGCGCGCCCTCCACCCTCGTGGAGGCCTCGTGTCCCTCCCGGACTGCCACTTATTTTTATATTTTTTTAAATATTCCAAAACGGAGAAATATTGCCTTAGAAATTGTTTTGGAGTCGGTTTACTTACCACCACATACCTATTCCTTTTCGGAATCTGAAGCGGGCTGGAAGGTGTCCCTTATGTATTCCTCCGGGGTTACGGTTTCAATAATATTGGTTTCAACATTTATAGGATTACCTGAGATATAGTGTTTGATCCTTTGACCGTTTACCACATTCGGATTTGTGCCTTCGAAGTTGTTGATTTTTATGGCACCGGAACGATAGACCTCCTCGATAACGTAGGGACCTTCCCATTTAGAGAGAAGTTTTCCTGCAAAAAATCTTAAACGAGAGTTGTATAGCAATACATAATCACCTACATTAAACTCACGCTTTTGTATCCTTTTGTCATGCCATCTTTTAACTTTTTCTTTTCAAACTTGCCGGTGAGAAGAGGTTATTTGGTATTAGCTCCCTTGATGAATGGAGAACCCAAGCTTATGAAAATGCCTTATGTTCTAGTCCGAGAGGTAAGTGACATGCTTTTCCATAAATCATTTTATACGGAGACATACCCATAGGATTCTTATATGCAGTTCTGTAGGCCCATAATGTGTCGTCCAGTTTCTTGGACCAATTCTTTCTATACCTATTGACAGTCTTTTGCAAAATTAATTTGAGCTCTCTATTTCTCAATTCTACTTGACCACTAGACTGTGGGTGATAAGGAGATGCAATCCTATGATTAACGTCATATTTAGCAAGCATTTTACGGAAAGCACCATGAATAAAATGTGAACCACCATCAGTCATAAGATATCTAGGGACTCCAAACCTTGGAAAAATAACTTCCTTAAGCATTTTAATAGAAGTGTTATGATCAGCACTACTAGTTGGAATAGCTTCTACCCACTTAGTAACGTAATCAACAGCAACTAAAATATGTGTGTATCCATTAGAGGCAGGAAAAGGTCCCATATAATCAAAGCCCCAAACATCAAATGGTTCAATAACAAGTGAATAATTCATAGGCATTTCTTGACGTCTACTAATATTACCAATTCTTTGACATTCATCGCAAGACAAAACAAACTTACGGGCATCCTTGAAGAGAGTAGGCCAATAAAAACCAGATTGCAATACCTTATGTGCAGTTCTATCTCCAGCATGGTGTCCTCCATAAGCTTCGGAGTGACACTTGCGTAGGATCTGTTCCTGTTCATGCTCAGGTACACAACGTCTAATGACACAATCTACTCCTTCTTTATAAAGATGTGGGTCATCCCAAAAGTAAGGTCGCAAGTCATAGAAAAACTTTTTCTTTTGTTGGTATGTGAAGCTAGGTGGTATAAATTTAGCAACAATATAATCAGCATAATCAGCATACCATGGAGTGCTACGAGAAGTGCTTATGACATTTAATTGCTCATCAGGGAAGCTATCATCAATAGGTAGTGGGTCATCAAGAACATTCTCTAACCTAGATAAGTTGTCTGCAACGGGGTTCTCAGCTCCCTTTCTATCAACAATATGCAAATCAAATTCTTGTAGCAAGAGAACCCATCTAATGAGTCTAGGTTTTGCATCCTTCTTTTCCATAAGATATTTAATAGCAGCATGATCAGTGTGAATAGTTACTTTAGAATCAACAATATAGGGTCTGAATTTATCACAATCAAATACAACTGCTAAAAGTTCCTTTTCGGTGGTAGCATAATTTCTTTGAGCATTGTCTAGAGTCTTACTAGCATAATGGATAACATTTAATTTCTTATCAACTCTTTGCCCTAGAATAGCACCTACAGCATAATCACTAGCATCACACATGATTTCAAAGGGTAAATTCCAATCAGGTGGCTGAACAACAGGTGCAGAGACTAATGCTTTCTTAAGTATTTTAAATGCTTCTACACAATCATCATCAAAGACAAATGGTACATCTTTTTGTAATAAATTAGTCAGAGGCCGAGAAATTTTGAGAAGTCCTTAATGAACCTCCTATAAAATCCGGCGTGACCAAGGAAACTTCCTATACCTTTGATGTCCTTGGGACATGGCATCTTTTCAATAGCATCAACCTTGGCTTTATCAACTTCAATACCTCTTTCAGAAACTTTGTGCCCCAAGACAATACCTTCATTAGCCATAAAATGGCACTTTTACCAATTCAAGACAAGATTTGTTTCTTCACATCTCTGTAAAACTCAAGCAAGATTGCTCAAGCAATCATCAAAAGAGGAACCATAGACAAAAAAATCGTCCATGAAAACCTCACAAATTTTTTCACAAAGGTCAGAGAATATAGCCATCATGCATGTTCGAAAGGTAGCAGGTGCATTACATAAACCAAAAGGCATACGTCTATAAGCAAAAGTACCAAAAGGGCATGTAAAAGTAGTCTTTGATTGATCTTTAGCCGACACGGGTATTTGAGAGAAACCAGAATAACCATCTAGAAAGCAATAATGTGTATGTTTGCATAATTGTTCTAGCATTTGATCAATAAAAGGTAAGGGGTAATGATCCTACTTAGTAGCTTTATTTAATTTGCGGAAATCAATTACCATTCTATAACCTGTGATAATTCTTTACAGGATCAATTCATCTTTATCATTAGGGACAACAGTAATACCTCCCTTCTTAGGGACACAATGGACATGACTTACCCACTGACTATCAGCAACGGGATAAATTATACCTGCCTCCAGAAGCTTGAGTATTTCTTTTCTTACCACTTCTTTCATTTTAGGATTCAAATGTCGTTGAGGATCACAAACTGGTTTGGCATCCACTTCCAAATTTATTTTATGTTGACATCGAGTGGGACTAATGCCCTTAAGATCATCAAGTGTATATCCAATAGCGGCATGGTGCTTCTTCAGAGTTTTCAATAATCTTTCTTCTTCATGCTCTGAAAGGTTAGCACTAATAATAACAGGATATATTTTCTTTTCATCAAGATAAGCATATTTAAGATTATCAGGCAACGGTTTAAGCTCAAACACGGGATCACCCTTGGGTGGAGGAGGATCCCCTAGAATTTCAACAGGAAAATTGTGTTGCAGAATAGGTTCTTGTTTAAAGAATACCTCATCTATTTCCCTTCTTTCATTCATGAACATATCATTTTCATGGTCTAGCAAATATTGTTCTAAAGGATCACTAGGAGGTACGGCAATAGAAGCAAGACCAATAATTTCATCCTTACTTGGCGATTCTTCCTCACGATGTTGTTTACTAAATTTAGAGAAATTAAACTCATGAACCATATCATCCAAGCCAATAGTAACAACATTCCTTTTGCAGTCTATCCTAGCATTAACAGTATTCAAGAAGGGTCTACCAAATATAATGGGACAAAAGCTATCTTGTGGAGAACCAAGAACAAGAAAATCAGCGAGATATTTGGTTTTTCCACACAAGACTTCAACATCTCTAACAATTCTCATTGCAGATATAGTATCTCTATTAGCAAGTTTAATTGTAACATCAATATCTTCTAACTCAGCAGGTGCAATATCATGCATAATTTCTCTGTATAAGTCAATGTGTATTACACTAGCACTAGCACCCATATCACATAAGCCATGATAACAATGATCTCCTATTTTAACAGAAATAACAGGCACTCCTACCACAGGTCTATGTTTATCTCTATCACAAGGTTTAGCAATTCTAGCAGTTTCACCCAGGAAATGAATAACATGCCCATCGATATTATCAGACAAGAGATCTTTAACAATAGCAATATTGGGTTCTACTTTGACTTGCTCAGGAGGTGTATAAGTTCTAATATTGCTTTTACAAACAACAGTTGAAGCTTTAGCATGATCCTTCATTCTAACAGGGAAAGGCGGTTTCTCAACATAAGAAGTGGGAACAATAGGATCATTATAAGTGACAGTATTTTCTTCAGCTTTAATAGGTGCAGCTACTTTTACTTCTATGGGAGGATGATATTTAAACCACTCCTCCTTGGGGAGATCAACATAAGTAGCAAAGGATTCACAGAAAGAAGCTACTATCTCAGAGTCAAACCCATATTTAGTGCTAAACTTACGGAAAATATCGGTATCCATAAACGATTTAACACAATCAAACTTAGGTGTCATACCTGACTCCTTACCTTCGTCGAGGTCCCAAACAGAGTTCGTTTAATTCTATCCAATAAATTCCATTTAAATTCGATAGTCTTCATCATAAAAGAGCCAACACAAGAAGTATCGAGCATGGTGCGATTGTTATCAGAAAGCCGAGCATAAAAACTTTGCATAATTACTTCTCTCGAGAGCTCATAATTTGGGCATGAATATAACATTGATTTAAGCCTCCCCCAAGCTTGAGCGATGCTTTCTCCTTTGCGAGGCCAAAAATTATATATATAATTGCGATCACGATGAACAAGATGCATAGGGTAATACTTTTGATGAAATTCTAGTTTCAATCTTTTATAGTTCCATGATCTCATATCATCACATAGCCTGTACCATGTCAATGCGTCTCCCTTCAAAGATAAAGGGAAGGCCTTCTTATTAACAACATCATCGGGTATACCTGCAAGCTTAAATAGTCCACAAACGTCATCCACATAGCATAGATGTTCATCATGATGCCTTGTTCCATCTCCTGTAAAAGTGTTAGCTAGCAGTTCTTCCATCATACCTGAAGGAATCTCAAAAGGAGTTTCATTTTCAATAGGTTCAGTAGGTTGAGTAGGTTGAGGAGCAACTCTTTGCTCTACTGGATGGGGTGAAGATACCCCAAACAAGCCCCTCAGAGAATTACTTTCCATAGTAACAAGTGACAGAAAATTTCAGCACACTAAATAATTTTTTCCTTACCAAATTCCACCTACCAAAGGCGCTTCACTCCCCGTCAACGGAGCAAGAAAAGAGTCTTGATGACCCACAAGTATAGGGGATCTATCATAGTCCTTTCGATAAGTAAAAGTGTCGAACCCAACGAGGAGCAGAAGGAAATGATAAGCGGTTTTCAGCAAGGTATTCTCTGCAAGTACTGAAATAAGTGGTAACAGATAGTTTTGTGATAAGATAAATTGTAACGAGCAACGAGTAACAAAAGTAAATAAAGTGCAGCAAGGTGGCCCAATCCTTTTTGTAGCAAAGGACAAGCCTGGACAAACTCTTATAATAGGAAAAACGCTCCCGAGGACACATGGGAATATCGTCAAGCTAGTTTTCATCACGCTCATATGATTCGCGTTCGGTACTTTGATAATTTGATATGTGAGTGGACCGGTGCTTGGGTACTGCCCTTACTTGGACAAGCATCCCACTTATGATTAACCTCTATTGCAAGCATCCGCAACTACAAGAAAAGTATTTATGTAAACCTAACCATAGCATGAAACATATGGATCCAAATCAGCCCCTTACGAAGCAACACATAAACTAGGGTTTAAGCTTCTGTCACTCTAGCAACCCATCATCTACTTATTACTTCCCAATGCCTTCCCCTAGGCCCAAATAATGGTGAAGTGTTATGTAGTCGACGTTCACATAACACCACTAGAGGCTAGACAACATACATCTCATCAAATATATCGAACAAATACCAAATTCACATGACTACTAATAGCAAGACTTCTCCCTTGTCCTCAGGAACAAACGTAACTACTCACAAAGCATATTCATGTTCATAATCAGAGGGGTAATAATGTGCATAAAGGATATGAGCATATGATCTTCCACCAAATAAACCAACTAGCATCAACTACAAAGAGTAATCAACACTACTAGCAACCTACTAGCACCAATCCCGGACTTGGAGACAAGAATTGGATACAAGAGATGAACTAGGGTTTGGAGATGAGATGGTGTTGGTGAAGATGTTGATGGAGATTGCCCTCTCCCGATGAGAGGAGCGTTGGTGATGACGATGGCGATGATTTCCCCCTCCCGGAGGGAAGTGTCCCCGGCAGAACAGCTCTGCCGGAGCCCTAGATTGGTTCCGCCTCGTGGCAGCGGAGTCTCGTCCCGAAAGGTTGCCTTCTATTTTTTTCTCATCGAAAGACTTCATATAGGAGAAGATGGGCGTCGGAGAGCCACCAGGGGGCCCACGAGGTAGGGGGCGCGCCCCAGGGGGGGCCACCCTCGTGAGCAGGGTGTGGGCCCCCTGGCCTTCATCTTTGGCGACGATTTTTCTTTATTTATTTTAAGATATTCCGTGGAGTTTCAGGACTTTTGGAGTTGCGCAGAATAGGCCTCCAATATTTGCTCCTTTTCCAGGCCAGAATTCCAGCTGCCGGCATTCTCCCTCTTCATGTAAACCTTGTAAAATAAGAGAGAATAGCCATAAGTATTGTGACATAACATGAAATAACAGCCCATAATCAATGAATATTGATATAAAAGCATGATGCAAAATGGACGTATCAGATACTAGGGATCAAACCCTAACAAAACTAACTTGATTAGATTGTAAATCTCATCCAACCCATCACCGTCCAGCAAGCCTATGATGGAATTACTCACGCACGGCGGTGAGCATCATGAAATTGTTGATGGAGGATGGTTGATGATGATGACGGCGACGAATCCCCCTCTTCGGAGCCCCGAACGGACTCCAGATCAGCCCTCCCGAGAGAGATTTGGGCTTGGCGGCGGCTCCGTATCGTAAAACGCAATGAAACTTTCTCTCTGATTTTTTTCTCCGCGAGACAGAATATATGGAGTTGGAGTTGAGGTCGGCAGAGCCTCAGGGGGCCCACGAGACAGGGGGCGCGCATAGGCGGGGTGGGCGCGCGCCCACCCTCGTGGACAGGGTGTGGCCCCCGTGGTCTTGATTCTTTCGCCAGTATTTTTTATATTTTTCAAAACTTGCCTCCGTGGATTTTTAGGTCATTCCGAGAACTTTTGTTTTCTACACATAAAACAACATCATGGCAGTTCTGCTGAAAACAGCGTCAAGGTTAGTTTCATTCAAATCATGCAAATTAGAGTCCAAAACAAGGGCAAAAGTGTTTGGAAAAGTAGATACGTTGGAGACGTATCAGGGGGTCAGAAGCAGTTTCCCCCCGAAGTGAAGACAGTGAACATGATATATGTCAGTCATATCCCCAAAAGGGAGCGCAAGCGCGCACTACGAGACGTCTATGCCGTAGAGCCCGTCGCTCCCAAGTTTAACCCATGGTCAGCATGTCCGATCACCTTTGATCGCAGGGACCACCCAACTAGTATCCATCACGGGGGTTCGGCCGCCCTGGTTCTTGATCCAATCATTGACGGATACCACCTCACTAGAGTCCTTATGGACGAAGGAAGCAGTCTCAACTTGATTTATCAAGATACTGTCCGTAAGATGGGGATCGACCCATCACGAATCAAGCCTAGTAACACTACCTTTAAAGGTGTGATACTAGGAGTGGAGGCCCGTTGTGTGGGCTCACTTACACTGGAGGTAGTATTCGGCTCCCCAGACAACTTGCGCAGCAAAGAGTTAATCTTCGACGTCGTCCCTTTCCGCAGTGGCTACCATGCACTGCTCGGACGAACTGCTTTCACCCGCTTCAATGTGGTCCCGCACTACGCTTACTTGAAGCTTAAGATGTCTGGACCTCGCGGCGCTATTACAATCAATGGTAATATGGAGCGCTCACTCCGTACTGAAGCGCACAGTGCGGCTCTTGCAGCCGAAGTATATGGCGGCATTTTCAAGCCGAACAGTTCACCGGCCAATAAAGCTAATGATGTATCAAAACGAGTCCGGTCCGTGCATAATAGCGATAATCAACGGATCCGGACCTTCATTAGCAGTTCGGCCTCCGTCGATCGCCCCACCAGGTTCTAGCTTATGTGCCACGCGTACATAATTACGCACTAAAAATACCTTGGGCGGCGCCGGAGGCACATTGTGGAATAGGTTCATTGCGCGGCTTGACCATAGTTGGACCGCATATATCTTTTTTCCTTTTAACGCTGGTTCATCATGAGCCCTACTCACGAGATGGTTGTCGCAGGAGATCCTTTTAAGGCTGGCACGTCCCAACCATCAAAGACTCCTCTCAAAGGACTTACTACTAAGGAGAAAACGCGCAGACGTGCGACATGACATCATTGGAGTTTCTTTCCCGTACTATGATCTTTAGGCCCTGTGTTAGACTTTCCCTTATGTAATTTGTTTTTCTTTTTCTCTTTGGGCATGTAATATGACCTTAATATTGAACGGCATTGCCTGTCATCGACGTATCAATAAAGATATAAAAGGACGCAGATGATTATCACCTTCTTGGTTCGGTCTGGGTTTTTACTTGTCATATGTGCTCCCCCTTACGTTCGACTGACACACGTGGTTCGACACGGTCATCATACAAGGGGCTGTATTCGGCCCCGCAAAATTCTTAAGGCCGAACACATATAGGGAACTCTTCGGCGTCCCGGATATGGCATTATATGCATCGGCTCTGAATCATGTCTTTGGTCTATAGTTGGGTTGCCCGGCTCCTGTGTTTGCCACCGTACGTTCCGCAAGTTCGGCTAAGGTAGTAAAAGGAGAACTACTGCGATTGTATTTCTGGTTCATCCGGTTAAGTACCTTAGTAGAGAAAGCTGAAAACTGACTGTCATGATGGGCGAGAGCGGGTCAGCAATCCAGTGACTTAGTGTTATACTACAAATTGTTCACGATTTATGTCGTGTTATACGTGGGGCTGGGTTTTCGACCAGCCGCGTTGCAAAGGCGCCACACTCCGGATTGCCATTAATGCAATGAGGGGCTAGTACTTAGTGCCACCAATGGACTCTTATGGCTAAGTGAAAATGTTAAAGCCACATAGTCTGATTGCCTAGTTCACTCCGCAAGACGCTTCCTACATCAGACCAAGACGTTGGATTAAGTGACGTCATGCGTTCCCGAACAGCCCAGTAATATTTACGTGGGGGCTGAAGCCGACGACTGGTAAACTTTCAAACATATAATCGGCCAAAATAGGAGGATAAACTAATTATAAAATGCATAACCATTTTTACATCATGAGTTCATTACATGACTCTTACAAACCAGACACAACTACTCAAATATGATGTCCTTGGAGTACTGGCCTTCTACAATACGGGCTCCCTTGAGGACCTCGTTGAAGTACTTCTCCGGCTGCCGGTGCTCCTTGCCTTCAGGTGGTCCTGCAGTGGCAATCTCGGTGGCCTTCATCTTCGCCCACTGCACCTTGACATGGACGAAGGCCATCCGAGCACCATCTATGCAGGACAAACACTTAAAGGCATCAATCCGAGGAAGCGCCTCTACCAGCCTCTTCACGAGTCCGAAGTGGCTGCTAGGTATGGCCTCGGCTGGCCATAGATGGACTATTACGTCCTTCATGGCCAGTCCGACTACCCTGTGCAGCTTGCACAACTGCTTTAGCTAGTCACTCAGGGGCACTGGAAGCTCTGGCGCAAGGTACTGCAACCAAGACAACCTCTCCGTTGAGCTCCCCTCTTCGGCTCAGAAGAATGCGGCGGCATCCGCAATACTCCTTGGCAGATCCGCAAAGGTGCCTCGAGAACTCCAAACTCGGGTCAGTAAAATATATCTCTTCCTAGTATATCTACTCTGCATGATAAAGGCCTTACCAGCCACAATCTGCCTCTCCTCTCGGATCTCCTGGCGAGCGCCCTGGGCATCAACCCAGTCTTCCTTCAGGCTCTCACGAGCTTTGGTGAGCTTGGAGGCCTGCTCCGAACTCTTCTGCTCCAAGGACTCACACCTAGCGATGGCGTCCTTGAGCTCCTGTTCAACCTCCCCAACCTGCGCCTCATGTCGTCGACAGGTGGTTTGCTCCTCCTCTAAATCCTTGGCCACTTTATTCGCGGCCTCCTTGCTCACCTTCGTCTCCTTCTTGGCTTTGGCGAGGGTGCTCTAGAGGGACTCGACCTCAGCTGCCCCAACTGTGAGTATTTTATAACATTTATTAGTCAGTTTACACAACTACATACAAACATCACTTTCGGGTATGGAGCACTTTCACATACCTTGGGTTTCATTAAACCGCTTGTTGATGTGGTCGAGCTCCTCGTCGGATAGCTGAAGCTTCCGATTGAGCTTGGCTATCTCCGCGGTCTAGGCAGTAGCCGCCAACATCAAAGCCTATCCAACAATATGTACGTTACATTATCAACCTGTTTTGATCCTCTGTCCGGATTGTCCTAAGCCAACATCAAAGCCTATCCAACACTATGTACGTCACATTATCAACCTGTTTTGATCCTTTGTCCGGATTGTCCTAAGCCGGACATAGTCTCAGGGGCTACTGTCTGCACATGGGCTTCGCCTCACATATATATAAATACAAAAAACTTGTGAAGGATATTACGTCACTTACCTCAAAGCCTATTAATAAGCTATTGAAGGCTTTGTTATACCCGCTTTTGGCGGACTGAACCTTCTCAACCACCGTACCCATCAGGGTACGGTGCTCCTCCACGAAGGAAGCATGATGAAGTGCTTCCACCAAAGTGTCCGGCGCCTCCGGATTGATGGAGATCGCCGGTGGAGTTGATGCTCCCCCTCCTTCAAAGAGGGTTGCTCACTCGATTCCGGAGCCGTGTGGGTCTCCGGAATAGTGTTCGGCTAGGGGCCGGATTGGTCATGGTCCCTGTCATCGGTCTCCATGGGGACTGGTTCCCCCATGTTCTCGACAGCCGAGGCGTTACCCTCTGGCGCCGTCTTGGCGGCCTCCCACACCTATCCATGGCCCGGAGAGGTTCTTCAGGACAGAACTTCGGTGTCGTCTGTAGAGGTTTGCGGAGATGCCCTTAGAGGCGTCTCGCTCTCCACCATCCCCGGCTCCAGTGAGTTCCCCGGAGATGATGATAGTTGGGGAGATCGCGGGCCGAACTAGAGCACACAATATAATGTATTAAAAACTACAATCATAAATGTTTATATGTGTAAGGCATCCTTGGATACTCACGAATTGGCCAGGGGCTTCGACCTGGGCGCCACTCGGGGATGGCTTCGGCATCCGAATCTGAGTCGTCCGAAAGGGATATTTTCCCCCTCTTGGACGCCTCCGCCTCTAGGTCTACGAAGGCCGCCCTTTTCGTGTTCCTCCCCTTAAGGGGAGAATCGCTCTCTTCCTCCTCCTTCTTTTCGTCTTCATCTCCCTCGTGGGAGGAGAGAGCTTTGGTATCTCCGGACATAGTGTCGGGAGTACCCTTGCAACATGGGCCACCTTTGGCCTTCTTGCCCTTCTTCTCCGGCGCTTGGTACGACGCTGAGACCAGCATCCTCATCAGCAGAGGATCAGCTGGGCTTTCGGGCAGCGGAGCCGGACACTTGATTCGCTCCACCTTCTTTGTCCAACCCTGATTAAAGGATGGAAGTCTCAGTATACCCCTTTGATTTCTGAAGTAAGTTATGTTTGGAAACTAAAAAATTTACCGGGGTGGCCGGGTGAGCGTAGTCGAGGGCGATGTCGTTGGTCGTCTCCGGCCACGACTTTTGGGCCTTGAAAAGCAACTTCCAGATCTCTTCGTGCGTCATGCCAAAGAATCGCTGCAGGGTTCGCGACCCTTCTGGATTGAACTCCCACATATGGAGAGGCCGGCGTTGGCAGGGAAGGGTCCAGCGGAGTAGCATCACATGGATCACGTTAGTGAGGCTGGTGTCTTTTCTATAATGGTTTTGATGTGCTTTTACAGCATCAACACCTCGTCAGTCGACCCCCAGTCCAGACCCTTGTTGATCCATGACGCAAGCCGCATCAGGGGTCCGGATTTAAACTCAGGAGTGGCTGCCCAGTTGGTGCCGCGGGGTTCGGTGATGTAGAACCACTCCTGTTGCCATATCTTAACAGTTTCCATGAAGGCTCCTTTGGGCCAGGTGACGTTGGGGAGTTTTCTCACCATAGCACCTCCATAGTCTGCATGCTATCCGTAAACCACCTTTGGCTTCACTTTGAAGACTTTGAGCCATAAGCCGAAGTGGGGGGGGTGCAGAGGAGTGCCTCGCACGCGATGATAAATGCCGAGATGTGGAGGAAGGAGTTTGGGGCTAGATCATGGAAATCTAGCCCGTAATAGAACATGAGTTCGCGGACAAAAGGGTGAAGTGGAAACCCTAGTCTACATAGGAAGTGGGGGATAAATACCACCCTTTCGCTGGGCTTTGGAGTGGGGATGACCTGCTTCTTGGCAAGGATCCTGTGCGCAACGTCCTCACTCAGGTACCCCGCATCCCGGAGCTCCTTGATGTCCTTCTCTGTCATGGAGGAAGCCACCCACTTGCCTTGAGAGCCGGATCCGGACATGGCTGGAGAGGCTGGTGGCAGTGGGGGAGATCAAAGCTTGGGCGCCGGAGCTCGAAGATGGGAAGGATGAGGAAGGAAGAAGGCGTGGGTGGAAAGGATGGATCTTTATCTGCTTATATAGGCCGTGAATACGAAGCGCCCGCCCCACTAGCCTTAAAACCTCGCATGTTCCCAATGTGGGTATGCGCCGCAAACGGTTGGATTACCCAAATATCATTGATGTGCAATCCTGCATTAAGTGGGCATCATTTTTGTTTCGACATGACATGCCAATGAGGCGTGGCCTCGAAACATGGAACACGCGGTAGCAAAACGGTTCAAAATGCCGAAGGGTCAAGTCTGATGCTTCGTCAAAAAAGTTGTCAGTAAAAGACACTGTTCTTATTTTTTATATATATCTTGCCTTCGTGGCTAAGGGTTGTGTTTATTATGAAAAGACAGATACAATTCTTTTACAGAGGAAACCCGATGTGTATTCTTCAAGGAACCCGCCTTGCAATGCCGAAGACAATCTGAACGCCGAATATATCATCATTGAAGACTGGTTTAGGGGCTACTGTGGGAGTCCTGGACTAGGGGGTCGTCGGGCGTCCAGTCTGTTTATGTGGGCCGGACTGATGGGTCGTCAAGATACAAGACAGAAGATTATCTCTCCTGTCTCGTGGGGACTCCCGTATGCATGGATGGCAAGTATAGGTGTCCGGATATCTTATTCCTTTATGTAAAACCGACTTTGTACAACCCTAAGCCCCTCCGGTGTCTATATAAACCGGAGGGTAGATCAGAGGCAGGAACACAATATTGCTAGGCTAGCTAATCTAGGGTTAACCGAATCAATCTCAAGGTAGATCAACTCTTGTAACCCCTATACCCTCGAATATAATCAAGCAGGAGTAGGGTTTTACTTCCATTAAGAGGGCCCCGAACCTGGGTAAACACTGTGTCTTTTGTCCATAGTTACCATTGGTCCTCAGACATACAGTTTGGGCCCCCCTACCCGAGATCTGCCAATTTTGACATCGACAGGGCCAGCAGTCTTGAGGGTGTTGAGTCATCCCAATGTTTTGAAATGTTAACTTGTCTCCTTGAGCCTACCCGGGGGTCATCACCCCGATAGTAGCCCTTGAAGCTCTTAAGTTCATGCGGTCTCGAGCGGAGGGCCTCCATTTGTCCCCCACCCCAAGGCAGGTTGTAGACGGTGATCACATGGCTTGATGAAGATGGGTCCGTATAGCGAGAGTTTACTAGCCGGAGTCTCACCAGAAGACGGGG
Organism: Triticum dicoccoides; assembly: GCF_002162155.2. Classification (NCBI taxonomy): domain Eukaryota; kingdom Viridiplantae; phylum Streptophyta; class Magnoliopsida; order Poales; family Poaceae; genus Triticum; species Triticum dicoccoides. The sequence goes on along the minus strand of NC_041393.1, from coordinate 57,556,897 downwards.
ACACCGGCTGCCTGCAACCAGCATAGAAATGGTACCTGCTACTTGTAAGCTGCGTTGGATTTCCTCGAAGAGGAGAGGATGATGCATTATAGTAGAGATAATTATTTTCGTCATTTAAGAACCAAGGTTATCAATCCAGTAGGAGAACCATGACGAGGACATGTACCTAGGGTAGGGTCCTAGGCTTGACCTACATACCCTACCCAAAGACACCGCATACAAGAATCCAAGGCCCACAAGGTTATGAACGAGTCGCTGACTGGGATACGCACAACTTGCAAGTCACTTGATGGTCTCACCAACACTCGACTGTCTCTGCTCACTCGGAGTACCAAGTGTCACTCGACCATAGATGGCTTAGAGTCACCCCGCGATAGCAACAGTCAGGCGATCAGTTTGCCATCATAAAGAACATCTAATGCTGGCGTTACCTGTAACTCTAACATCCTTTAACCTCTCTATCGAACCCTTGGGTGATGGGGCATTCATGAGGGGTCAGCGGACTCTATATAAGCCGCTCCTCTACCCCTCCACAAGGGCTCGTACCTCTTGCAACATCAAACTCCAGAAAAGAAAGCTCCCGCAACACTGAGACATAGGGTCTTTACCTCTTCCGAGAGGGGCCTGGACTCGTAAATCCGAGTGTACAACCACACCATAGCTGGACTGTGCCCTCTCATACGTACCCCTATACTCTACTGTCAAATCCGTTCCCATGACAGTTGGCGCCCACCATGGGGCAGCTGTCTAAGCGACTTTCGGCGTGGTTGCGTTCTCCAAAACCTTCACCATGGTTTCCAGCGGCGGACTATTCCTGGGTCGCTAGATCCGTCTCGGCGCTCTCATCTTTGTTGCCGATGATTCAGGGTGTCTCCAAGAAGCCCCTTTGGACGCCGAGGCGCTCCCAATTCGCAGGGTGGGGCGCTTCCATGCGGGCTCCTGCGTTGTCCTCCTCCGACAGCCGTCGACTGAGTATTAGTCGGCTCCGGCGGCATTTCCCCTCCCCGCTGCTGGCCGTCGCAAGCTATCTGGTCGCTCTCGGCTTTAGCGGTGGGTGGAGCATGCGGTGGCTCGTTAGTCATCCACTTTCCAGATTGCGGCAATCGGGCCCGATGAATCCCTCTACAATTTGGTCGGTCCGTTGTCTGATCACTCGGATGCTTCTTCCGAGTGCGAGAGCAACGACCCGGCGGTGAAGTACTTGTGGTTGGCTCTCAGCATAGCCCGCCAGGGTATTCCCGTGGTGTAGCTGGGGCGATGGTCTATCACATACCAACGACGAGTATTACCCGCAACCCCTAACCACTGAGCAAAGAGGAAAATTGTTACGCAAGAACGTGCATGTAGCCATTCTGACCGGGCGCACGTGTCTCAAGGAGCTCCAGAAGTGACTCAACGACCACGCCCGCAGGCAACCCCCGAACTCAAATCGGCAACAGCGACAATTGTTCCCGAGTGAATCTCAGAACGAGCACCGGGTATTCTGCACTCCGATTCAAAACGTAGCAGTGGTCGCGAGGACTGCAGATTCTATCCAGCCATCCCGGTCCATAGCTAGAAGGGGTCTTTAGCAGATCCGAGCGCTGCTCAGAGCGGCTGGAGAACAGAATTCAGCCGTTTCCCAATCGCGCAACGGGATTCACAGCAGGTCTCTCAGAGCAGACACAGTTCAGTCGGCCCATAGCCCGAGATCGCCTCCATGATGCGAGGATCGCGGTTACCACCGGGATCAGTACCTGGATCAAGGCCGCGGCCAGTTTGCTCCTCGACATCACTGTGATGATCGCCGTCGAGTGCCGACACCCCCTTTGAGGGGTGATTCGTACGCGCCTCGGCAGTACGATGACAGGCACCCATACAGCAATGATCGGAGAGAACCAGTCGATCCCTGAGATCTAAGGTCAATGCAAGGTCAGTCCTTGTGTAGAATCTAGTCGGCAGAGGCAGAGCCCATCGAGAGAGCTTGGACAGAGGTCATCCGAGTGGAAGTGGCGCTCACATCTCTGGACCCGAGTGTTTCAGTAGGGCCATATGGGCAGCAGAAATACCACCCAACATATTAGCCACCGGAGTTAACAAGTTCACTGGCGAGTCGAAGCCAAAGATGTGGTTGGAGGATTACCGAGTGGCAGTACAGATTGGTGGAGGCAATGATTACGTCGCCATGAAACATTTGCCCTTGATGTTAGAGGGATCGGCCCAGGCATGGTTGAACCAGTTGGATCCTGCTAGTATATATTGCCAGGAAGATCTAGCTCAAGTGTTCATCAATACATTCGAAGGCACGTGCAAGCGTCCCGTCGGGCTGACTAAATTGCAGCACTGCGTTCAAAAACCGAATGAAACTCTGAGAGATTACATACAATGCTGGACCATACTTCACCACTTGGTTGAAAATGTCACCGAGTATCAGGTTGTTTGTGCTTTCAAGGCTGGTGTCAGATACAGAGAGCTCATCCTGAAGTTTGGTTTATCTAGAACCTTGACCATGAGCAGAATGATGGAGCTAGCCACTCAGTATGAAAATGGTGAGGAACAAGACCGTCTCTGTAATGGAAAGGGAACCTTGACCAAACACTTCAGGCACCGGTTAGCCACAGCAAAAGCCGACTGAAAGTCATCAACCGAGAGGTGAATATGACCGTTCCAGCGACAACGACGTACCTCAAGTTGTCAAAAAACCCCATCACTTTCGATCAGTCGGATCACCCAGCTCTCATTACTACCCCCGGGCAGCAAGCGCTGGTGGTTGACCCAGTGGTGGGAGGCACTCGGTTGCGTAAGGTCCTCATGGATGGTGGGAGTGGTTTGAACATACTCTATGCTGAGACCCTTAAGGGAATGGGCATTCCGATGTCCCATCTCAGTAAAACCAACATGCAATTTCACGGAGTCATTCCAGGGAAGAAGGCAAGATCACTCGGCTAGATTGCTTTGGACATAGTTTTCGGTGACTCAAAGAATTTTCGGAAGGAAAAAATTCACATTTGAAGCGGTGGACTTTCACAGTGCCTATCATGCTATCCTTGGCCGACCAGCTTATGCATGTTTCATGGCCCATCCGCGCTACGTGTATCTCAAACTAAAAATGCCCCGTCCCAAGGGTGTTATCACGGTCACGGGGAACAGGCAGAGAGCCGAAGAATGTCTTTAGCAAGGATCGTAAATTGCCGATGAGTGATGTCTACTATGCAACTTTATTCTTGTATACTCGTGTTGGGCCTCCAAGTGCAGAGTTTTGTAGGACAATAGCAATTTTCCCTCAAGTGGATGACCTAAGGTTTATCAATCCGTGGGAGGCGTAGGATGAAGATGGTCTCTCTCAAACAACCTTGGAACCAAATACAAGAAATCTCTTATGTCCCCATGCTACATCTTGAGCTTGCGTTGGTTTTCCTTGAAGAGGAAAGGGTAATGCAGCAATAGTAGCGTAAGTATTTCCCTCAGTTTTTGAGAACCAAGGTATCAATCCAGTAGGAGGCTCCTCAAAAGTCCCACGCACCTACACAAATAAACAAAGAACTCGCAACCAACGCAATACAGGGCTTGTTAATCCCTTCACGGCCACTTGCGAAAGTGAGATCTAATAGAGATAGTATGATAAGATAAATATATTTTTGGTATTTTATAATATAGATGCAAAAAGTAAAGATGCAAATAAAAGTAGATTGGAAGCAAATATGATAAGAGATAGACCCAGGGGCCATAGGTTTCACTAGAGGCTTCTCTCAAGATAGCATAAGTATTACAGTGGGTGAACAAATTACTGTCGAGCAATTGATAGAAAAGCGAATAGTTATGAGATTATCTAGGCATGATCATGTATATAGGCATCACGTCCGCAACAAGTAGACTGACTCCTGCCTGCATCTACTACTATTACTCCACACATCGACCGACTCCTCCCTGCATCTAGAGTATTACGTTCACAAAGAACAGAGTAATGCATTAAGCAAGATGACATGATGTAGAGGGATAAACTCATGCAATATGATATAAACCCCATCTTTTTATCCTCGATGGCAACAATACAATACGTGCCTTGCAACCCTTTCTGTCACTTGGTAAGGACACCGCAAGATTGAACCCAAAGCTAAGCACTTCTCCCATGGCAAGAAAGATCAATCTAGTAGGACAAACCAAACTGATAATTAAAAGAGACTTGCAAAGATAACTCAATCATACATAAAAGAATTCAGAGGAGATTCAAATATTTCTCATAGATAAACTTGATCATAAACCCACAATTCATCGGATCTCGACAAACACACCACAAAAAGAGTTTACATCGAATATATCTCCACAAGAGAGGGGAAGAACATTGTATTGAGATCCAAAAAGAGAGAAGAAGCCATCTAGCTAACAACTATGGACTCGAAGGTCTGTGGTAAACTACTCACAACTCATCGGAGGGGCTATGGTGTTGATGTAGAAGCCCTCCATGGTCGATTCCCCCACCGGCGTAGCACCGACGAATGCTCCAAGATGGATCTCACAGATATAGAAGGTTACGGCGGTGGAAATTGTGTTCCGGGTGCTCCCTGGATGTTTTCGGGGTACGTAGGCTTATATAGGAGGAAGAAGTACGTCGGTGGACGCCCGAGGGGCCCACGAGACAGGGGGCGCGCCCTATAGGGGGGCGCGTCCTACCCTCTCATGGCCGCCTCGGCTGCTTCTTGACTTGCACTCCAAGTCCCCTGGATCACGTTCGTTCCAAAAATCATGCTTCCGAAGGTTTCATTCCCTTTGGACTCCGTTTGATATTCCTTTTCTTCAAAATACTGAAATAGGCAAAAAAATAGCAATACTGGCTGGGCCTCCGGTTAGTAGGTTAGTCCCAAAAATGACAATAATGTGTAAAATAAAGCCCATAAACATCCAAAAGGGGTAATATAATAGCATGGAACAATAAAAAATTATAGATACATTGGTGATGTATCAAGCATCTCCAAGCTTAATTCCTGCTTGTCCTCGAGTAGGTAAATGATAAAATAGAATTTTTGATGTGGAATGCTACCAAGCATAATTATCAATGTAATTTTCTTTATTGTGGCATGAATGTTCAAATCCAAATGATTCAAAATAAAAGTTCATATTGATGAAAGAAATAGTAATACTTCAAGCATACTAATCAAAGTAATCATGTCTTCTCAAAATAACATGGCAAAAGAAAGTTCATCCCTACAAAATCATATAGTTAGGCTATGCTTCATTCCGTCACACAAAGATGTTCCCAACTTCTATACCCCCGATGACAAGCCAAGCAATTGTTTCATACTTAAATAATCTCAAACTTTTTCAACCTTCACACAATACATGAGCGTGAGCCATGGATATAGCACTATGGGTGGAATAGAATATGATGATGGGGATTGTGTGGAGAAGATAAAAATGGAGAAAGTCTCACATTGACGAGGATAATCAATGGGCTATGGAGATGCCCATCAATTGATGTCAACATGAGGAGTAGGGATTGCCATGCAACGGATGCACTAGAGCTATAAATGAATGCTCAACAAAAGAAAACTAGTGGGTGTGTATCCAACTTGCTTGCTCACGAAGACCTAGGGCATTTGAGGAAGCCCATTGTAGGAATATACAAGCCAAGTTCTATAATAAATTCCCACTAGTATGAAAAAGACAACCTATGAGACTGACTATATGAAAAACATGGTGCTACTTTGAAGCACAATATATGAGACTCACTACATGAAGAACAAGGTGCTACTTTGAAGCACAAGTGTGGAAAAAGAGATAGTAACATTGCCCTTTTTATTTTCCCCTTTTTTTCTTTTTTTTCTTTGGCCTTTTCTTTGGCCTTTTTTTTGGCCTTCCTTTTTTTCTTTTTTTTTCTTTTTGGGCAATGCTCTAATAATGATGATCATCACACTTTAATTGATTACAACATATGAATTACAACTCAAAACTAGAACAAGATATGACTCTATCTGAATGCCTCCGACGGTGTACCGGGATGGTGCAATGAATCAAGAGTGACATGTATGAAAATAATGGATGATGGCTTTGCCATAAATACGATGTCAACTACATGATCATGCAATGGCAATATGACAAAAGTAAAGTATGTCATGATGATGATAAATGGAACGGTGGAAAGTTGCATGGCAATATATCTCGGAATGGCTATGGAAATGCCATAATAGGTAGGTATGGTGGCTTTTTTGAGGAAGATATAAGGAGGTTTATGTGTGATAGAGTGTATCATATCACAGGGTTTGGATGCACCGGCGAAGTTTGCACCAACTCTCAAGGTGAGAAAGGGCAATGCACGGTACCGAAGAGGCTAGCAATGGTGGAAAGGTAAAAGTGTGTATAATCCATGGACTCAACATTATTCAAAAGAACTCATATACTTATTGCAAAAAATTAGAAGTCATCAAAAATCAAGCACTACGCGCATGCTCCTAGGGGGATAGATTGGTAGGAAAAGACCATCGCTCGTCCCCGACCGCCACTCATAAGGATGCACAAGCTAGGTACACTTCATGTTTCAAATTTGTTACACAACTTTAACCATACGTTTATGCTATGGGATTTGCTAACTTCAACACAAGCATTCTTTAAATTCATAATCACCCAACTAGCATGACTTTAATATCACTACCTCCATATCTCAAAACAATTATCAAGTATCAAATTGATCATAGCATCCAATTCACTTCCTATGATAGTTTTTATTATACCCAACTTGGATGCACATCATTCTAGGACCAAATTTGTAACCAAAGCAAATACCATGCTGTTCTAAAAGACTCTCAAAATAATAATATAATTGAAGCTTGAGAGACTAACAATTTCTATAAAATCAAGCCACCGCCGTGCTCTAAAAGATATAACTGAAGCACTAGAGCAAAAACTATCAAGCTCAAAAGATATAAGTGAAGCACATAGCAAATTCTAATAAATTCTAATCAAATAGGCTTCTCCCAAAAGGTGTGTACAGCAAGGATGATTGTGGTAAACTAAAAAGAAAAGACTAATATAATACACGACGCTCCAAGCAAAACACATGTCATGTGGCGAATAAAAATATAGCTCCAACTAAAGTTACCAATGAACAAAGACGAAAGAGGGGATGCCTTCCCGGGGCATCCCCGAGCTTAGGCTTTTGGCTATCCTTGAATATCTTGGGGTACCATGGGCATCCCAAGCTTAGGATTTTGCCACTCTTTATTCCATGGTCCATAAAAGCTTTACCCAAAACTTGAAAACTTCACAACACAAAACTCAACAGGAAATCTTATAAGCTCCGTTAGTGAAAGAAAACAAAACCACCACATAAGGTACTGTAATGAACTCATTCTTTATTTGTTTTGGTGTTACACCTACTGTATTCCAAGTTCTCTATGGTTCATACCCTTACATACTAGCCATAGATGCATCAAAATAAGCAAACAACACACGAAAAACAGAATCTGTCAAAAACAGAACAGTCTGTAGCAATCTGTAACTAACGCAAACTTCTGGAACTCTAAAACTCCTACCAAAATAGGAAGTACTGGAAAATTTGTTTATTGATAAGAAGCAAAAAGAATCAATGCAAAATCACGTTTCTGTGATTTATTGATTTTTTCTTGTGAGCGCAAAGTTTCTATTTTTCAGCAGAATCAAATCAACTATCATCATAGTTTATCCTATAGGTTCTACTTGGCACAAACACTAATTAAAAGATAAAAACACATCTAAACAGAAAGTAGATGCAAAATTTATTACTAAACAGGAACAAAAACAAAAAACACAAAGAAAATTGGGTTGCCTCCCAACTAGCGCTATCGTTTAACGCCCCTAGCTAGGCATAAAAGCGAAGATAGATCTAAGTAGTGACATCTTTGGCACTTGATTCATACATAGCTCGCATGATAGATTCATAAGGTAATTTGACTTTCTTTCTTGGAAAGTGCTCCATGCCTTTATTTAATGGAAATTGTAATCTAATATTCCCTTCCTTCATATCAATAATCGAACCAATCGTTCTAAGGAAAGGTCTACCAAGAATAATAGGGCAATAAAGATTGCAATCTATATCAAGAACGATAAAATCTACGGGCACCAAATTATTATTTGCAACAATGAGAACATCATTGATCCTTCCCATTGGCTTTTTAATGGTGGAATCCGCAAGGTGCAAATTTAAAGAGCAATCATCAAGATCATGGAAACCTAGAATATCACATAAAGTTTTCGAAATCGTGGAAACACTAGCACCCAAATCACACAAAGAAAAACACTCATGATTTTTAATTCGAATTTTTATAGTAGGTTCCCACTCATCATTAAGTTTTCTAGGTATAGAAACTTCAAAATTAATTTTTTCATCATAAGGTTGCAACAAGGCATCAACGATATGTTTGGTAAAAGCTTTATTTTGACTATAAGCATGAGGAGAATTAGCAACGGATTGCAATAAGGAAATACAACCTTCTAAAGAACAATTGTCATAATCAAATTCCTTGAAATCCGAGATAGTGGGTTCAATGCTATTTAAAGGCATGGCCTCTCCAATCCTACTTTTACCAATTTTAGCATCAAGATCTAAAAACTCCGAATTTTTGGGAAGCCTTCTAGGTAAAGTTGACTCATCTTCAGTCCCATTACTATCAAGATTCATATTGCAAAAAAAGATCTAATAGGAGACACATCAATAACTTTAAGATCCTCATCATTATTTTCATGGAAACTAGAAGAACACGCCTTTACAAAGCTATTTTTCTTAGCACGCAATCTAGCGGTTCTTTCCTTACACTCGTCAATGGAGATTCTCATTGATTTGAGAGACTCATTGATATCATGCTTAGGAGGAGAAGATCTAAGTTTAAGAGAATCAACATCAAGCGAAAGTCTATCAACGTTCCTAGCCAAATCATCAACTTTGAGCAATTTTTCTTCAAGCAAGGCATTAAAATTCTTTTGAGAAATCATAAATTCTTTCACTCTATTCTCAAAATCAGAGGGCATACTATTAAAATTACCATAAGAATTATTATAGGAATTTCCATAATTATTAGAGGAATTACTAGGGAACGGTCTAGAATTAAAGTTTCCTCTATAACCATTGTTTCAAAACTATTCCTACCAACAAAATTCACATCCATAGATTCATTATTATTCTCAATCAAAGTAGACAAAGGCATATCATTGGGATCAAGAGGGGTATTTTTAGTAGAAAACAATTTCATAAGTTCATCCATCTTTCCACTCAAAACATTGATTTCTTCTATAGCATGCACTTTTTTACTAGAAGATCTTTTGGTGTGCCATTGAGAATAATTTGCCATAATATTATCAAGAAGTTTTGTAGCATATCCTAACGTGATTTCCATAAACGTGCCTTCCGCGGCCGAATCTAAGAGATTTCTAGAAGCAAAGTTCAAACCGGCATAAAATTTTTGTATGATCATCCATAAATTCAAACCATGAGTAGGGCAATTGCGAATCATCAATTTCATTCTTTCCCAAGATTGTGCAACATGCTCATGATCAAGTTCATAATATCATTCCTAAGAGTGATAATCTTAGCGGGGGGAAAATACTTAGAGATAAAAGCATCTTTGCACTTGTTCCATGAATCAATACTATTTTTAGGCAAAGACAGAAACCAAACTTTAGCACGATCTCTAAATGAAAACGGGAATAAATTCAATTTAACAAAATCATTATCCGTATCTTTCTTCTTTTGCATATCACACAAATCAACAAAGTTGTTTAGATGAGTAGCGACATCTTCACTAGGAAGGCCGGCGAATTGATCTTTCATAACAAGATTCAGCAAAGCAGTATTGATTTCACAAGACTCAACATCATTAAGAGGAGCAATCAGAGTACTAAGGAAATCATTATTATTGGTATTGGAAAAATCACACAATTTGGTATTATCTTGCGCCATGGCAACAAGTAATCCAACACACAAGCAAACAGAAAAAGGCAAGCGAAAGGAGAGGAGGAGATTGGGAAAGAGAGGGTAAATAAAACGGCAAAGGTGAGTTGGGGGAGAGGAAAATGAGAGGCAAATGGCAAATAATGTAAATGCGAGGGAGATAGGTTTGTGATGGGTACTTGGTATGTCTTGACTTGAGCGAAGACCTCCCCGGCAACGGCGCCAGAAATTATTCTTGCTACATCTTGAGCTTGCGTTGGTTTTCATTGAAGAGGAAAGGGTGATGCAGCAATAGTAGCGTAAGTATTTCCCTCAGTTTTTGAGAACCAAGGTATCAATCCAGTAGGAGACTCCTCAAAAGTCCCACGCACCTACACAAACAAACAAAGAACTCGCAACCAATGCAATAAAGGGGTTGTCAATCCCTTCACGGCCACTTGCGGAAGTGAGATCTAATAGAGATAGTATGATAAGATAAATATATTTTTGGTATTTTATAATATAGATGCAAAAAGTAAAGATGCAAATAAAAGTAGATTGGAAGCAAATATTATAAGAGATAGACCCGGGGGCCATAGGTTTCACTAGAGGCTCCTCTCAAGATAGCATAAGTATTACGGTAGGTGAACAAATTACTGTCGAGCAATTGATAGAAAAGCGAATAGTTATGAGATTATCTAGGCATGATCATGTATATAGGCATCACATCCGCAACAAGTAGACCGACTCCTGCCTGCATCTACTACTATTACTCCACACATCGACTGACTCCTGCCTGCATCTAGAGTATTAAGTTCACAAAGAACAGAGTAACACATTAAGCAAGATGACATGATGTAGAGGGATAAACTCATGCAATATGATATAAACCCCATCTTTTTATCCTCGATGGCAACAATACAATATGTGCCTTGCAACCCTTTCTGTCACTGTTAAGGACACCGCAAGATTGAACCCAAAGCTAAGCACTTCTCCCATGGCAAGAAAGATCAATCTAGTAGGCCAAACCAAACTGATAATTCGAAGAGACTTGCAAAGATAACTCAATCATACATCAAAGAATTCAGAGGAGATTCAAATATTTCTCATAGATAAACTTGATCATATATCCACAATTCATCGGATCTCGACAAACACACCGCAAAAGGAGTTTACATCGAATAGATCTCCACAAGAGAGGGGGAGAACATTGTATTGAGATACAAAAAGAGAGAAGAAGCCATCTAGCTAATAACTATGGACCCGAAGGTCTATGGTAAACTACTCACAACTCATCAGAGGGGCTATGGTGTTGATGTAGAAGCCCTCCATGGTTGATTCCCCCTCCGGTGGAGTGTCGGCGAAGGCTCCAAGATGGGATCTCGCGGATACAGAAGGTTATGGCGGTGGAAATTGTGTTTCGGGTGCTCCCTGGATGTTTTCGGGGTACATAGGCTTATATAGGAGGAAGAAGTACATCGGTGGCCGCCCGAGGGGCCCACGGGACAGGGGGACTCGCCCTATAGGGGGTGGTCCTACCCTCTCGTGGCCGCCTCGGCTGCTTCTTGACTTGCGCTCCAAGTCCCCTGGATCACGTTCGTTCCAAAAATCACGCTTCCGAAGGTTTCATTCCGTTTGGACTCCGTTTGATATTCCTTTTCTTTGAAATACTGAAATAGGCAAAAAACTGCAATACGGGCTGGGCCATCGGTTAGTAGGTTAGTCCCAAAAATGATAATAATGTGTAAAATAAAGCCCATAAACATCCAAAAGGGGTAATATAATAGCATGGAACAATCAAAAATTATAGATACGTTGGAGCCGTATCACCCCAACACACCCAATACAAGTGCAAATTGTATAGGTGCACTAGTTCGGCGAGGAGCTGGTGATAAAAGTGTAATATGGATGGTAGAAATATATTTTTATAACCTAAAAAATTTAAACAGCAAGGTAACAAGTGATAAAAGTGCAAACAAACGGTATTGCAATGCTTGAAACTGAGGCCTAGGGTCCATACTCTCACTAGTGCAATCTCTCAACAATGCTAATCTAATTGGATCATATAACCATCCCTCAAAGTGCGATGAAGAATCACTCCAAAGTTCTTATCTAGCGGAGAACATAAGAAGAAAATTTTTGTAGGGTACGAAACCACCTTAAAGTTATTCTTTTCATTCGATCTATTCAAGAGTCTGTACTAAAATAACACAAATTTATTCTTTCCGTTTGATCTATCCAAGAGCTCATACTAAAATAACACCATATGATACGCATCAACAAACTCTAATGTCACCTAGATACTCCAATGTCACCACGAGTATCCATGAGTTAATTATACGATACACATCAAACAATTTCAGATTCATAATACTCAATCCAACACAAAGAACCTCAAAGAGTGCCCCAAGATTTCTACCGGAGAAACAAAGACGAGAACGTGCATCAACCCGTATGCATAGATTACCCCAATGTCACCTCAGGAATCCGCGAGTTGAGTGCCAAAACATATATCAAGTGAATCAATATAGTACCCCATTGTCACCACAGATAGTCATATGCAAGAAATATATCAAGTGCTCTCAAATCCATAAAAGTATTCAATCCGATAAACGAAATCTCAAAGGGAAAACTCAATTCATCTCAATCCATATGATCCAACTATATTAACAAAGCCCGCGATACATCAAGATCGTGCCATCTCAAGAACACGAGAGAGAGAGAGAGAGACTAAACACATGGCTATTGGTACAAACCCTCAGCCCCGAGGGTGGACTACGCCCTCCTCATCATGGTGGCTAGAGGGATGATGAAGATGGCCTCCGGTGATGATCTCCCCCTCTGGCAGGGTGCCGGAATAGGGTCCATATTGGTTTTCATGGATACCAGAGGCGTGTGGCGGTGGAACATCCAATCTAGGGTTACCCCCGAGGGTTTTGGAATATTTGGCAATTTATAGGACGAAGAGGCGGTGCGGGAGGCCACCGAGGTGGGCACAACCCACCTGGGCGCGCCTCTGGTATTTCTTTGGCCCATCCTGGGTCTTCTGGTCCATAAAAAATCTCCAAAACGTTTCCTGCGTTTGGACTCCATTTGGTATTGATTTTCTGTGATTTAAAAAACAAGCTAAAAACAGCAACTGTCACTGGGCACTATGTCAATAGGTTAGTCCCAAAAAATGATATAAAGTTGCTATAAAATGATTGTAAAACATCCAAGAATGATACTATACGACATGAATACTTCATAAATATAGATACGTTGGAGACATATCAGCATCCCCAAGCTTAATTCCTACTCGTCCTCAAGTAGGTAAATGATAAAAGAAACAATTTATGAAGTGTGAATGCTAGCAAAGTGCATAAGTTTGATCAATGATAATTTCAATCACTTTCCCTAGCATCATAACAACAATTCTTTCTCATAAAACTCATCATCGTAAAGTAGCAACCAATGCACATGTTAAGGTTCAAACAATGAATTCTCTTGAAACTCAACAACCTATATTCTTAATCACCAAACAATTGCGATTCAACTTATTCAACAGAGTCTAAGTAAGAGCTCCACATACTCAATCCTCATATAGTCTTTCGTGATTGCTACTACTCAAAGCATATTCTTAGAACAAATGGCATCCATCGAATATAGAGAAAGATAGGGGCTTAATGTTTCGCCTCCCAACTCATTTATCATAGAGATAATTGTCAACAATAATAAATCATGATCAAATATATTTGACTGGTCATATGTGCCTAGATATTTCCCTACCACATTATGCTTTCCAAGTAGAGAATAATTGAGGTTTAAATGAGAATGCATACTATTGACTATTGCATAAAAGTCAATACTGAAAAGTAAAGATAGGCCCTTCGCAGAGGGAAGCAGAGGTTATCTGCACTTTTTATTTGGATGCCCAAGCTCTTAATGCAAAGGAACGTCACATTATATTGCCCCTTATGATAGCAACCTTTATTATGCAGTCCATCGCTTTTATTACTTTGCCATCACAAGTTCGTACAACGCTTAATTTTCCCTTACAATAAAAGATCAAACATATTTAGGAGCAATTTTTATTGCTTTATGCACTAATGACAACTTACTTGAAGTATCTTATTCAATCCATAGGTAGGTATGGTGAACACTCATGGCAAGAAACTAGGTTTAAGGGTTTTTTGATGCACAAGTAGTATCTCTACTTAGTACGAATTTTTGGCTAGCAAAAGATCCTAGGCAAACACCACATGTTGGAGTATTATGACAATATAACTTCTATGGAAATATACACAACCATAACTCATTACGTTGTCTTCCTTGTCCAACTTCAAATAATTTGCTCAAGCTTGAAAATAATTAATGGGTATTCACAACCATAGAAGATTTATAAGATAATATATTTGCATGTGAAAGTTCTCTTCCTTATACTAATCATTCATGAATTGCTTGTATGACCAATATTGTGATTGTGAAGCTTCAAAAGATTTCGTTTTCTAAACCGAATGTGAAGCTACTACTAGGCATGATACGAACATATAATTTCAACTTCATGATATTCAATTCATTCAAAAATTTACTCATAGGATATAAGTGAAGCACATAATTACGATCACGATGAACCTGATGATTAGGATAAAACTTCTGATGAAATTCCAATTTCAAACGGTTGTAGTTTCATGATCCCATATCATCACATAGCCTAAACCATGTCAATGCCTCTCCCTCCATATGATTAAGATATAGGGAAGACCTTCTTCTTGATAACATCCTCGGGCATACCTGCAAGCTGAAATAATCCACAAACTTCATCCACATAGATTAGGTGCAAATCGGGATGCAATGTTCCATCTCCTGTAAAGGGATTAGCTAGCAGTTTCTTTATCATACTTAAAGAAATTTCTAAGTAAACATTTTCAGTAGATTCAGTAGGTTGAGGAGCAACTCTTTTGTGACGCCCGGATAATTAGGCTACAGTAATCCCGCGTTAACGATGCCACGTCACCTCGGTTACTGTTGCTAACCTCGCGTTAGATCGAAACTGATTCGAAATCAAATTCAAAATCAATCAAAAATAAATAAATAAAAGTTTTCAAATTTTAAAACTAAAATGTTCAGAGTGAACCAAATATTGTATAGGTAATTATGGTGGAGAAGCCACACCTTTATAAAATGTTTAAATACTATAAGGTGAAAAAAAACAACATCAAAACAATTAGTTATACTCCTAATATATTTTACCAAATACTAAACTATTTTTATTCTTAGGTAAAACTTCTTATAACAGTGGATTATTTTGACACACTATTTTTGGGGCGATTTTCATATTTTACTAAACCAAAAAAATAAAGTGCAACTAAAATAAAACAGAAAATAAATAAAAAGAAAAGGGCAAAACAAAATCACATACCCCCCGGCCAAATTGGGCCAAACGGCCCAGCCGGCCAGCCCAACTGGACCCAACCGGCCACCCCCCGCTCCCCTTACCCACCCCGAGCCGAACCCTAGCCGGTTCCATCCCCACTCGCCCCCACTTCCCTCCCCCACGATCCCCTCGCTCTTCCCCCTCCCCCCTCGATCCAGATCGGGCGCCCCTGGCGCCGATCGAACCAACCTCGCCGCCGCTTGGACCCCGCACTCCCCGACACCGGCACCAGTTCCTAGCGCCGCCCCGCTGCCGCTGTGGCTCATGGCCTCGACGCGCCGAGCCTCGTCACCGTCATCTCACTGCCTCGACCCCGACGCAACCGCCGCGCGGAGCTCGCCGTCGTCCGCCCCGTCCTCTCCCTCATCGGACAGGGCCGTCCCCGCCTCTCCCCGCGACTACGGTCGTCCCCGAGCACGCGTTTCCACCACTACAGGGCTGGTGAGCCCCTCTGTCGACCCCCCTCCTCCTATGCATGGATCCGTCGCCGTTGACGCCGTACGTCACCGTGGCCGAGCTCACTAGAGCTCGTGCTCACCCATCCGCCCACGCCCATGGGCGCGCTCCCGCATGCTCCGGCTGCCCCGCTCGTCTGCCACGCGCGCGACGCCCTCCGCTGGCTCCACCCGTCGCCGACTCCTCCGTGCTCGCCACCGTTCACCTTGCCCCGCTCCTGCAACCCCCCTGCACCGTTGACGCCGCCATGTCCGCGGCCAACTCCGGCGCTCTGGCCGCCCCGCTCTCCTCCTCTCGCGCGCGGCCTTGCCGCGCTGAACGCCCGTCTCCGCCTTCCGTGGCGCCGCCCTCCGTTCCCTTGGCCGGCGTCGTGGGCGCCGGCGGCCACGCCGGCGGCCTCGCCACGCCCGTGGCTTGCGCCCCCCCTGCCTGTCGATCTGGGCACTCGCCCAGTCGGGCGCCGACGCCCAGCGCCCGCACCCACGACAACCGCAGCGCCCGCAAACCCACTAGGCCCCCTGGGCCAATGACAAGGGCCCCCCACCCCCTGAATGTATTTAGAAAAATAAAAATAAAAATAAAAAATAATTAATTAGTTAATTAGAGAAATAATTAACTTAATTAATTTTGTTTAATTAAACTAAACAACTAACTAGACTAATTAATCACTAGTAAGCGTGCACGTGCAAATGCACGTCTAGACTAATATCCAAATATATATGAGAATAACATGCATATAAAGATAATTTGGTTGCACCGAAAAATATTACAAATCAAGAAAAGACATACAAGCATGCCTTTGCATATATAGCCTTTTTTATTTAGAGAAAGAAGACAAATACGTCAATTTGTATGGTCATTCCCTTGTCCAGACCTCTACAACGTGAATTGCACATGCATTATTAAGTAGCATGCAAATCCATATAGGTAGGGATTGACAATAATGGGTCGGTGGATATCGACCGAGAGTTTTATGACAGACGGAAAACTATATATTTTACATGCCTTTGCATATATTTGTTACCAACCCAAAGAGCATAATAAAATTGAAAAGAAGATAATGACTGCATCTATGTTGCGCCGGAGCTTAATTTTTTGAGTCTCCAAAACATATTGCATCACAAAATTCATGTCTATAAATAAATAGCCCACAACATATGGCAAATACAGTAAACAAACCCATGGAGATGAAAAATAAATTTTGAGGAAAAAAACTACAGTGTGACTACAGATGCATAGATATCAAGTCCCGTTTATCATCTCTTATTAACTTCCTACTTGAGGCACTTGAGAATTTGTCGTACATCATATGGGATATTGTCTTCAGCTTCATTCGCATCATACTCGAGTAAGTGTATCAAAATATTCTTTCTCAACTCATAACCGTCCTACATGAGCAATGCATGATGTTAGGATGCAATTTTGCTTCAAACTTTTTATGAACGTGTGATATAGAATACTCACCGTGCAAATTGGACGAACAAATTTGTTACAATGTCAGAGCATAAAATTGAAAACAAAATAACCAGATTCATTCCTCTAGATGAATACAATATCATTATCTTCGGAGGTTATGACAATAAAATAAAACATGCATAGTGATTTTCAGAGTAACTGACCGGTCTAGGCTGGTCGGAACATCAATTGGTGCTTTACGTGGCTAGGCAAATGTATCAGACTTCCAATCTGGTTGTGCTAATTCAAGTGCAACATTCAGGTAGAATGCAACCCTCTGAAATTCTAACGCATATCTCTCTGGGAATAAGGGCAGAAATAGTGAGTCCAAAATAGATACTTGACGTGCATGTTTGTCGACTGCGAACAAGATGAAGTGGCCGAGGAATGCATGAGGAAGCAATATCTACAAGCAACACTCATTGAGAACAAACATTAATCACGACAACCATATAAAATAGTCCAAAGTTACCCAATTGCGTGATGATATGTTGTAGTCTAAGTCGAGCTACGGAGCAATGATGCTAGCGCCTGAAAATTTGGTTGTACCCGCGAATCTAAATCTCGTGCGGAAGTGAGGGCGGCCTCGATCATGGACATCTGGGTAAGAAATGGTTAAGAAACATGATGGTGACAATGTTAATATAATTTGTGATCTGCGGTAACTTACACAAAATTTTAGATCCATAAAGTGCACATGAGGAGTAAGGCCTTGTCACATGCAAGTATACGTATAGCCATGTTGAAACAATCAATGTCCAACGGCTGATCCCTGCGGAGTATACCTTGAATCCTTCTGAGACTTAATCCTATCGGATGGGGTTTAGAGCTTCACACCCACTCCTTCCTGTAGGTAACAAACAGTTAATAATTGTAACATTGTAATAGTGTACATTGAAACTTTATACTTCTTAGACATGTTGCTTACTCTAGGGAATTAGCATCATTAATTGACATGATGTGGTTGCATAGTTCATCAACTAAATCTTGCGGTTAAGCCGGATAGGGTTCGGAAGGGGGCTTTTGTCTTTGGCTCCATCGGGTGAATCTAGCTGCTTACGCTTTCGGTCCTCCAGAAACTCAACATCAGAATCAGATACATTTTCTTCATTGTCACGACGATAATATATTGGACTTCCTTTTAACGTATTAAGTTCTGTTTCCAATAGTATGACAGCTAATTTTCGTCGAAATTCTTTCATTTTTTAAAAAAAGGGGGGATTCCCCTACCTCTGCATCAGAACGATGCATACGGCCACATTTATAAATAAATAAAGTAGTTCAACAATGTCTTGCAAAGTGCTACAATAAAGGTTGCTGGCTCACATAGAGCTAGCAAAGTAAAACAAGGCTCAAAAGCCACAACCGGCTGGCATAATAAAGAGAGATAGGTAAACTAAGCGCCTATCCTATTACATGACCGTCATCCAAACCGGTTGAAGATATCCCGCGCTACCATCTCCCACCGGACAGATCCAGTAACCAAACGCGCCCTGGCCTCCGTCGGAGTGAGTAATGAACACGTACGGATTAGCGCAGTAACCCGGAATAAAACCTGTAAAAAATGAATAGTTGTTGTTCTGTTAAAAGCCAAGTCATTTCTGCAGTTCCAAATTGCCCATAACAACGCACATGCTCCCACTCGAATTTGTCTAGCTGTTTCGGCCTCTATACCAACCAGCCACGTTCCAAAAAACGACCTGACCGAATTCGGAGGAGTAATGTTAAAGGAAATTTGCACCGAGCGCCACAACACCCTCGCCATCGGGCAATCAAAGAAAAGATGCTTGATAGTTTCATCCCGATCACAGAAACTACACCTAGTAGATCATGTCCAGTTGCGCTTAATCAAATTATCTTTCATGTCCTCCCGGTGTAATATTTGTATTTGCTCTTCTTGGTTTGGTATGACGTAAATTGGTTATTTCTATCTGCGCATCTGTAGGCTGTATAGAACTTGCTGAGGTTTTAGTCTCTTCCAACGACATGACCTTCGGGCTCTTGTTGATAGGTTCTTTTTTATGGTCAACAATATCCATATCTATGACTAACACATTCTGCAAAAGTGAAATTCATATACAACTATGATTCAAATATAGGTATAATTTTTTTTCTAGGGAATAATATCATAATTCATATGCAACATGCAAAAAAAAGTTTAAAAAGCCTGACATCTAAGAATTTTGATAGCCCTGACAGGCAATGATATCACATGGACTGTGTAGTCAGCTTTAAGTAATTTGTTTAGCAGCGGGGTGTGCATGCATCTAGTAGTTACGTAGACTTGCTAAATTCCTCTAGTCATTCTACCACATAGGTATAGCGTGGCTTCGCCGCTGCAATAGACCAGACATGGGTAGGTTTATCTGATCTAGGCGAGAGAAGACGGTGAGAACACGCACGATCGATGGACTAAACTTGGGGCGCAGTCACACAACATGCAACGATCGATGGCCTAAAAATGAGACCCAATTATCTCTTTTTTCTGGAAATTTTGTTTTCAACTATTTTGGATTTGACAAGATCCAATTTTCTAAATGAAGATTGAAGAGCAATCTATAATATCATAGTTCCTATATAATCGTAAAAGATAATAATCAGAAGAGAAGAAAAAATAAACTTACAAATTGAAGGGGTTCTCGTTCTGGTGTCGGATGGGACGCCAATCACAATCAGTACAGGTATAGCGTACAGCAATACCGGATGCCGGCGGACGACGGCGTCAACGGGAACGGTGTGTCGCTCACTCCTCACGGCTAAGATCGCTGACACCTGAGAAGGACGATTGACGAAGCTGCGGCAGACGGCGGCTGTGCACGGACAATGGTCATGGAGGCTGTGGAGGACCGAAGGAGGAGATATGGAAGCAAAGTCGAACCGTCAAAGAGAAGATCACGGGATGCAGGCTTACACGTTCGCAACCACAGGCATTAATGCAATCGGGCCGTCCAAAGCTCCCATTGATATTTTTTTAGCCCAGCCAAATGTCAAACAAAGCTGTACTGATCATAAGCTTCACCTTGTCAGCAGTTGGAGTTGGTGCTCCCAGAATATTCGCACATGGAACAAGTGTTGAAAAATCAGAATTTTGTCCAAACAGTACAGCTGAAACAATAATGCTGAAACAGTACAGCACATCATCTACAAAGACAAGAAAAAGTAGTTCTATGATCAGTACAGCTGAAACTTAGAACAATAATGCTTCTAACATTAAGAAGTTGAGAAAGCAAAACTTCGAGGGCAAAAGTACAATCATGTGTAAGAGAAGCAAGCATGACATGAACATAGCTAACCAAATTCTGGAAGGTGTCATCTTTAGGACCAAATTATAGAGGAATAAAATATAATAGAACTTGAACACCATGTAATATCATGTTCAAATCATAAATAAAGGGAGGGACATGTTGTGTGTATAGGGTAGAAAGCAATCAGTGACCTAAAAGCACCTCAGAGTAAGTGCTCGCTAGTCACATCTACATTCCCTCAATCCTCAACCATCTGCCGTCATTCATGTACATCACCTAAAATATGTACCAATATAGCCAAGCCAAAGAGTAGTAGATGCGTGAGGTCAGTGTTGCTTGCCAACAAAAGATGGAAGGAAGGCAGTACCTAACTCCACAATGGAAACAGATGAATAACCAGTATCTGTATATATGTGGCATTACTAAGAATGGTGCCCATTAATCTAGGATACCAAATAAGAGGAATAATACTAACTTGGAGCACCTCTGACTGCAACAACTATATATATCATTATATTTCTCCACAATTCAGCATGTGCAAAGAACAACTGTAGTACTAACGCCACAAGTCCAAAGCATTACCTGTGGCTGTGTCGTATGAAATAACCTGGCCACAGCGGTGTACATTTGTGCTGCCTACACACACAAGACAAGCCTTGTAAGTAAATTATCCATTGCAAGAAAAAATAGGCGGTCCAAATAATTTAATTTAAACATGTATAGAAGAAATCATAACATCAAAATTAAAATGCAATAATAAACATGGCTGAGAGAGAGAATTCACCCTCTCCTTCACCAACGTCTTCCTCTTCTTTTCTGTCTCACATCATTGCCTAGAAAAGCCATAAATTGACAAAATTGAAATTAGACTGTCAAAGAACTAAGTTAAGTATTGGGAAGGAAGATGGCGAGACGCAAATGGGCAGCCCAGATTGCGGACGGTGATGGTGGCCCGTGAGTTGCATCCTCAAATCCATAACGACCTCGTCTTCTTGTACATAACGCAAATGGGCTGCTCGTTCCCCCCACTGCCGTCCTCGTCTTCTTGTACATAACGACCATGAAGACCATGCCACCCCTACTCCCCCATGGCCGCAACTGCCACCCAGTTCAGCAGCGGCAGATGGTGGATGGGGAGGCGTCGTCCTGCAGGAGAGAAGAGGCAGCAGGCGGCAGTGACCACTTGATGGAGCTTCGAGGAGAGAACCGAAGGGAGGAGGCGGCGGCGAGGTGGTGGTGGAGAAGAGGACGCGATGCTCGAGGGGGCGACCTCTGGAGCAGCCGTGAAGAGATGAGGAGGCCGCTGTAGAGAGGAGACAAAGGCATCCGGAAAGGATAGAGGCGGCGGCGGTGTCCCCGGCGAGCGCCGCAAGGCCGTAGATGGTGGATTCTTCCCGGCAGCGCGTCTAGCTCGCGGACCATGGGGAGGAGGTGATGGCGATAGCGGCGTTGGGGCACAAGGCGCTGGCGGCGGCTGCGTAAGGGTGGAGAAGTGCAGGGAGAGAAGGGAAGTAGGTGGGCGACGGCGAAGGGACGCGGCTGCGGAAGGCGGCGAAGCGGCGAGCGGTTGTGGGGCGGCGAACGGTGCGGTAGGAGGAGCAGGGAGCGAGAGGTCGAGGAGCAGGGGGTGAGAGGTCGTGCGGGCAGCGGTTTTTTCTTTTATTCTTTTGACTGCGGGGTAGGGTTAGCGATAGATCGACTGTTAGCGCCTTATTGCGTGGTTGGCAGCATTAAACACATAATGATCAAGGGCCATTAGATTTTGATGATGAATGGATGTGATTGTTTGGATCTGTCCCTCTCTTTCTTTTATAGTGGTAGTAGATTAGTTGTCTATTTAACCGGTTAGTTAGTTAGTATGACAGTGGAGCCCACCCTTAATTAATTCTAATTAGATTAAATTAAATTTGGATAATTAACATGTGTCCCTGACCAGTGGGACCCATTGGTCAGGTTGACCAGTCAACTTTGTTGACTACTGAATGTCAGCATGACATCATGCTGATGTCATTAAATCATTTTCGAATTAATTAAATAATTAATTAAATCCCAGAAATTGATAAAATCTTTAGAAAATCATATATTTTAATTCGTAACTCGGATTAAAATATTTTCAACATGAAAGTTGCTCAGAACGACAAGACAAATCCGGTTACACCCTCCGTTCGTCCGCCACACGCTCCTAGCATAGCGAACCTGGAACTTTTTCCCTCCGGTTCGTCTGTCCAAAAATGCTAAATCCGGGGAAACATTTCGGGATGTTATCCCCCTTCGCCGATAACGTGTAGCACCGCGTTAGAACACGTCTAGCTTTGCTTGTTGTCCTGTTATGCACTTGTTTGCTATGTATTTACTGTTTCTCCCCCCTCTTCTCTCCGGTGGACCCCATGACGATGCTGATGCCCCTGTGGTCGACTACGTCACCGACGACCCCTCCTTGCCAGAGCAACCAGGCAAGCCACTCCCCCCTTGATCACCAGATATCGCCTATTCTTCTCTATACTGCTTGCATTAGAGTAGTATAGCATGTTACTGTTCGGTTACTCCTATTCTGTTGCATAGCCTGTCATTGTTGCTACAGTCATTGGTACCCTACCCGCAATCCTAAATGCTTAGTATAGGATGCTAGTTTATCATCATTGGCCCTACATTCTTGTCAGTCTGCCTTGCTACACTATCGGGCCGTGATCACTCGGGAGGTGATCACGGGTATATACATATATACATACTATACAGATGGTGACTAAAGTCGGGTCAGCTCGATGAGTACCCGCAAGTGATTCTGGTGAGGGGGATGAAAGGACAGGTGGATCCATCCCGGTAGAGGTGGGCCTGGGTTCCCGACGGCCCCCGACTGTTACTTTGTGGCGGAGCGACAGGGCAGGTTGAGACCACCTAGGAGACAGGTGGGCCTGGCCCTGTTCGACGTTCGCGGATACTTAACACGCTTAACGAGATCTTGGTATTTGATCTGAGTCTGGCTACTGGCCTATACGCACTAACCAACTACGCGGGAACAGTTATGGGCACTCGACGTCGTGGTATCAGCCGAAGCCTTCCTGACGTCAGCGACTGAGCGGCGCGCTCCGGGTTGGACTGCGTTAACGCAACTTCCTTTGTAATGGAGGTTGCTAGATCTGCTCACCAGCCGCGTACGCAACGTGTAGGTGTGCAATGGGCGATGGGCCCAGACCCCTGCGCACATAGGATTTAGACCGGCGTGCTGACCTCTCTGTTGTGCCTAGGTGGGGCTGCGACGTGTTGATCTTCCGAGGCCAGGCATGACCCAGGAAAGTGTGTCCAGCCAAATGGGATCGAGCATGTTGGGTTATGTGGTGCACCCCTGCAGGGAAGTTAATCTATTCGAATAGCCGTGATCTTCGGTAACAGGACGACTTGGAGTTGTACCTTGACCTTATGACAACTAGAACCGGATACTTAATAAAACACACCCTTCCAAGTTCCACAGACAACCCGGTGATCACTTTTCCACAGGGCGACGAGGGGAGGATCGCCGGGTAGGATTATGCTATGCGATGCTACTTGGAGATGCTACTTGGAGGACTTCAATCTACTCTCTTCTACATGCTGCAAGACGGAGGCTGCCAGAAGCGTAGTCTTCGATAGGACTAGCTATCCCCCTCTTATTCTGGCATTCTGCAGTTCAGTCCACTGATATGGCCTCCTTACACATATACCCATGCATATGTAGTGTAGTTCCTTGCTTGCGAGTACTTTGGATGAGTACTCACGGTTGCTTTCTCCCCCCTTTTTCCCCCTTTCCTTTCTTTCTGGTTGTCGCAACCAGATGCTGGAGTCCAGGAGCCAGATGCCACCGTCGTCGACGACTCCTACTACACCAGAGGTGGCTACTACTACGTGCAGCCCGCTGACGACGATCAGGAGTAGTTAGGAGGATCCCAGGCAGGAGGCTTGCGCCTATTTCGATCTGTATCCCAGTTTGTGCTAGCCATCTCATGGCAACTTGTTTACTTATGTCTGTACTCAGATATTGTTGCTTCCGCTGACTCGTCTATGATCGAGCACTTGTATTCGAGCCCTCGAGGCCCCTGGCTTGTATTATGATGCTTGTATGACTTATTTATATTTAAGAGTTGTGTTGTGATATCTTCCCATGAGTCCCTGATCTTGATCGTACACGTTTGCATGCATGATTAGTGTACAGTCAAATCGGGGGTGTGACAAGTTGGTATCAGAGCCGACTGCCTGTAGGAATCCCCCTTCCAACTCCTTGGCCGAAGTCGAGTCTAGACTTTACAAAACTTTTACTGACATGGCTGTGCGGCCCATGGGCCCACGTCGCCATTGGGTGGTATTAGGATCTTTTACTCCTTGTCTATACTCTGGGACTCTGATCTCTCTTCTATTCGGGTTAAATGAATTTTGCTAAATCTAACATTAGGATCTCGTTATCACTTTCACCCGGAGAGCCCCTTATTACTGATGATCGTCTGCTGCACGTGAAGACCCTGAAGATACTCTCCGCTGTAACCCGAGAATTTGTGTCTGTTGCTTTTGCAATTCCCTACCACCGAAATGTCCCTATGGATGAATACATACATCTGTCGTTCTTACTTTTGTTCCCAGTTGATCTTGTCATTGGAAGATACCCTGAAATTCTCTCTATTGATCCGAGAATACTTTGTGCCTACTGCCTTGCAGTTCCTTTCCACCTGAATACCCCTACGGATAATTTCTCGCCCTTATCGAGTATCCAATCATCCCCAGTTGTTCATGTGTTTCACAATGGTCTTTGAAATACTATTCGATCCTCCAAAATTCCTCAGTAGCTTATTGCTCTGCAATACTTGTCTACTTGCATTATGGATGCTTTCCATATGTCTGGCAATATTCGTTACTATCCTTAGACACCGTCATTTTGATCCTATTGATTCAACATGTGTGCGAATGCACACAATCATCTATCAACCCTTCTAAATTATTTTCCGGCTCAGACGTCATTTTGAACATGAGATGGTTCTCGACCAAACTATTTGTCGTCAATTGTGCCTCTGGTCTATCCAACTTATCCATCCTTGATCAGAGAGTCTGCTTCTGATCATTTGTTTTGGAAATCATAATTCCTTTGTTATCTAAGCATCGAATTATTCCGATGTTCTATAATATGATGCCCGTGCATTCTTTCTGGAATACCGATACTCACATCAACTCCGTTGTGGATCACTCGATCCATTGTTGGATTTCATCCGACATCGTCCTTCATATTCAATAACCTTGTGAGCTTTTCCATGGGTATATAATGCCTTTGGTAAATTGTATCCTCTGCTTTGTCAACCATGCTCTACTTTCGTGCTGGTGATAATTACTCCTGATGTTTGTGGTATATGTTCCAAAGATGCCCTATGGGTTGAACCTATGCCTTCCCTAACCGTATGCACCTGAGAGTTTTCACGAGTCATACTCTTCTGGTGTTTTGCCAGATAATATTTCAACACTACAACTTCATCGAAAGCGAGAAGTGAATGAAAGGGTATGCATTGGAGAAGTGGGAGTCGACCTTGAACTCTGCGTTCATGCCCATGGACCCGATGTGGAACTTATCATGGAAGCTTCTTGCCAAATATTTACTCATTCGAGTAATTCTTTCGGTGTTATTAAATTGGACCCCTTGTAGTTATGGTTTCGACCATATTGTTCTTCTTTGTTCCCATTTATCGAGCAAGTTTAAACATTTGTCTTTTGCGGATCAATGCCCCAGTCCAACCTCTACTTTGATCTGTCATCGAGTATTACCCCCTGGTATCTCGAGATTATCATGGAACTACATAACTTCTTATGAGTCCTCCATCAAGTGCTACATTCTCACTGGTTCCAATTTTTCACGGGCCTGAGTTATTAAACACTCGAGAACACCGTTAAGTGAATCGAGTCTGTAATCCAATTCATTTAACTCTAAGTAATTTTAATTACTTATGAGTTTAATAATCCTTCAAGTCATTCCTAGCCTAATCGGCTACATCATTATCGTGCTAATTTTAACTGTGCTACCGGGCCCTTAATTCCGGAGCGCAACTTTTGATGATGAGCTAAGCTTATGCCGATTTGCTCGTCTTATCGTTCCACTCTGAATGACAAGCTTGAATTCGAGTTTGTGTCGTACTCATGGTCCCAAGAACATTTCGCTCCATCATTCCTTTGACTTGATGTCATCGCCGACCGATTACATCTCCATGAAACCTCTTGACAAACTTTATCATGATCATCATCAACATTCTGATGCTCTTCCAAGATATCTATCGAATTCTTGATGAGAAATACCACCCTTGCTCTCGATGAATTGTGTTATCATCGACCACTTTATTGCCTTTCGTGCAACATAAACTTGTTCGTGTTCTGTGTTATACCTTGAGTTCCTTACTAACCAGTAATTGTTCTTCTTTACCTTGGACATTAGCATCTCTTATGTCCTCAATGTTGTGAGAATTTCACCACCTCTGGAGAATTCTTGATACAAGTGATACTTATCACCATCACCATTCTTTTCCTGGTCACCGTGTTATTTCTAACCACCGACAAATGGACTGTGATGTGTAATTCCAAAACTTCTAGCAACCCTATTGCTTTGAATTTAATGGTCGGCCGTTCATTCTTAGACTATGGATTATTGAATCACCATTCCGATGTTGGTTGTGCAACCCAGCCCATATTTCGGGTGCACCTTTCAACCAATGTTTAATTGTGTATTTTCCCTCGAGCATACATCATTATACTATTTGATCTGACTAATGTTATCTCCTTGTTCACTTAATTATGGAAACCATCTTTTGGAAGTCTCGATGAATTGTCGCTGAGTTCATCAGCTACCTCCTTATCCCTTCATTGGTTTAATGATGAGCTTTTGTTTCGGAACTCGCTTCCGTAGTAAATTTCCCGAGAATCTTACAATGTCATCTCGTCATTTGTGTTGCACCTTTTCTTCTCTGGCCTCCTAAGTCAGAGGTATCCTGACACCAATCGGATATGAACCTCGGTCAGATATGATGGTTGGGACATTTCCAAGAGTTATAACATTGGTCTTTTATGACCCGGTAAGGTGATGGCATGTCCAGCACACCTGGCCGGAGGACCTACTGCTATAATTTCTTTTTAGCAAGGTTAACCATTCTTTCATGAGGAAATCATAGGACTTATTCTATGAGTTGGTCATGATGGATGCCTTGTGTGTCCAAAGTCCGAACTTTGCTTAAAGACCATGTCAATGCTATCACGAAGCATGTATGTGGTACTCCTATCATCAATAAGAACACTTGAAGCACAATGCTAAATTTTCTTAATCAAATTATCCAAACATCGTTGTATGGGTAATGTCATGAAATTTCTCTCCCCTTCCCTAACGGGTTTTCTACTTATTATCCTGTCATGGTTATCATGCTTTGCTTGTCCTTGGGAAGGATATACCCCTGAAATATGTGTTTAAACACATTTTCCTTTCCATTGTTTTGTTTAACCTTTCTTGTAATCTGACTTAACTGAGCAGTGATACCCCCCTGCTTAGGTAAGCATCTCATTGTACAACCGTGTCAGTAAGACCTTGTTTCTTTTGTTGATAGCATTCCGGTAACCACCGATGGACGAGAACTTTGCCTATTGGTCCGCCTCGTTCAACGAGCAGGAAAATGGTTCTCTTTATCCCTCGCCCTTGGTACCGACATTATTGCCGACATAACCGACATGCTATCCTCTGACATGCCTTTCTTGCATGATCACGCAAGACGTCTCCTCCTTCCTACTTTTGAACCACATGGTGGGCCCATAACCCACAGTTCCACAGGATCGAAACCTGACTCTCCTGCACCCCCTGTTCCCAAGGTTGTTCCTCGCATGTGGCCTCGTATGTAAATTCATGAGCCACTTCTAAGAGATCATCAATTCGGATATCAAACACGATACCTGTTCCTGTTGCTTTGAACCCCTTTCATGCCCTATTTCGGGCATCGAACTATAACCTGCCCGCTCGAAACTTCCATTTTGCACCTTCTTACTTTGCTCTCGATGATTTCTTAAGTTTCAATTCGAGAGTTACTTCCGCCACCTATCCTGCTGTTATCTACCAGATAACTAACATTGTAGCGGTCCGTTTTTCCGAAGTTACCCCTTGTCGTACGAATGATGGAGTTCCCGAAGAAAGGATGCCCAATTCATCATGATGACCTGAAGCAAAGAAATGAAGACGTCAACGTAATGGATCGACCTCTTTGAGAAGAGCAACCAAGACTGGGAACACTCGCTAGAATTTCGTAACCAAAACTTTCCCCCTTACACCCCTCTTAAATCTCGGGACGAGATTTCTTGTAGTGCAGGAGAATTGTGACGCCCGGATAATTAGGCTACAGTAATCCCGCGTTAACGATGCCACGTCACCTCGGTTACTGTTGCTAACCTCGCGTTAGATCGAAACTGATTCGAAATCAAATTCAAAATCAATCAAAAATAAATAAATAAAAGTTTTCAAATTTTAAAACTAAAAAGTTCAGAGTGAACCAAATATTGTATAGGTAATTATGGTGGAGAAGCCACACCTTTCTAAAATGTTTAAATACTATAAGGTGAAAAAAAACATCAAAACAATTAGTTATACTCCTAATATATTTTACCAAATACTAAACTATTTTTATTCCGAGGTAAAACTTCTTAGAACAGTGGATTATTTTGACACACTATTTTTGGGGCTATTCTCATATTTTACTAAACCAAAAAAATAAAGTGCAACTAAAATAAAACAGAAAATAAATAAAAAGAAAAGGGCAAAACAAAATCACATACCCCCCGGCCAAATTGGGCCAAACGGCCCAGCCGGCCAGCCCAACTGGACCCAACCGGCCACCCCCCCACTCCCCTTACCCACCCCGAGCCGAACCCTAGCCGGTTCCATCCCCACTCGCCCCCACTTCCCTCCCCCACGATCCCCTCGCTCTTCCCCCTCCCCCCTCGATCCAGATCGGGCGCCCCTGGCGCCGATCGAACCAACCTCGCCGCCGCTTGGACCCCGCGCTCCCCGACACCGGCCCCAGTTCCCAGCGCCGCCCCGCTGCCGCTGTGGCTCACGGCCTCGACACGCCGAGCCTCGTCACCGTCACCTCACCGCCTCGACCCCGACGCCACCGCCGCGCGGAGCTCGCCGTCGTCCGCCCCGTCCTCTCCCTCACCGGACAACGCCGTCCCCGCCTCTCCCCGCGACTACGGTCCTCCCCGAGCACGCGTTTGCACCACTACAGGGCTGGTGAGCCCCTCCGTCGATCCCCCACCTCCTTCGCATGGATCCGTCGCCGTTGACGCCGTACGTCGCCGTGGCCGAGCTCACTAGAGCTCGTGCTCACCCATCTGCCCACGCCCATGGACGCGCTCCCGCATGCTCCGGCTGCCCCGCTCATCTGCCATGCGCGCGACGCCCTCCGCTGGCTCCACCCGTCGCTGACTCCTCCGTGCTCACCGCCGTTCACCTTGCCCCGCTCCTGCAACCCCCCTGCACCGTTGACGTCGCCATGTCCGTGGCCAACTCCAGCGCTCTGGCCGCCCCGCTCTCCTCCTCTCGCACGCGGCCTTGCCGCGCTGAACGCCCGTCTCCACCTTCCGTGCAGCCGCCCTCCGTTCCCTTGGCCGGCGTCGTGGGCGCCGGCGGCCACGCCGGCGGCCTCGCCACGCCCGTGGCTTGCGCCCCCCTGCCTGTCGATCTGGGCACTCGCCCAGTCGGGCGCCGACGCCCAGCGCCCGCACCCACGACAACCGCAGCGCCCGCAAACCCACTAGGCCCCCTGGGCCAATGACAAGGGCCCCCCACCCCCTGAATGTATTTAGAAAAATAAAAATAAAAATAAAAATAAAAATAATTAATTAATTAATTAGAGAAATAATTTACTTAATTAATTTTGTTTAATTAAACTAAACAACTAACTAGACTAATTAAACATTAGTTGTCTATTTAACCGGTTAGTTAATTAGTATGACAGTGGGGCCCACCCTTAATTAATTCTGATTAGATTAAATTAAATTTGGATAATTAACATGTGTCCCTGACCAGTGGGACCCACTGGTCAGGTTGACCAGTCAACTCTGTTGACTGCTGATGTCAGCATGACATCATGCTGATGTCATTAAATCATTTTCGAATTAATTAAATAATTAATTAAATCCCAGAAATTAGTAAAATCTTTAGAAAATCATATCTTTTAATCCGTAACTCGGATTAAAATATTTTCAACATGAAAGTTGCTCAGAACGACGAGACGAATCCGGTTACACCCTCCGTTCGTCCGCCACACACTCCTAGCATAGCGAACCTGGAACTTTTCCCCTCCAGTTCGTCTGTCCGAAAATGCTAAACCTGGGGAAACATTTCGGGATGTTATCCCCCTTCGCCGATAACGTGTAGCACCACGTTAGAACACGTCTAGCTTTGCTTGTTGTCCTGTTATGCACTTGTTTGCTATGTATTTACTGTTTCTCCCCCCTCTTCTCTCCGGTGGACCCCATGACGATGCTGATGCCCCTGTGGTCGACTACGTCACCGACGACCCCTCCTGGCCAGAGCAACCAGGCAAGCCCCCCGCTGATCACCAGATATCGCCTATTCTTCTCTATACTGCTTGCATTAGAGTAGTATAGCATGTTACTGTTCGGTTACTCCTATTCTGTTGTATAGCCTGTCATTGTTGCTACAGTCATTGATACCCTACCCGCAGTCTTAAATGCTTAGTATAGGATGCTAGTTTATCATCATTGGCCCTACATTCTTGTCAGTCTGCCTTGCTACACTATCGGGCCGTGATCACTCGGGAGGTGATCACGGGTATATACATATATACATACTATACAGATGGTGACTAAAGTCGGGTCAGCTCGATGAGTACCCGCAAGTGATTCTGATGAGGGGGCTGAAAGGACAGGTGGCTCCATCCCGGTAGAGGTGGGCCTGGGTTCCCGACGGCCCCCGACTGTTACTTTGTGGCGGAGCGACAGGGCAGGTTGAGACCACCTAGGAGACAGGTGGGCCTGGCCCTGTTCAATGTTCGCGGATACTTAACATGCTTAACGAGATCTTGGTATTTGATCTGAGTCTGGCTACTGGCCTATACGCACTAACCAACTATGCGGGAACAGTTATGGGCACTCGACGTCGTGGTATCAGCCGAAGCCTTCTTGACGTCAGCGACTGATCGGCGCGCGCCGGGTTGGACTGCGTTAACGCAACTTCCTTTGTAACGGAGGTTGCTAGGTCTGCTCACCGGCCGCATACGCAACGTGCAGGTGTGCAATGGGCGATGGACCCAGACCCCTGCACGCATAGGATTTAGACCGGCGTGCTGACCTCTCTGTTGTGCCTAGGTGGGGCTGCGACGTGTTGATCTTCCGAGGCCGGGCATGACCCAGGAAAGTGTGTCCGGCCAAATGGGATCGAGTGTGTTGGGTTATGTGGTGCACCCCTGCAGGGAAGTTAATCTATTCGAATAGCCGTGATCTTCGGTAACAGGACGACTTGGAGTTGTACCTTGACCTTATGACAACTAGAACCGGATACTTAATAAAACACACCCTTCCAAGTTCCACAGACAACCCGGTGATCGCTTTTCCACAGGGCGACGAGGGGAGGATCGCCGGGTAGGATTATGCTATGCGATGCTACTTGGAGATGCTACTTGGAGGACTTCAATCTACTCTCTTCTACATGCTGCAAGACGGAGGCTGCCAGAAGCGTAGTCTTCGATAGGACTAGCTATCCCCCTCTTATTCTGGCATTCTGCAGTTCAGTCCACTGATATGGCCTCCTTACACATATACCCATGCATATGTAGTGTAGTTCCTTGCTTGCGAGTACTTTGGATGAGTACTCATGGTTGCTTTCTCCCCCCTTTTTCCCCCTTTCCTTTCTTTCTGGTTGTCGCAACCAGATGTTGGAGTCCAGGAGCCAGACGCCACCATCGACGACGACTCCTACTACACCAGAGGTGCCTACTACTACGTGCAGCCCGCTGACGATGACCAGGAGTAGTTAGGAGGATCCCAGGCAGGAGGCCTGCGCCTCTTTTGATCTGTATCCCAGTTTGTGCTAGCCATCTCATGGCAACTTGTTTACTTATGTCTGTACTCAGATATTGTTGCTTCCGCCGACTCGTCTATGATCGAGCACTTGTATTCGAGCCCTCGAGGCCCCTGGCTTGTATTATGATGCTTGTATGACTTATTGATATTTTAGAGTTGTGTTGTGATATCTTCCCGTGAGTCCCTGATCTTGATCGTACACGTTTGCGTGCATGATTAGTGTACGGTCAAATCGGGGGCGTCACATCTTTGCTCTACTGGTCGGGGTGAAGATACCCCGAACAAGCCCATCAAAGGATTACTTTCCATAGTAACAAGTGACAATAAATTTCAGCACACTATATAAATTTTTCCTTACCAATTTCCACTTACCAAAGGCGCTTCACTCCCCAGCAACGGCACGAGAAAAGAGTCTTGATGACCCACTAGTATAGGGGATCTATCATAGTCCTTTTGATAAGTAAGAGTGTCAAACCCAACGAGGAGCAGAAGGAAATGACAAGCGGTTTTCAGTAAGGTATTCTCTGCAAGCACTGAAATTATCGGTAACAGATAGTTTTGTGATAAGGTAATTTGTAATGGGAAACAAGCAACAAAAGTAAACAAGGTGTAGCAAGGTGGCCCAATCCTTTTTTTAGCAAAGGACAAGCCTGGACAAACTCTTATATAAAGGAAAACGCTCCCGAGGACACATGGGAATTATCGTCAAGCTAGTTTTCATCACGCTCATATGATTCGCGTTCGTTAATTTGACAATTTGATATGTGGGTGGACCGGTGCTTGGGTGCTGCCCTTCCTTGGACAAGCATCCCATTTATGATTAACTACTCTTTCAAGCATCCACAACTACGAAAGAAGAATTAAGGTAAACCTAACCATAGCATGAAACATATGGATCCAAATCAGCCCCTTACAAAGCAACACATAAACTAGGGTTTAAGCGTCTATCACTCTAGCAACCCATAATATACTTATTACTTCCCAATGCCTTCCCCTAGGCCCAAATAATGGTGAAGTGTCATGTAGTCGATGTTCACATGACACCACTAGAGGAAAGAGAACATACATATTATCAAAATATCGAATGAATACCAAATTCACATGACTACTTATAGAAAGACTTCTCCCATGTCCTCAGGAACAAACGTAACTACTCACAAATCATATTCATGTTCATAATCAAAGGGGTATTAATATGCATTAAGGATCTGAACATATAATCTTCCACCGAATAAACCAACTAGCATCACTACAAGGAGTAATCAACACTACTAGCAACCCACGGGTACAAATCTGAGGTTTTGAGACAAAGATCGGATACAAGAGATAAACTAGGGTTTGATAGGAGATGGTGCTGGTGAAGATGTTGATGGAGATTGACCCCCTCCCGATGAGAGGATCGATCGTGCTGATGATGGTGATGATTCCCCCCTCCCGGAGGGATGTTTCCCCGGCAGAACAGCTCCGCCGGAGCCCTATATTGGTTCCGCCAAAGTTCCACCTCGAGACGGCGGAGCTTCGTCCCGAAAGCTCTTCTGATTTTTTCTAGGGCGAAAGACTTCATATAGCAAAATATGGGCACCGGAGGCCTGCCAGGGGACCCACGAGAGAGGGGGGCGCGCCCAGGGGGTAGGGCGTGCCCCCACCCTCGTGGCCAGGGTGTGGGGCCCCTCTGGTTGATTCTTTCGCCAATATTTTTTATTAACTCCAAAACGTGCCTCCGTGAAGTTTCAGGACTTTTGGAGTTGTGCAGAATAGGTCTCTGATATTTGCTCCTTTTCCGGCCCAGAATTCCAGTTGTCGGCATTCTCCCTCTTCATGTAAACCTTGTAAAATAAGAGAGAAAGCATAAGTATTGTGACATAATGTGTAATAATAGCCCATAATGCAATAAATATCAATATCAAAGCATGATGCAAAATGGACGTATCAGGTATCCCCATACCTCGTTCAATCCCGAGACACCTCTCCGGTCAATAACCAATAACAAAGATCTTTATTGGTCGAACCGCAATGTCAACATACGTTATTCCCTTTGTCTTCGGTATGTTACTTGCCCGATATTTGATCGTTGGTATCTTCATACCTAGTTCAATCTCGTTACCGGCAAGTCTATTTACTCTTTCCATAATGCATCATCCCACAACTAACTCATTAGTCACAGGCTTCATATGATGTGCATTATCGAGAGGGCCCTGAGATACCTCTTCGATACTCGGAGTGACAAATCCTAATCTCGATCTATGCCAACCCAACAAACACCTTAGGAGATACATGTAGAGCATCTTTAAATCACCTAGTTACCTTGTGATGTTCGATAGCACACAACATATTCCTCCGGTGTCCGGGAGTTGCATAATCACATAGCCGGAGGAATATGTATTTGACATGAAGAAAGCAGTAGCAATAAAACTGAACGATCATTATACTAAGCTAATGGATGGGTATTGTCCATCACATCATTCCACTAATGATGTGATCCCGTTCATCAAATGACAACTCATGTCCATGGCTAGGAAACCTAACCATCTTTGATCAACGAGCTAGTCTAGTAGAGGCATACTAGGGACACAGTGTTTTGTCTATGTATTCACACATGTATCAAGTTTCCGGTTAATACAATTCTAGCATGAATAATAAACATTTATCATGAATAAGGAAATATAAAATAACAACTTTATTATTGCCTCTAAGGAATATTTCCTTCATACAATTTACCATTGTATTGGGTGTGTTGGGGACACAAGAGACTCTTTGTTATTTGGTTGCAGGGTTGTTTGAGAGAGACCATCTTCATCCTATGGCTCCCACGGATTGATAAACCTTAGGTCATCCACTTGAGGGAAATTTTCTACTGTCCTACAAAACTCTGTGCTTGGAGGCCCAACACAAGTCTACAAGAAGAAGGTTGCGTAGTAGACATCAAGAACCCGCTCCAATCCTTTTCCACTCGAACCCCAATCCATTCGAGGGCTAATGATGAGGACATGTACCTAGGGTAGGTTCCTAGGCATGGCCTACATACCCTACCCAAGGACACCGCATATAAGAATCCAAGGCCCACAAGGTTATGAAGGAGTCGCCAAATGGGATACCTGCAACTTACAAGTCACTCAGAGGAGGGATTCACTCGGTGGTCTCACGAAAACTCAACTGTCTCTGCTCACTTGGAGTACCAAGCATCACTCGACCACAGAAGGCTTAGAATCACCCTGAGATGGCAACAGTCAGGCGATCAGTTCGCCATCACAAAGAACATCTAATGATGGCATTACCTGTAACTCTTGTATCCTTTAACCTCTCTATTGAACCCTTGGGTGACGGGGCATTCATGAGGGGCCAGCGGACTCTATATAAGCCGCTCCCCTACCCCTGCACAAGGGTTCGCACCACTTGTAACATCACACCCCAGAAAAGAAATCTCCCGTAGCACCGAGACGTAGGGTCTTTACCTCTTCCAAGAGGGGCCTGAACTCGTAAATCTGAGTGTACAACCACACCGTAGCCCGACTCTGCCCTCTCATGCGTACCCCTATATTATAGTGTCAGATCCGTTCCCACAACAAACCACACAACACCATGTTAGCAGTACCTACACACAAGATAACAAATACTTCCACTCAACACGAACAAGGGGTTGTCAATCCCTTGGCCGTCACTTGCAAGATTAAATTGTATGGTTATAGATAGATAGATCGCACAAAAATGCAAAATAATATAAATACAGAAAAAGTTCAGCAAGGTATTTTTCATTTTAATGCGATAGAAGATATACCCGGGGCCATAATTTTCACTAGAGGTCTCTCTCTTGAAAATAGTATACGATGGGTAAACAAATTACTGTTGGGCAATTGATAAAAAAGCAAATAATCATGACGATATGCAAGGCAATGATCATGTATATAGGCATCACGTCTGAGACAAGTAGACCAAAATAATTCTGCATCTACTACTATTACTCCACACATTGACTGCTATCCAACATGCATCTATAGTATTAAGTTCGTAAAGAACGGACTAATGCCTTAAGCAAGATGACATGATGTAGGCAAAGTAAACCCATGCATGAATAAATCCCATCTTTTTGCCCTTAATATCAATGATACATATGTGTCGTGTCCCCTTCTCTCAGTGGGATTGAGCAAAGCAAGATCGAACACACTACAAAACACCTTTCCAATTGCAAGGAAAATCAATCTAGTTGGACAAACCAAATCAATAGATCAGAGAAAAATATGAACCTATAATAATCACACATGAAAGAGTTCAGAGAAAACTCAAATAATATTGATGGATAAATCTGATCATAAACTTACAATTCATTGGAACCCAACAAACACACAGCAAAAAGTCATTACATCAAATAGATCTCCAAGAACATCAAGCAGAACATTGTATTGAAGATCAGAGAGAGAGAGAGAAAAAGCCATCTAGCTACTAGCTATGGACCCGTAGGTCTGAGGTAAACTACTCAAGCATCATCGGAAGGGTAGCAAGGTTGATGTAGAGCCCCTCCGTGATCGATTCCCCCTCCGATAGAGTACCGGAGAAGGCCTCCTGATGGGATCTCACGAGAACAGAAACTTGTGGCGACGGAAAAAGTATTTCAAGGATCTACGATGCCAAGGGAATATTTGAGAACTTATAGAGGCAGAATTAGGTAGGAGGTGCCACGAGGGACCCACAAGCTTGGGGGGCACCCCCCTGGGGCGTGCCTCCCAAGCTTTTCGCTCCCTCATGACTCTTCAGGTCTTGTTCCAAACCTTCTTGGGTCTCTTCTGGTCCAAAAAAATTAATCCATCTCCTCCTCTCACTGTCAACTATGTCAGTTGGGCTTTCTAGGGTCTCTTCTGGATAAAAAAATATTAAAAAAGGGGAGGATTCCATCTCCTCCTCTCACCGTTGACTATGTCAGCTGGGCCTTCCCTGCGTCGGTCGGTGGAGCTCGAGCTCGCTAGCGTGCAATCCAGCAGCAGCTCCCCTGCGCCGACTAGGACATGAGCTCCGTCGTGCCCCACTTCGAGCAGCTCACCTGGAGCATGGTCGCCCGTGCCGCTACTCGTGCCCACGTGTTGCCTGCACGACAGCTGCTTCCCGCGGCCGGCGCCATTGCTCGCACCCACGCGCGACCGATGCGTGTACTACTGCTCGCGGCCGGCGCCGCTGCTCGCACCCACGTGACACGACTGCTGCTGCTTGTGGCCGACGCCAATGTTCGTGCCCACGCGCGGCAGGCTTGACTGATGCTGCTCGCTGATACGTCTCCAACGTATCTATAATTTATGAAGTATTCATGCCATGTTTACAACAATTTTATATGGTTTTGGTATGATTTAATTGGAACTAACCCGGACTGACACTGTTTCCAGTAGAACTACCGTGGTGTCATTTTTTGTGCAGAAATAAAAGTTCTCGGAATGGGCTGAAAATTTACGGTGATTTTTATGGACCAAAAGAGACCCCCAAAGCACAAGAGGTGGACCAGAAGCTTCACAAGGAAGTCACAAGCTAGGGGGGCGCCCACCCAAAGGGCATGCCTAGGCGGCTTGTCGCTGCCTCATGGATCCTTTGACGTGAGACCGGCGCCAAAATTACTTATAAATACCAAAAACCTCGAAAAGAAACCTTGATCGAAAGTTCCGCCACCACAAGCCTTTGTAGCCACGAAAAATCAATCTAGGCCCTCTCCGGCACCCTATCGGAGGGGTCCATCATCACCGGAGGCCATGGAGGAGGAAGCCGGAAGAGGCCATCATCACCATGGAGGCCAAGGACCAGAGGGAGAACCTCTCCCCATCTGGGGGGAGGCCATGGAGGAGGAAGCACAAGGGGGAGGCTCTCTCCCCCTCTCTCCCGGTGGCGCCGGAGTACCGCCGGGGGAACCATCGCCGTGGTGATCGTCTTCATCAACATCACCATCTTCATCACCATCCTCATCTCTTTTAAGTGGTCCACTCTCCCGCACCCACTGTAATCCCCTACTTGAACATGGTGCTTTATGCTACATATTATGATCCAATGATGTGTTGCCATCCTATGATGTTTTGAGTAGATTTCTTTTGTCCTTTGGGTTGATTGATGATCTAGATTGGCTTGAGTTGTATGTTTTATTCTGGTGCTGTCCTATGGTTCCTTATGTGCCGTGCACACGTGAATGATTCCCGCTGTAGGGTGTTTCAATACGTTCATGATTCGCTTATAGTGGGTTGCTAGATTGATAGAAGCTTAAACCCGAGTAAGGGGGTTGTTGCGTATTAGATAAAGGGGACTTAATACAGGTTGTGTTTTACCTTAATGATCTTTAGTAGTTGCGGATGATTGCTAGAGTTCCAATTGTAAGTGCATATAATCAAAGTAGAGGAAGTATGTTAGCTTATGCCTCTCCCTCATATAAAATTGCGATAATGATTACCGATCTTGTTAACAATTGCCTAGGACAATTCTGCACTCCTACCCATCATTATTCCACACTCGCTATTTATAATATATACTAACTTTATGTTAACAACACCTATTTTCACATTTTAGTTTTATGATATCATGCAAAGGTATCCTCTTCATACCCACAACGTAGTTTTATTTCTCTTTGCTAGATGGAAGCAAACGTTCGGTGTATGTAGAGTCATATCAGTGGCAGATGGGACTTGAGAGAATATTGATCTTACCTTTATCTCCTTGTCGGTTCGACACTCCATACTTATCACTTCCACCTTTGGGAATTGCTACGATGATTCCTTGCACTTGGGGATTATCAAGCTCTTTTCTGGCGCCGTTGCCAAGGAGCAACAGCGTGGGGTTGTGATAACCCACAAGTATAGGGGATCACAACAGTTTTCGAGGGTAGAGTATTCAACCGAAATTTATTGATTCGACACAAGGGGAGCCAAAGAATATTCTCAAGTATTAGCAGTTGAGTTGTCAATTCAACTAGACCTGGATAACTTAGTATCTGCAGCAAAGTATTTAGTAGCAAAATAGTATGATAGTAAAAGTAACAGTAGCAAGAGTAACGATAGCAGTTTTGTAGTAATTGTAACAATAGCAACGGAAAAGTAAATAAGCAAAGCACAATATGTGAAAAACTCGTAGGCATTGGATCAGTGATGGATAATTATATCAGATGTGATTCCTCATGTAATAGTTATAACATAGGGTGACACAGAACTAGCTCCAGTTCATCAATGTAATGTAGGCATGTATTCCGAATATAGTCATACGTGCTTATGGAAAAGAACTTGCATGACATCTTTTGTCCTACCCTCCTGTGGCAGCGGGGTCCTAGTGGAAACTAAGGGATATTAAGGTCTCCTTTTAATAGAGTACCAGACCAAAGCATTAGCACTTAGCGAATACATGAACTCCTCAAACTACGGTCATCACCAAGAAGTATCCTGATTATTGTCACTTCGGGGTCGTCAGATCATAACACATAATAGGTGACTATAGACTTGCAAGATAGGATCAAGAACTCACATATATTCATGAAAACATAATAGGTTTAGATCTGAAATCATGGCACTCGGGCCCTAGTGACAAGCATTAAGCATAGCAAAGTCATAGCAACATCAATCTCAGAACATAGTGGATACCAGGGATCAAACCCTAACAAAACTAACTTGATTACATGGTAAATCTCATCCAACCCATCACCGTCCAGCAAGCCTACGATGGAATTACTCACGCACGGCGGTGAGCATCATGAAATTGGTGATGGAGGATGGTTGATGATGACGACGGCGATGAATCCCCCTCTCCAGAGCCCCGAACGGACTCCAGATAAGCCCTCCCGAGAGAGATTAGGGCTTGGCGGCGGCTCCATATCGTAAAACGCGATGAAACTTTCTCTCTGATTTTTTTCTCCGTGAAAGCAAATATATAGAGTTGGAGTTGAGGTCGGTGGCCATCCAGGGGGCTCACGAGGCAGGGGGGCGCGCCCAGGGGGTGGGGGCACGCCCCCCACCCTCGTGGACAGGGTGTGGGCCCCCTGGCCTTGATTCTTTCGCCAGTATTTTTTATATTTTCCAAAAGTAATCTCCGTGGATTTTCAGGTCATTCCGAGAAGTTTTGTTTCTGCACAAAAATAACACCGTGGCAGTTCTGCTGAAAACAACGTCAGTCCAGGTTAGTTTCCATTCAAATCATACAAGTTAGAGTCCAAAACAAGGGCAAAAGTGTTTGGAAAAGTAGATACATTGGAGACGTATCAACTCCCCCAAGCTTAAACCTTTGCTTGTCCTCAAGCAATTCAGTTGATAAACTGAAAGTGATAAAGAAAAACTTTTACAAACTCTGTTTGCTCTTGTTGTTGTAAATATGTAAAGCCGGCATTCAAGTTTTCAGCAAAGATTATAAACTAACCATATTCACAATAACACTTAGGTCTCATGTTTACTCATATCAATGGCATAATCAACTAGCGAGCAATAATAATAAATCTCGAATGACAAACATTTTGTAGAGGTGCTTTTTAATAAGAGGGTGATGACTCAACATAAAAGTAAATAGATAGGCCCTTCGCAGAGGGAAGCAGGGATTTGTAGAGGTGCGAGAGATCGATTTTAAAATAGAGATGAATAACATTTTGAGCGGTATACTTTCACTGTCAACGCAACAACTATGAGATCTCGATATCTTCGATGCTACATACATTATAGGCGGTTCCCAAACAGAATGGTAAAGTTTATACTCCCCCACCACCAACAAGCATCAATCCATGGCTTGCTCGAAACAACGAGTGCCTCCAACTAGAAATAGCCCTGGGGGAGTTTTGTTTAATTATTTTGATTTGCTTTGATCTTTTTGATCATGGGACTGGGCATCCCGGTTACCAGCCATTTTCTCGTGAATGAGGAGCGGAGTGCACTCCCCTTGAGAAGAACCCACCTAGCATGGAAGATACAGACAACCCTAGTTGAAACATGATCTGCTCGAGCATACAAAACAGAATTTCATTTGAAGGTTTGGAATTTGGCACATACAAATTTACATGGAACGGCAGGTAAATACCGCATATAGGAAGGTATGGTGGACTCATATGGAATAACTTTGGGGTTTATGGGGTTTGGATGCACAAGCAGTATTCCCGCTTAGTACAGGTGAAGGCTAGAAAGAGACTGGGAAGCGACCAACTGAGAGAGCGACAACAGTCATGAACATGCATTAAAATTAATCAACACTGAGTGCAAGCATGAGTAAGATATAATCCACCATGAACATAAATATCGTGAAGGCTATGTTGATTTTGTTTCAACTACATGTGTGAACATGTGCCAGGTCAAGTCACTCGAATCATTCAAAGGAGGATACCACCCTATCATACCACATCACAACCATTTTAATAGCATGTTGGCACGCAAGGTAAACCATTAGAAACTCCTAGCTAATTAAGCATGGCATAAGCAACTATAATCTCTAATTGTCATTGCAAACATGTTTATTCATAATAGGCTGAATCAGGAATGATGAACTCATCATATCTACAAAAACAGGAGAGGTCGAGTTCATACCAACTTCCCTTATCTCAATCAGTCCATCATATATCGTCATTATTGCCTTTCACTTGCACGACCGAACAGTGTGTATAATAATAGTGCACGTGCATTGGACTAAGCTAGAATCTGCAAGCATTCAATTCAACAGAGAAGACAAAGTAATATGGGCTCTTGGTTAAATCAACAATCATGCATATTAGAGCCACTAGACATTTTCATTATGGTCTTATCCTCTCGACCCCCAAAGGAAAGAAAAGAAATAAAACTATTTACACGGGAAAGCTCCCAACAAGCAAAAGAAGAACGAGAAATCTTTGTTGGTTTTCTTTTTAATTATTACTACAAGCATGGAAATTAAACTAACTATTTTTTTTGTTTTTCTTAAGGTTTATCAAACATACAAGAAGAAAGCTAGAAAAAGAAAATTAAACTAGCATGGATAATACAATGAAAACGTATGAACACCGACGACTAGAATAAGTGTGTGAACATGAATATAATGTCGATCAGAAATACGTACTCCCCCAAGCTTAGGCTTTTGTCCTAAGCAGGTCTATGGCCATGGGTAGCGGCTACTCTCCCCGGTGTACTGAGGAGTGTCATCAGGGTACCATTGGCTGGCGATCTCTTATGGATCCCACTGATAAGATGATGGACGATAAGGGTCCAGTGGTGGTTCCGGCTCAGGCTCTGGAGATGATGTCTGGCCTTGATGCGTGTACACAGCCGTCGGCAGGACGAGGTAATGGCTGTTCGATCCGGTCATGGAGGAAGTCGGTGAGGCCCGCATTATCAGCCAAAGAATAGAAGTCTTCATGAATCCCGGCTGCTCTCAAGAAATTATCACAAGGCCATTCACACGGCCTTACTTCCGCTATGCGAGGAAGATTATACTTGGACTTTTCTTTCTCCTTAGATTGTTTATCCTTAGAGCCTTGGCTAGAAGAGCCCCTCAATAATCTCCTCATCATTTTTTGAAAATTTCTGAAATTTTTAGTAACTTCAAAATAAAAGAGAATCAAACTCAACAAAACTGATAGCAACTACTCCCACAAGTGCCTAGAGCATATATCATGCATTAGAATTACTTGGGACCTCATAAATTTGACATGCAAGCTCAAGAACAGGGTCACCTAGGAAGCAAAAATTTGCAATGAATAAAGCACTAAAACAAAAACTAATTAGACCATTAGAGGAGTCACATACCAAGGAACAATCTCCCAAAGCGGTTTTGTGAATGGAGCTTTGAGCAAAGAGATCGAAAATCGCAGCAAAATGAGCTAGAACTCGTGCTTGAGCTGGATGGGGATTTTTTTGGAAGGAAGATGGAGTGTGTGAGTGCTGCCATAAGTGGAGGGGGGCCACTAGGGGCCCACGAGATAGGGGGGCGCGCCCAGGGGGTGTGGGCGCGCCCTCCACTCTCGTGGCCTGGTGCTTGCCCCTCCTGCAATGATAATACTATTTTTTTGCTTTATTTATTCTAAATAACAGAAAGTAAAAATAGGGTACAGAAGGTTG
Source organism: Triticum dicoccoides (assembly GCF_002162155.2). Classification (NCBI taxonomy): domain Eukaryota; kingdom Viridiplantae; phylum Streptophyta; class Magnoliopsida; order Poales; family Poaceae; genus Triticum; species Triticum dicoccoides. The sequence goes on along the minus strand of NC_041393.1, from coordinate 57,513,364 downwards.
TGCCTTCTAGTTTCATCCATCTCATGATCATCAAAATGAATCCACTAACAAGGTTGATCAAGTATTGTTAACAAACTCATTCCGAATAGCACGGAACCGGTGAAATTTCTAATAACACTAAGTTACCTCAACGGGGATATGAACATCCCCAACAATAAGAATATCATACTTTTTCTTGATAGTAGGGAGAGGAAATTCAAAACCTCCAATAATGATAGTTGGAACTTTTCCAATTGAATTGATGCTATGAATTTGAGATTGTTTCCTCGGAAAGTGTACCATATGCTCATTACCATTAACATGAAAAGTGACATCGCCTTTGTTGCAATCAATAACAGCCCCTGCAGTATTCAAAAAGGGTCTACCAATGATAATCAACATACTATCATCCTCGGGAATATCAAGAATAACAAAGTCCATTAAAATAGTAACATTTGCAACCACAACAGGCACATCCTCACAAATGCCAACAGGTATAGCAGTTGATTTATCGGCCATTCGCAAAGATATTTCAATACGTGTCAACTTATTCAATTCAAGTCTACGATATAAAGAGAGAGGCCTAACACTAACACCGGCTCCAAGATCACATAAAGCAGTTTTAACATAGTTTCTTTTAATGGAGCATGGTATAGTTGGTACTCCCGGATCTCCAAGTTTCTTTGGTATTCCACCCTTAAAAGTATAATTAGCAAGCATGGTGGAAATTTCAGCTTCCGGTATCTTTCTTTTATTTTTAATGATATCCTTCATGTATTTAGCATAAGGATTCACTTTAAGCATATCAGTTAAGCGCATACGTAAGAAGATAGGTCTAATCATTTCAGCAAAGCGCTCAAAATCCTCATCATCCTTTTTCTTGGATGGCTTAGGAGGAAAAGGCATGGGTTTATGAACCCATGGTTCTCTTTCTTTACGGTGCTTCCTAGCAACAAAGTCTCTCTTACCATAACGTTTATTCTTTGATTGTCGGTTATCAAGATCAACAACAGGTTCAATTTCTACATCATTGTTATTGCTAGGTTGAGCATCAACATGAACATTATCATTAACATTCTCACTAGGTTCATGTTCATCACATGATTGTGTTTCAGCATCGGAAATAGAAATATCATTGGGATTCTCAGGTGTTTCTATAACAGGTTCACTAGAAGCATGCAAAGTCCTATCATTTTTCTTTTTCTTCTTTTTGGAAGAACTAGGTGCATTTACAATATTTCTCTGAGAATCTTGCTCAATTCTCTTAGGGTGGCCTTCAGGATACAAAGGTTCCTGAGTCATTCTACCAGTTCTAGTAGCCACTCTAACAGCAAAGTCATGTTTATTATTTAATTCATCGAGCAAATCACTTTGAGCTTTAAGTACTTGTTCTGCTTGAGTGGTAACCATAGAAGCATATTTGCTAATGAGTTTAAGTTCACCTTTAACTCTAGCAATATAATCACTCAAGCGTCCAATCATGTAAGCATTACTCTCTAATTCTCTACCAACATAAGCATTAGAACTTTATTGCCTAGCCATAAAATCATCAAATTCATCTAAACATTGGCTGGGAAATTTAGTAGACGAGATTTCAACTTTATCATATCTATAGAGAGAATTTACCTTTACTACCTGTGTTGGGTTATCAAGACAATGTGTTTCTTCAATAGGTTGTATATTACGACCATGTATTTCTTCAACAGGAGGTAAATTCTTAACATCTTCAGCTTTAATACCTTTTTCTTTCATAGATTTATTTGCCTCTTGCATATCTTCAGGACTGAGAAATAGAACACCTCTCTTCTTCGGAGTAGGTTTAGGAATAAGCTCAGGGGTTGGCTCAATTGGCTCAGGAAGAGCCCAATTATTTTCATTAGTCAACATATTATTCAATAGCAATTCAGCTTGGTCGATAGTTCTTTCCCTGAAAACACAACCAGCACAACCATCCAATTGGTCCTTGGAAGCATCTATTAGTCCATTATAAAAGATATCAAGTATTTCATTTTTCTTAAGAGGATGATCAGACAAAGCATTAAGTAATTGGAGAAGCCTCTCCAAAGCTTGTGGGAGACTCTCTTCTTCGATTTGTACAAAATTATATATTTCCCTCAAGGCAGCTTGTTTCTTATGAGCAGGGAAATATTTAGCAGAGAGGTAATAAATCATATCCTGGGGACTACGCACTCAACCAGGATCAAGAGAATTAAACCAAGTTTTAGTATCACCCTTTAATGAGAACCGAAATATCTTAAGGATATAATAGTAGCGAGACTTCTCGTCATTCGTGAATAGGGTGGCTATATCATTTAACTTAGTAAGATGTGCCACAACAGTTTCAGATTCATAGACATAAAAAGGATCAGATTCAACCAAAGTAATTATCTCAGGATCAACAGAGAATTCATAATCCTTATCAGTAACAAAGATAGGTGAAGTAGCAAAAGCAGGGTCATATTTCATTCTAGCATTTAGAGATTGCTGCTTCCATTTAGCTAATAACTTATTAAGATCATATCTATCATTGCAAGCAAGAATAGCTCTAGCAGCTTCTTCATCCATAACATCACCCTCTGGAACAACAGGCATTTCATACTTAGGGGGAGAACCTTCATCATCACTATCTTCAATAATTTCATCAGCAATAATTTCATTCTCTCTAACCCTAGCAAGTTGTTCATCTAGAAATTCACCTAATGCCAAAGTAGTATCAAGCATAGAAGTAGTTTCATCATAAGTATCATGCATAGCAGAAGTGGCATCATCAATAACATGCGACATATCAGAATTCATAACAGTAGCAGGTTTAGGTGTCGCAAGCTTACTCAAAACAGAAGGAGAATCTAGTGCAGAGCTAGATGGTAGTTCCTTACCTCCCCTCGTAGTTGAGGGAAAAATCTTAGTTCCTTCGTCTTTCAAGTTCTTCATAGTGACCAGTAGATATAAATCCCAAGTGACTCAGAGAATAGAGCTATGCTCCCTGGCAACAGTGCCAGAAAATAGTCTTGATAACCCACAAGTATAGTGGATCGCAACAGGTTTCGAGGGTAGAGTATTCAACCCAAATTTATTGATTCGACACAAGGGGAGCCAAAGAATATTCTCAAGTGTTAGCAGTTGAGTTGTCAATTCAACCACACCTGGATAACTTAGTATCTGCAGCAAAGTATTTAGTAGCAAAATAGTATGATAGTAAAGGTAACAGTAGCAAGAGTAACGATAGCAGTTTTGTAGTAATTGTAATAGTAGCAACGGAGAAGTAAATAAGAAAATCACAATATGTGAAAAACTCGTAGGCATTGGATCAGTGATGGATAATTATGTCAGATGTGATTCCTCAGGTAATAGTTATAACATAGGGTGACACAGAACTAGCTCCAGTTCATCAATGTAATGTAGGCATGTATTCCGAATATAGTCATACATGCTTATGGAAAAGAACTTGCATGCCATCTTTTGTCCTACCCTCCCGTGGCAGTGGGGTCCTAGTGGAAACTAAGGGATATTAAGGCCTCCTTTTAGTAGAGTACCGGACCAAAGCATTAGCACTTAGTGAATACATGAACTCCTCAAACTATGGTCATCACTGAGAAGTATCCCGTCACTCCGGGGTTGTCGGATCATAACACATAATAGGTGACTATAGACTTGCAAGATAGGATCAAGAACTCACATATATTCATGAAAACATAATAGGTTCAGATCTGAAATCATGGCACTCGGGCCCTAGTGACAAGCATTAAGCATAGCAAAGTCATAGCAACATCAATCTCAGAACATAGTGGATACTAGGGATCAAACCTTTACAAAACTAACTTGATTACATGATAAATCTCATCCAACCCATCACCGTCCAGCAAGCCTACGATGGAATTACTCACGCACGACGGTGAGCATCATGAAATTGGTGATGGAGGATGGTCGATGATGACGACGGCGATGAATCCCCCTCTCCGGAGCCCCGAACGGACTCCAGATCAGCCCTCCCGAGAGAGATTAGGGCTTGGCGGCGGCTCCGTAACGTAAAACGCGATGAAACTTTCTCTCTGATTTTTTTCTCTGCGAAAGCAAATATATAGAGTTGGAGTTGAGGTCGGTGGCCATCCAGGGGGCCCACGAGGCAGGGGGGCGCGCCCCCACCCTTGTGGACAGGGTGTGGACCCCCTCGCCTTGATTATTTCTCCAGTATTTTTTTTATTTTCCAAAAGTAATCTTCGTGGATTTTTAGGTCATTCCGAGAACTTTTGTTTCTGCATAAAAATAACACCATGGCAATTCTGCTGAAAACAGCGTCACTCCGGGTTAGTTTCCATTCAAATCATACAAGTTAGAGTCCAAAACAAGGGCAAAAGTGTTTGGAAAACTAGATATGTTGGAGACGTATTAGGTTGGTATTCTTGTGTGTGCTTGTTTGCTTTCTTCAGTAAGTAGATCTGTAGTTGTGGGTGATTTTTTTTTGAAAAAAGTAATGCAAAATACCAAAAATATTACTTGCCTCTTATGCCTAAAAACTTTTTCATAAAAGAGAAGTGATTGGAAGGTTGTGCATTGGAGAAGTGACGATCGACCTTGAGCAGCTGTGTTCATGCTCATGGAAACAATGTAGAATTTTTCATGGAAGTTTCTAAAAAATCCCCTTGTATATATCCATTGTATTATAAAAATAATGTGGCAAGTTTTGGTTTTAGGATGATTAGATTGCTTGTTTGCTATGTGCAGTGCAAAAATAGAAACTTTGGTTGTAGTGCGTGAATTTACATTTTTATTGCTGGGACATCAAAAGTTTCTGAAATTTCTACACAGTATTGCTATACAAATTTTTTAGGCTGTCCTAATGTTTTAGAATTTTTGTAGTTATAGAAGTATACGAAGTTTCTAAATTACTACGGACTGTCATGTTTTTGACAAATTCTGTTTTCTATGTGTTGTTCACTTATTTTGATGAACCTATGGATAGTATCGGGGGGTATGAACCATGGTGAAGTTGGAATACAGTAGATATAATGCCAATATGAAACTAGAATGAGTTTACAACAGTACCTAAAGGTAGCGATTTGCTTTATTATGCTAATGGATCTCACGAGGGTTTTGCTAGGTATTGTGTGGATTAAGTGTGAGGTGTTATCAATATGAGAAGAATAAGGAGAGGCAAGAGTTCAAGCTTGGGGATGGCCAAGGCACCCCAAGTAAATATTTCAAGGATACTCACGCATCTAATCTTGGGGATGCCCCGGTTGGCATCCCATCTTTCTTCTTCAACAATTATCAGTATATCTCGGTTTTTGTTATGTTCACATGATATGCGTCTTTTGTGTTTTTCTTTTCCTTTGTGCACCTTGCTAGTATGAGATGGTACTTCATTGATTTACAGAATGCTTCATGCGCTTCACTTAAATCTTTTGTGTTTGGCTTTATAGAATGCTCTTTTGTGCTTCACCTAAATCTTTTGAGTATGGCTTTATAGAATGCTCTTTGTGCTTCACTTAAATCTTTTGAGTATGGCCTTATAGAATGCTTCGAGTGCTTCACTTATATATTTTGAGCTTGGATATTGGCCAGTCTATATTAATTGTAGAATGCTCTATGAACTTCAATTATATCTTTTAGAGTATGAATAAAATTATCATCAGAACTGGGTTTGGAAGAGTATCATTAAAATATCATGCCTAGCTAAAGAAGGCATTAAAGAAAAGCGCTTGTTGGGAGACAACCCAATATTTACCCCTACTATTTTTGTGTATTCTCATGATTATGATACTTTAGTAATCATGTTTTATAGCTTTTGCTTCAATAAAGTGCCAAGTAAGACCTTTGGGATGATCTATGGTGGTAGTTGATTTGATCTTGCTGAAAAACAGAAACTTTTGCGCTCATTGCCAGAATTTAAAAAAAATCACAGAAGCGTGTTTTTATCTGATTTTTTTACACAAGATTGATATACAAATTGCCTACGTTGTCCGTATTTTTCAGAATTTTTGGAATAAAAGAAGTATGGTTGTTGTACAGATCATTACATATTGTTCTATTTCTGACAAATTCTGTTTTCAATGCAAAGTTTGATTGTTTTCTAGTTTCTATGGCTTATATTAATTAATATAAATTGTAGAAATGATATGGTACAGTAGGAATTGTGTGAAATCAATTATTAATCTTATCTTGACATTACCAATGTGAATGATTTGTCTTTGTCATACTAACCCATCTCACGAAGCTCCGCTAAGTTTAGTGTGATTGATGTTCTCAAGTTTTGAGTGAGATGTCGATATGAGGAGAATAAGGAGTGGAAAACCCTAAGATTGGGGATTCCCAAGGAACCCCAAGGTAATATTCAAGGAAGACTCAAGCTCCTAAGCTTGGGGATGCCCAGGAAGGCATCCCCTCTTTCATCTTCAAAACTATCGGTATACCTTACTCAGAGCTATATTTTTATTCGTCACATGATATGTGTTTTGCTTGGAGCGTATTTTCATTTTATTAGTTGTTTGAATAAAATCATTGGATCTGAAATCTTGAATGAGAGAGAGTCCTCACATGGCTATTTAACTACTTGACTACTCATTGTTCTTCACTTATATCTGTTTGAAGTAGTTTGTCATTTACTCTCATGCTTCACTTATATCCTATGAGTAAATGGTATAATGAATTGAATATCATAAATCTGAAATTATGTATGTTTCATATGCTTATCCCATGGGAGTAATGACTTCTCATATAAGAAGTATAGGTGGTAAAATTTATTGAAAGTTAGAAAACACAACTTTGGTCACTTGAACAATTCATGAAAGAATAAGGAAGGAAGAGAGGTTTCACATATAAATATACTATCTTGGACATCTTCTATGATTATGAGACCCATTAATTATTTTCAAACATGAGAAAATTAGTTGAAGTTGGACAAGGAAGACAACGTAATGAGTTATGTTTGGGTATATTTGTATAGAAGTTATATTGTTATGAATCCCCCAACATGTGGTGCTTGCTTAGGATCTTTTGCTAGCCAAAATTGGTACTAAAGTAGAGATACTACTTATGCATCCAAAAACCATTAAACCTCGTTTCATGCCATGAGTGTCCACCATATCTACCTATGGATTGAATAAGATCCTTCAAGTAAGTTGTGATCGGTGCAAAAAAGCAATAAAAAATGCTCCTAAATATGTATGGTCTTTTATTGTAAGGGAAAGTAAGTGTTGTACGAACTTGTGATGGTAAAGAAATAAAAGCGACAGACTGCATAATAAAGGTTGCTATCACAAAGGGCAATACAACGTGATGTTCCTTTGCATTAAGGGTTTGCACATCTAAAATTAAAAAAGCGCATGAGAACCTCTGCTTCCCTCTACGAAGGGCCTATCTTTTACTTTCATGTATTTACTTTTATGCAAGAGTCAATAGTATTCCTTCTTAGTTCAACCTCAATTACTCTTTAGTTGGCAAGCATCATGTGGTGGGGAAAGATCCAAAGCGCATATGGTCATTCAAATATATTTGATCATGAATTATTATTGTTGACAATTATCTATATGATAAGTAAGTTGGGAGGCGAAACATTAAGACCCTATCTTTCTCTGTGTTCGACGGGTGCTATTTATTCTATAAATATGCTTTGAGTGTTAGCAATCATGGAAGACTATATTATAGTTGAGTATGTGGAATTTGCTAAATCAAAGCTCTTACATAGACCCTTCCTAAAAATAAGATGAATTGCAATTGTTTCATGACTAAGAACATGGTTTGTTAGTTTTCAAGAAACTTTATGGTCTATACTTTAACATGTGAATAGCTTGTTACTTGATCAAGTTTTATGAGATTAGCTACTGTTTATGATATATAATGATGCTAGAAAAGGTTATTAGGATTATCATTGGTCAAACTTGTGCACTTGCTAGCATTCACACTTCATAAATTATTTCTTTTATCATTTACCTACTCGAGGAGGAGCAGAAATTAAGCTTGGGGATGCTGATACGTCTCCAACGTGTCTATAATTTATGAAGTATTCATGCCATGTTTACAACAATTTTATGTGTTTTCAGTATGATTTGATTGGAACTAACCCGGACTGACGATGTTTTTAGCAGAACTACAGTGGTGTCGTTTTTTGTGCAGAAATAAAAGTTCTAAGAATGGACTGAAAATTTACGGTGATTTTTATGGACCAAAAGAGACACCCGAAGCACAAGAGGTGGACTAGAAGCTTCACGAGGAAGTCACAAGCCAGGGGGCGCGCCCACCCACCCCCAAAGGCGCGCCTAGGCGGCTTGTCATTGCTTCGTGGACCCGTTGACGTGAGACCGACGCCAAAAAATCCTATAAGTACCAAAAAAACGAAAAGAATCCTAGATCCGAAGTTTTGCCGCCGCAAGCCTCCGTAGCCATAAAAAAATCAATCTAGGCCCTCTCCGACACCCTGCCGGAGGGAGCCATCATCACCGGAGGCCATGGAGGAGGAAGACGGAAGGGGCCATCATCACCATGGAGGCCAAGGAACAGAGGGAGAACCTCTCCCCATCTAGGGGGAGGCCATGGAGGAGGAAGCACAAGGGGGAGACTCTCTCCCGGTGGCACCGGAGTGCCGCCGGGGGAACCATCGCCGCGGTGATCATCTTCATCAACATCACCATCTTCATCACCTTCCTCATCTCTTTTAAGTGGTCCACTCTCCCGCACCCCACTATAATCCCCTACTTGAACATGGTGCTTTATGCCACATATTACAATCCAATGATGTGTTGCCATCCTATGATGTTTTGAGTATATTTCTTTTGTCCTTTGGGTTGATTGATGATCTAGATTAGTTTGAGTTGTATGTTTTATTTTTGGTGCTGTCCTATGGTGCCTTCCGTGCCGTGCACATGTGAAGGATTCCCGCTGTAGGGTATAGCAACATGTTCATGATTCGCTTATAGTGGGTTGCTAGAGTGACATAAGCTTAAACTCGAGTAAGGGGATTGTTGCGTATGGGATAAAGGGGACTTGATACTTTAATGCTATGGTTGGGTTTTACCTTAATTATCTTTAGCTTATGCCTCTCCCTCATATAAAATTGCAATAATGATTACCGATCTTGTTAACAATTGCCTAGGACAATTCCGCACACCGACCCATCATTATTCCACACTCGCTGTTTATAATATATAGTAATGTATTCTAACTTTATGTTAAGAACATCTATTTTCATATTCTAGTTCTCCGATATCATGCAAAGCTATCCTCTTCATACCTACAACGTAGTTTTATTTCTCGTTACTAGATGGAAGCAAACGTTCGGTGTACGTAGAGTCGTATTAGTGGCAGATAGGACTTGAGAGAATATTGATCTTACCTTTAGCTCCTTTTGGGTTCGACACTCCATACTTATCACTTCCACCTTTGGAAATTGCTATGATGATTCCTTGCACTTGGGGATTATCACTCGCGCCCACGAGATACCCGTGCGGCTGCTGCTGCTCGCGCTCGCCGTCGCCGCTGCTACTCACATCCGGCGTCGCTGCTGCTGTGCACTCCAGTTGCCACTGCTGCATATGGCGGGTGGGCAGGGAGTCGCACGACAGAGCTTGGGCACTGCTTGATGTTCTGCCCCACATCAGGCTCCACCGCCGCGGCCGGGCACTGGCGCCGGCAAAAGGTTCACGGTAAACCATTGGAGATAAAGGTCACGAGGACCCGATTGTGTTTTTTTAGGGGTCTTTCTGTAAAAGAAATATTTTATCGGATGTGATTTGCTTTTTTATTTGTCACATCACCCTATCCAGCGGGACCCACCTATCATAATCATGCTTAAAATGGCCTAAGCCGCCGATTAGTGTCTTTTGCAAAAAAAAAGAATAGCCTTGAAATTAGTGGATTTTGGCACAAAGTTGTAGAATTGTGATTCCTGCAACCCTAGCCTTTAATGTCGATGTTTTCTGAAATTCACTCTTCAGCGGTTGTAGTACTAGGACAAGATGACCCAGGGGTCTTGGAAGCAATGGCCATCAGCGAGGGGCTCGCTTTAGCTTCTGATTTATACTTGCGGCCAATTTTGGTGGGAACTGATTGTGCTACTACCATTTTTCATCTGAAAGGCCCGTACTATGGTACAAGCATTGCTATTATTCAGGATATTAGGAAGAAAATGGAAGATTTTGACTTGGTTTGCTTCGAACATGAGAAAAGAGATTTGAACTGGGAGGCTTTATGACCTAGCTAGAGCCTCAACTACTTTAGATTATGGCCGCCATGTGTTTTTTTTTGAACGAAAGAGGTTTCCTCCAATTTGATTAACGAAACCAAAAGCGAGCACACACACTCAAAAGGGGTTCCGTCTAGTATCCTCAAGTTTCTACCATTGCACCAATAAGAACTACGCAGAAGAAGCTACCATCTACTTCCTGCCGCAAGGGATTACAAAAGAGATGCATCTTACATCCATCTTCTACCATAGAGTTATTCTCCCACGAGTTCAAGATTACAGGATGAAAAACATATAGGAAAGGACTTTTTTCTTCTTCGCTGGTCTCAGCCTTCCAGCCGTTGAATCTCTAGTCTCAACCCCTGCATTGCCTTGTATACCTCACTTGCCACCCGCTCGATTAGTTTTGCTCCCAGCTGTAGTATTTTTTCCTCCGGATTTTTTGGTACAAAATCGACCAATCAACAATCCAATTGCACATGAGTCGAATAAATATCATTGGATCATAATTTTTTCTTGATCTGAAGATAATATCATTTCTGCATTTCCAGAGAGCCCAGAAAGTAGTAGCACTTCCTACCAAGACTAATTTTCTCTCTGGTTTCTTAAAAGTTTTTAGCCATCCCCCCAAATAATCATTGGTATTTAATGGGGTAGTTCTAAGATCTAAGGCACATTTAACCAGGCTCTAGACCAACCTGGCTGCAGAACACTCAAAGAATAAATGATCTATGTTTTCATCTTTCCCACAATACACATATTCCTTTGCCCCTCTCCATCCTTTTCTGAGCAAATTATCTTTGGTCAAAATGCTTCTTCTGGTCATCAGCCAGAAGAACATTTTAATTTTTGATGGGATTTTAATTTTCCACAAGAACTTATGTGGGAATCCAACCCCTTCATTGATCAGAAAGGAATACAGAGATTTAACTGAAAACTTTCTATTTTTAGTAAGCATCCACAAGGGTTGATCTTTTCCCCCATGCATTCTAACTTCCTCACATCTTTGTTTCAAACTATTCCAGAGTTCTGTTGTATCTCTAGTCAAAGCTCTTCTAAAGCTAAACCCTTGCCATCCTCTATTCACAGCTTCTGCAACCGAAATGGTGTGATCAAAGCTGATATTATATAGTCTAGGATACAGATCTTTTAGAGGTCTGGATCCTACCCACCAATCTTCCCAGAATCTAGTTTCATATCCATCCCCAATTATTTTCTTCAAATGTTGGAAGTATATCTTTTTGACCTCCATCAGGCTGCTCCAAAACTGAGAATCCCCAGGTTTCTTTTCCAGTCCAGACAAACACTTGTTCTGGATGTATTTATTTTCCAAAATATTCACCCATGTCCCTGATTCAGTTTCCAATTTCCATAACCATTTAGCTAACAAGGCTTTATTCATGATCTCTAAATTGATAATTCCTAAACCTCCCTGTTCTTTTGGCAGACAACATGTTTTCCAATTAACCAAATGAAATTTCTTTTTATTTTCATCTTCTTGCCACATCAATCTCGCTCTGAAGAAATCAGCTTTTTTCCATATCCCAACCGGTAGAGGATAAAAAGACATCATGAAAAGTGGTATGTTGGTTAGGCAAGCCTGTACTAAAGTTACTCTCCCAGCCATATTAGCAGCCTACCCTGCCAACATGCACACCTTTTCTCAATTTTTTTGTGACGCCCTTCCAAAATTTATTACCGAACCTAACATCAGCCACTGGCAGTCCTAGGTACTTAATTGGTATTTTTCCCACCTCACATGTAAAGATCTCCTGGTATATCTCAGTCTTGTTGACTGCCTCCCCAAATAAGAAGATTTCACTCTTATGAAAGTTAATGGTTAGTCCAGACATCTGTTCAAAGGCTGTTAAAATGAATTTTAAGTTTTTTGCACTTTCCTCATCATCTCTTAGTGGAAAAATTGTATCATCTGCATATTGCAGCATGTTTACTTCACAATTATTCAGATGAGCACCCCTTTCACAAATCCCTCCTTCATAGCTTTGTCTAATATTATGGCTAAAGCATCTGTAGCAATATCAAAAAGCAGGGGTGACAAGGAATCTCCTTGTCTTAGTCCTTTAAAAGTTTTGAAGTATGGTCCAATAACATCATTTGCTTTGACTCCAACATGTCCCCCCACCATGGTGTGCATCACCAAGTCACACCATTGATCAGGAAAGTTTTTGAGTTTCATCATTTTATATACAAATGACCACTTGATTTTGTCATATGCTTTTTCAAAATCAACCTTGAAGAGTAAGGCACTCTATTTCTTTTTATGTATTGTGTTTAAAGCTTCATGTAACACCACCACACCTTCCATAATGTACCTCCCTTTTATATATGTTGTCTGATTTGGAGAAATTATTGGTCTGTGACCTTACTAAGCCTATTCATTAGGACTTCAGTTATTATTTTAAAGCTCACATTTAGTAGGCATACAGGTCTGAACTTCTATATTTATCTGGCATCTTTAACTTTAAGGACTAAAGTAATAATTCCATAGTTCAACCTAGAGATATCTAAGTTTCTAGAGTGAAAATCATCTAGCAATCCTTTAAGCTCCCATTTAATTAGTTCCTAGAAGTTTTGGTAAAACTCAATGGGTAAGCCATCTGGCCCTGAGCTTTTATTTTTCTCCATGCTAAACACTACTTCATGTAGTTCTTGCATGCTAAAAGGCTCAACCAAGACTCTAGCTTGCTCTTCTGTGATGCCAGTGCATCTTGAATGTTTAGATTGACAGTAGAGATTTTAGGTTGGCCAAACAGATCTTTATAAAATTTAGTAATATATTTGATCAGTTCCTCATCCCCCTCTATCTATCCCTCATCTTGACTTAGGGAAAATATTTTATTTTTTTCTCCTTCTACCATTTACTTTGGCATGATAGTATTTGGTATTATTATCTCCATCTTTAATTTCTCTGTCTTTATATCTTTGTAGCCATTTCATCTCCTCCTATCTTTATATCTTTGTAGCCATTTCATCTCCTCCTGTTTCACTAATCTCCCCAATTGGGCTCTCAATTCTTTTTGATCAGTCCTATCACCAGCAGATAGCCCTTGTATTTCTACTCTTTTATCTATCTCATCTAATTTGCAATAGATGTCTTTTTTCAACTTTCTGCATAATGCATCTGAATTCAGTATCCATCCCCTCACTTCTTCTCTAAAAGTCCTTAGTTTCATTTGCCATCTCTCTATATTATTTCCTGTTACTTGGACATTCCACACTTTATACACAATCCTTAGAGCCTTCTTTCAGCATCCAGGAGTTCTCAAATCTGAATATTGGATTAGCATTTATCTTTTCCCCAGAATCCACTATTAGTGGTGTATGGTTAGACAATTCCCTTTCCAAAGCTTGCACAATAGTTAAAGGATAATGTTCTTCCCAATCAGGACATATAAGAACTCTATCTATTTTTTCATAGGTAGGATCACATTGATTATTAGCCCAAGTATATTTTCTTCCTCCCAATGGAAGCTCCCTCAACCCAGCTTGTTCAATAATAGCATTGAAAACAAAACTCCAATGGTCATTGCCAGTGGGTTTGTTTTTCTCATCACTTTTTGTGATAATATTGAAATCACCCCTATCATCATTCGTAAGGAGGAGTTATTCTAATAAACTCTGGACAATTCAGCCAAATAAGCATTTTTGCCACTAACTTGACCATCCCCATATACCACTATGAGGTTCCAATCAAATCTTACTTTTTTTTATCAAATATCAGGATTCTTATAAAATATATCCCAATTTCCATATTAATCAAAATTGTCACGATTAATCCTCACAAGAACCCCCCTAGATCTCCCCCTTGCTTGGGACCATTTCCATTCAAAGTTTCTCCCCCCACACAAATTGTGTAGTTCTATTTTGGAGAAATCCTTTTTAATAGTTTCCTGGATGCCAATAAAATCTAGTTTTTCTATTGTTAATCTTCTCTCTAATAAAATTTTTCTTACTACCATGTCCAATACCTCTCACATTCCAGAACATCCCTCTCATTTTTTAATTATTTTTTACTTTTTATGTGTTTTCTTTTTTCCTCCACTCATACTAGTTGTCTTCCCATAGGAGAATCCTGGTGAGTTCGAGCTAGTCTTTTTTGTCTTAACAAAGAAAATTTTAAGATGTGTAAAATGATCCATCTCAAGCTCAGCATAAGAATGATCTTCATCAGAACATAGTTCCTTAATATCAAAATCCCCAATATCTATGAGATTATTTCCATCTTGTTGTTCCTCTCCTTTTTCTTTTGACAAATGTGTTTGATAACCCACAAGTGTAGGGGATAATTGTAGCCTCTTTCGATAAGTAAGAGTGTCGAACCCAACGAGGAGCTAAAGGTAGTATTCTCTCAAGTCCTATCTGCCACTGATACGACTCTACGCACGCTTAGTGTTCGCTTTACCTAGAACAAGTATGAAACTAGAAGTACTATGTAGGTGTTGTTGGACAGGTTTGCAAGATAATAAAGAGCACGTAAATATAAACTAGGGGCTGTTTAGATAAATACACAATAAAGTTAGTTTTAGTAGAGAGCTTTTTGTCACGAGAAAGTTATTTGTCCCTAGGCAATCGATAACTAGACCGGTAATCACTATTGCAATTTTATTTGAGGGAGAGGCATAAGCTAACATACTTTCTCTTCTTGGATCATATGCACTTATGATTGGAACTCTAGCAAGCATCCGCAACTACTAAAGATCATTAAGGTAAAACCCAACCATAGCATTAAAGTATCAAGTCCCCTTTATCCCATACACAAACAACCTACTTACTCGGGTATGTGCTTCTGTCACTCACGGCACCCACCATAAGCAAATCATGAACATATTGCAAACCCTACAGCAGGAATCCCTCACACTTGCACGACACGGAGGGCACAATAGGACAACACCAATAATAAAACATGCAATTCAAACCACTCACGATCATCAATTAACTCATAGGACAAAACGGATCTACTCAAACATCATAGGATAGCCATACATCATTGGGAAATAATATATAGCGTTGAACACCATGTTTAAGTAGAGATTACAGTGGGTAAAAGAGGGGTTACACCGCTGCATAGAGGGGGGGAGAGTTGGTGATGAGGGCGGTGAAGTTGTTGGTGTAGATCGCGGTGATGATGATGGCCCTTGGTAGCGTTCCGGCGCCACCGGAAGCAAGGGCGAGAGAGTCCCCCTTCTTCTTCTTCTTCTTCCTTGACCTTCTCCCTAGATGAGAGAGCCCCTCCGAGATTGGATATGTCTCTCTGTCTCTCTCTGTTTCTGCGTTCCCAGATTCTGTCCTTTCACCGTTTTTTTATATCCGGAGATCTGTAACTCCGATTGGGTTGACACTTTCGCCCAGATTGTTCTCCGAAAATTAGCTTTCTTGCGGCAAAAGAAGAGCGTCAACCGCCTTACGGGGTGCCCACGAGGGTCAGGGGCGCGCCTGCCCCCCTGGGGCGCACCCCCCTACCTCGTGGCCCCCTCGGGCACCGTCTCGCATTGATTCTTCTTCCCAAAAATCACAAATATTCCAAAAATATTCTCCATCCGTTTTTATCCCGTTTGGACTCCGTTTAATATGGGGTTTTTGAGAAACATAAAACATGCAACAAACAGGAACTGGCACTGGGCACTGGATCAATATGTTAGTCCCAAAAATAGTATAAAAAGTTGCCAAAAGTATATGAAAGTTGAATAATATTTGCATGGAACAATCAAAAATTATAGATACGACGGAGAGTATCAGTGTTGTAACTAGAATTCTTTCTACATTGTTACATTTTGGCTATAATATCTAGGTTGGTTTCAATCATATTGATTGAACATCCTAAATCAATTCCAATTTTATCTGCCATGAACAGTAAAGAAGCATCATTGCAATTTAGATCAAGATTCTTACCATAATTATCCTTGGCAACAGCTCTTTCTTTGGCTAGTTCCTCAATCTTAGCATCTTGCTTGTCTGCCAACACATCTTCTTATCTGCTCTTCCAGCATAGTGTCACTAGTTTCTGCGTCATTATTCCCTGTTTTTACTCCCACTTTTGTTCCAAAGGACATTGACTCCTGACTAGCATTATAATCCATAGCCTCATTGTAGTTGTTGAGTTCATCATCCTTTCTATCACTATTTAGATTCTTCAGTTCCTCCTCGGTCATATCTTCCAGATCTTTTTCACTAGTTTCCCACATCTCAATTTTCTCAACGCATCTATCAATCACCCCTTACTGTTTGTTGATAAGCTCCAATAGATTTTTCTTATCTTGCTCTAGCTCCATGATTCTTTTCTCCTCTTTCAACCTGAGAGCTTTTTGTCTTAACTTGTCCTCTTCCAGATCTATCACTTTTTTCATGATTATTCAAATTTGACTCCACTTTTTTCCTAGCCTCTATCTCCAGGTTTTGTTCTTTTTGCCTCATTATAATCTCCTCATTCTTCTTCTTCAGCTCCTCAAACTGGGCCAATCCTAAGCTTCCCAGTGAAATCATCTCTTTAGTTCCTATAGCATCATCACCATCTCCTTTGTGTCTTTTCCTCATTTCCCCTTCACTAGTGTCTGCATCTGTTCCCTCAATCACCTGTCTCTTATGCTCTCCATACCATTCCATTTCCACCACACTCTCTAGATCTGGTATAATCATGTAGATCATCATCTCTTTGTCAGTGATCTCTGTGTATGATGGTATTTTCTCATAGTCCCTGATCCCCACCTTAGCTCTGAACTTATCCTTAGTGATTGTGTTCATATCAATTTCTAGCACTGGTCCAAGAGTTGCAGCCACCTCACACATCCCAAAAAAATGTCTGAAACACTCAGGAACTTTCCCAAACTGAACCCAAACTGTATGAAGTTTACCAATAGCATGTGAGTCAAAGCTCCACCCCCTCACATTGATAACAGCCTCTGATCCTAGTAATGTGAAGTCTTTGCACTTGTTCAATTCCATCAATCTCCCTTTGTTTGGAAATCTGACTAAAAAGGCATTTTCTCCATGTTTTTTGCATCTCCATTGCCAGTTCCAGTTGAACATATAATGCATTTTGTCCATCAACTATGTTTCATTAATCTCTCCAGACATCACTGTAACTATTGCCATTGGGTTTGGATTTTCCACTTCCAGAGCTTCTTTGGCACTCTGGACCAGCAGCACTCCATGCCCCCTAGCTGCATATCCCACAAACTTGGGAACATGTTTTATCTGCTTCAACCAGTTACAATCATCGGTAATGTGATTCTTTTTTCCACAAACCACATAGTGTCCAAGAGTGCAGTCTTTTGTCATGTGGCTTATATCTTTGCACTTATTACAGAACACACTATTCATTCCTCCACTTCCTGGTCTTCCACCCTCCTGAGTATTCCTGATGTTATATTGCTCTCTGTCATTGGCATTGAAACCTCTCTGCCCCTGTGTTCCTCCTCCACTATTTGTCATCAGATTCTCTCTCCCCTGCTTCACTTGATTTCTGGGCTCTGAAGTTGTCTTGCTTCCATCACTAACTCTGAGTTCAGCACCTCCCTGAGTCTGGCCAACACTAGTCCCATCTCTTATGTTAGCCTTATTGCCAGGAAGGAGGTTACCTTGTGAGATCTGCGCTAGAAGAGCATTGAACAACACATGTTGTTGTTGCATCAAATCCTGACCCCCTTTTCCTTGTAAGCCAGTGAGATCCTCTTAACCAGCTATTGTCTCCCCCTCCTTCCCTTTGTTCTTGTTGATTGCTTGATCTCCCTCCTCAGTTCCTCCTCTAGGGATTGGATCTTGCCTTGTTTACCATCTGTCTTGATTTCTCCAGTTCTCTCTTCCTCGAGCAAGCTCTCTTCTCTCCTCCCAATGTGTCTGATTTCTGTGGTAGTTCTCCCCCTCTTCTTTTCTCATGTACTGCCAACCATCTCTCTCCCCTCTGGTAGTTCTCCCCCTCTGATTTCTGTGGAACGGCCACCACTTCTCCTTCTGCCCTTGGTTGTCTCCCTCTGTTTCCTCCATGGCCCAGACCAGGGCGGCCAAGGAGCTCACCGGCGCACCATACATGATAGTCATTCCGTTGGGAGTGAGCCGCTCGTCCTCCTCCACCGACAGGTTACTGAAGACGGATTTTGCCGCCCTCCGCATCTCCTTCCTGGTCGAGAACCAGGAGACGACCTCTCGCGCCCTCTCCAGCTTCGCGTCGTCTCCGCTCGCGAGCTCCATCTTCATCCTCCAGTCTGCCATCTTCGCCGGAATCGCTCCTCTCACGCGTTGGATGTGGATGCGGTGGGGTGTGGTGGTTGGGGAATTCTGGCT
>NC_041393.1:57487484-57494733 GCF_002162155.2 Triticum dicoccoides | reverse complement strand
CCCCCGACGCATTCATGGTGGTCGCTCACCTCGAAATCCACGCCGCCGCTACCAATTTCCAACTCCACCGCGTCTCCAACCCGAGCAACGTGACACGGCATCCAAACTACCGGACTCCATGAAATTTCCTCCCGAGCACGCAATCTCCGACTGTCAACAATCCTATCATCTTCATCTAGCAACAGAATCCTCTGAATCTCATCTTGGATAAGGAGAGATCCCCTCTGGTAGCATAGCAATCCCGCTGCCAAGAGATTCGAGATGTACAGCTCTCCTCGCTCCGATCATCAGCCTCTAGGGGCTCGCCGTCGCGCGAGCTCTCATCCCCGTGGAGGCCGTCGTCGCCCGCCGCGCCGCCTCTCTGATCGCCTTTCTGTTCGCCGCTCAGGTTGCGTGTCACGCGAACCATCCTGGCCGCCATGTGTGGCTGATCAATCCTCCTGATTTCTTATGTATTGAACGACTTGTGGTGTTTGAATAAAATGGAGTGTTTGATCCTAAAAAAAACATACAACAAATGTACAAGACTTCTTAAACCAGCCTTAGACAGTCACATATGCTCACGTGGACGTTTGTACTTATCTCAAAAAAAAAAAAGTGGACGCTTGTACAGGACAGTCTCCTCCTGCCTCTGGAGCTCATCCCGGGCGCCGCTCACCAGCACCCACACCTCGCAGATCTTCTCGACGGCGCTTTCAGTTTCAGAGGTCGACAGCGGTTGACGCCCGCGACGTGGGTGGGCGCCATCCTTCCAGTGGTGATCGTCTCTTTCGCCGGTGGTGATCGTGGAGGTACTCCTTCCTTCCGCGGGCTTTCACCCTAGGCACGACGGCTCCGTTCAGATATATGGTCTGTTCGCAGGTTGGCTCCGAAGGCGATCATCTATCCTCCTGAGGCATCCCCCGTAGGCCAGGCTCTCTTTGCAGGTCGGATGTCTGCGGAGGTTGCCATATGAAGCAACTGACTGGGAAAGAGGTAGCTAGCTAGAGGGGGAGCATCGTCATGACATGCGGGTTCTCCTGTGTTGAAATCAGAAAATGGGTTCAGAAAAATCACCATTGAGATTCTAGGATTGTACGTACTAGGCTACTGGGCTTAATTAGTTCAGTACAAATGATTTGAAAGGAAATATGGACTAACAGAAATAGTGAAATTTTGAGCGGAAAAAGGCCATAAAAGTTAAAGCATAATTGAGGTTCTTACCACTTTTATTATGGAATTGAGTAGGCCGTCAAAGTTGCAGCTGCTATTATTTAACGCACCCTGACCCTGCAGCTTTGAAATTCCAAAATCATACACATCAGTCTGTTCAGGCACAATAGCACCATCATAGCTAAAATCTCCATTGTTCAGTCTTTGGTCTTGTCTCGTGCCATCCATTCTATGTCTAGAGTTGCTTGCAACTCCAAACTGCAAGTATTTCGAATGTCTGTCGGTATCATGAGGAGGGAGCAGCATTGTACTACCAGAAGAACTAGCTCCACACCTGCCACTGCTGGCTGCTATGAGGCTCTCAGAAGGGCAAGCACCAACAGTCATTCTTTCTGAAAATATCCCCTTTTGGTCCATCCCTTGTTCTTCAGCGACAAAGCTAGCATCCAGCTTTGTCGCGACAGCGCCGTGGAACGAGATGTGCAACGGTAACTTGTCAACAGAAAATCCATCACCAATTGGAAGAGCACCCTGCTGAGACCTTTCAAGCAATCCTGAACTCGCAGTTTGTATTCCTATTGATGGATGGGCTCCAACTTTGACATGTGGAGTGCACTCCAAAAGATCTTCTGGTGGCAGTGAACTGCCTGTAATTCTCTGGAATGTGCCAGGCATAGTGTTGGCCAGAGCACCCCCGGAAAAGACAGAGCACAGATCACTGGTTTCTTGATGGATCCACTCCTGCTGGAGCCGGGGCTGCCCAAGCGACGATGCGGTCAAGCCTTGCGTTAGATCTGCGTGTTGATTGTCTTGTAAGCTCACAATGTGAAACTTATTTGTGTCGCCAGCGCAGTGGCTTACTTCGCCATTGTTGCCAGCACAGTGAATTCCCTTGGGAGAAGCAAGGTCCTGAAGCCCAAATGCTGCTGCACCAGCACCACTCACCAGTCCATGTGGATTAAAAGATGGAGGAGCAGCAGAAGGGGCAAAGGGTTGATGATAACTATGAAGTCCATATGCTCCCATGTGCATAAAGGGGTCTCTGCCTCCAAAGGCAGCGGCAATGCTGGCTTGTTGTGATGCCACAGCACTTAGCCGTCTGAGGTATAGCCTGTACTTCTGCATTGGCACATATATAGTCAATCGCAGATCACAATTGCATACGTTTCATGCATGAGATATATAATCATAAGAGTTCTAGAAAATAAGATCTACTCCCTCTGTTTTATATTAACATCTGACGAATTTTCTTAACTACAATGAACTTGTACAGCTGTACTACCGAAATACTCCTACTGCATTAAACTTGTACAGCAGTACATACTACTAATTTATGTCAGATCTAATCTACTAGTCTACACGGTTGGGGAAGGAATAACATAAGCAAGCAGCTATTTATATTAGATCAGTCTTGCTATATCCGTGAGATCTTACGTTGAAATCCGTGCAAATTTTTTCTTCTGTTTTTTCTTTTTCTCTTTTGCATGTTATGTCACTTGACTAAGACTTGGTTAAATCTCGGTCGACTTAGACCTAGCCACACCCATATTAGATATCTCCTTCAGGTTTTCTGAAAGATTCAGTATAACTGAATTGAATGTTCCATGCATATGTTTTGTTTCCAAACCACTGTGCTCTGCAACTAACAGGTGTGTCGATACTAATAAATACAATAAGGGATAAGGAATCTGTAGTCTGTAAATACGGACACATTTTCAAAAAAAAATGCTCAAAAGTTGGCCCTCTTAATTTGACACAGGAAAACAAGGACACTTTGCAGAAAAATTTCCCCAAAAGTTCTGCGAAAGTTTTTCTCTCTGTGCATCACATGCTCATGAATCATGAATGGAAGAGATAACACTCGAATAGTGAAAGGTGACGATGGAAGTAAATGCCATGGCACCGTACCTGCAGATGACTCGCGACATTTTCCCTGGTGAGCTTCTCGACGTTCATAAGCTCGAGTATTCTTTTAGGTACAGCCTCTGCACCAATCAGCAAGAGAGAAAGGACACAAGCATAAATGGGTCTGCAAGAACATTTAACAGAAAGCAAAAGGCAACGTGGTGACTGGTGAGGTGTTTTTTCTTACTGTCGATCCCGAGCTGGTTGACGGCAGCGACGAACTTCCGGTGCAGCTCCACTGACCACACCACCCTCGGCTTCTTCGAGGCCGCGGCGTTGTCGTTGTCCTCGCCTTCGTCTTCCTCCTCGTTGTGCAGTTCCTTCCTCTTCTTGCTGGCCCTGTTGCTCTGGTCAGACGACCTGTCACAGGTCGCCTGGCCGAGCCGGTGGTACGAGTCCCTACTGATCTCCTTGCAGAAATCAAGATTGTTCGGCTCACGGTTGCTGAATTTTCTCCTCACAACGTGCTGCCACACGTTCCGGAGCTCTTCGATGCGAACCGGTTTTAGGAGATAGTCACAGGCACCATGAGTTATCCCCTTGAGCACAGATTTAGTCTCTCCGTTCACCGATAACACTGCATGAGTTGAATGGTACGTACTCCCTCTGTAAACTAATATAAGAGCGTTTAGATCACTATTTTAGTATTCTAAACGCTCTTATATTAGTTTACGGAGGGAGTACTTCATTAGCACCCATCCATATTTTAACGTAACACATGGGACTTCATTAGCATTACTCAACAACAAGAAGTGCCATGATTATAGAGGAACTTGTGGACTTACTGATGACGGGGAGGTCCATTTCAAGCCCCACGAGCTCGAGGAGCTTGAAGCCGTCCATGTCGGGCATGTGGACGTCGCTGATCACCAGATCAAACATGTTCTTGTTCTCCCTTAACAGCCTCAGTGCAGTAGCAGCCTGGTTGGTGGTTGTTACTGTTAAAGAGACAGCAAGCAGGTGCTCTTATATCAGTTTACAGTTGTTGAAACTTGAAAGCAGAGGATGCATATAAGCTAACATATATATTACATTTATGTCTATGATATTGCAAGAGTGTTAAAACATCTGTAAAATTTATGTCTGTGATATGCATTTCAGAACATGGCAGATTGTTTTATACTCTGCATGTGACAGCCCTTGCAGTTTCAGAAGCATTTTAGATTGTTTTATACTAGTAGTAATTACTAGTTCACTATATAGTACTGTACAATGCAAATAGCAGAGCAAACTCTTTGGAACAGCATAAACAACATCAGATGACTGATAAGTGAAACTAGAATTAACTAGCTGCAGGTAATATGGCTGCAAGGGTTGTCACATGCATATGACGACCCCGCAAAAAAAAAAAAAAAAACTGCAGGTAATATGGCTTACAACACAATGAAGTTTCTTATTTAAAAGAAAGAAGAGAATGAAGTGCAAGCAGGCACTGACCATGATACTGGCAGCGCCGGAGGAGGACCTCCAGAACCTTGAGGCACACGGGGTCGTCATCGACGGCGAGGACCCGCATGCCGACGGGGAACTGATCCCTCTCCCTCTCCCTCTCCATCAACCCCTTCCTGCCCTCCATCATCATGTCGTCCAAAAGCATCCCAACCTCTCCCAATTCAGAGCAACTAGTACAATGGAAGCACCTCCTACCTAACCCTATAGGCAGCAACTCCCAATTGACCCAATCCCGAGCAAGAACGAGGCCTAGGCGAGCACAACCGAGCCAACCCTGAGAAGCTAATGGCGGGTAAGGAACCTAGAACACAACGCACCACCTGAACACAACAGAGGGGAAAGCTAGAGCCCCAAACAACCTAGAACCGAAATTACTCCGGGAAGAAGAAAATATCAGAGACGGGAGGAGAGGATCAGGTGGATTTGGATTCCGGCACACCGGCGGTGACGAGATGGGAGGAGAGGCAAGAAGTTGAGAAAGCAAAAGGCCAGAGGACCAAGCGGGACAGAGGAAAAAAGAAAGGCAGAGACAGACAGTGACACTCTGGGTGACCAAGGGAGCAAGCAAGCCCTGCCCGTGCTCTCAGCTCAGCTCAGCAAGCAACCGAGGCAGGCAAAGGGAGAAGATGACGAGGAGGAGGAGGAGGAGGAGGAGGAGGAAGCAACCAAACCACCGCAGGAGCAGCACCAGCAGCAGCAGCACGCTTGGTGAGGTGGGGAGGGTGTTGTTTGGGGAGGTGGAAGGGGCGAGCAGTGCAGAGCGAGATGGCGATGGAAAGCAAAGTTTTGGACTGTTGGTGACTGATTTTATAGGGGGTCAGTCAGAGTGGGAGTGGTGACAACTGACAAGACTTGCAAATGATGCAAGACTACGAGAGCAGCCGTCGGACCCACACAGGCCACAATCTTCCAATGGCATGGCAGTTGGGGGAGCTTGCTTGCCATGGTTGTTTTTCACTCATGGTGATCTCTTTTTTTTAGAATCATTCATGCTGCTGAACTGAAAGCAAAAAATGCAAAATGATGATGCGAGAGAGAGAGAGAAGAATATCGAATATTAACTATGTGAACAGTAAATTCAAAAACAAATACTAGAAAATTCAAAAAAGTCTTTTTTGTCAACCAAATAATCAATTGCGCGACGTCCCGGCAACATTTCATGGTGTTCAGACATCTGAGGAGCTCTTGCAACAAAGCAAAATATGGTCTTAACAATGCGTTTTTTAAACTTTCTCACATGCCTGATTTTTTTTACTGAGGGCTATTCAAATGTCCAAACGCCATCAAATTTGACATTGACATTATACACTCGAGCAACATGCATGCCAAAAAGTTTGAATATTTTGCTGTTTTTTTATTTTATTAATGTCCATGCTCGAGAGCTGAATCGCTGCATCGGAAGAGTTCTCTGTAACACTAAGCTCCCCATTTTAAAGAGCACACATTAAATTGAGGTCTCCAATTAGACTTGGGTCACCCGTTTTTGACCGGGTCAACAATTTCTTAAAGCTTTCTCATTCAATTCTTATACAATATACGCTATGCTTCCTAATTTTTAAGGCCTCATAGTTAATTAAGGTAATAAATTTATAATTGGGTCAACCAATTTTGACCAGGTCAACACTTTCTCAAGCTCACCGATTCAATTATTTTAATTCACTATGTTCCCTATTTTAAAGCCTTTTCATTCAATTGAGGTACTCAATTTTGGATTTGCTTTACAATTTGACTGGGCCAACGATTTTTTAAATCAATCAGCAGCAACTGGCCTATAAAGACATATCAATCCCGCGCACCATCCCACCATCTAAAAAAAGAAGCATCACCATGTGATATTGTAGCACCAATATAATAGTACATGCGATCACCGACATAGAAATTTCGCCACGTAAATATAAGTTGGTCAGCGGATAACACAGAATCACACCATGAAAACCCCACCAAATAAGAGTGTTTTAGATGAAAGTAAAACGCGCTCTATCATCTCCCCCACCCGCCAAACTAAGCATTCCATCAGTTCGAAATTATAAGGGGTACTAGTTTTGTACAAAGTCAAATTTCTTTAGCTTTGAGCAAGTTTAGAGCAAAAATATCGACATCCACAATATTAAACAAAAAAGTATGGAAATTCATTTCATGATGAATTAAAAAATACCGATTTGATATTACTGATTTTGATATATTTATCTACAAATTTGATCAAACTTAAAATATTTGACTTTTCAAAAAAGTAATACATCTTACATTTTAGAACTGAGTTATTTTTTTTAAAGAAACCCACAACCACAACGGCGTAGCAAAATGCGTCCAACCCCTTCTAGTATATACTACTCCTATCCAGTGGTCATGGGGAAAAGTAGATTGAAGGTGCTCTCCGCTCACTGATTGCTATTTTGGGCTCAACACAATATGGTACTGCACTTTGTCTGGCTGAAAGCGTCAAACTAATCTTGTTAGATGCCTGGAAAGCACTCCGTTGCTGTCGTGTGATGCACACAAATGAAACTACTATAAGGAACGCCTCAATGTTTAATAATAATTATCTAACTATTAAAAAACATATTTAAAAACTCTAAGGCATCATAATTGATTGCCATTACTTATGGGTGGGGCAAGCTCTTCTATTCTCGTTCATGGTTTCTCCATTACCCAGTTGATCTTCCTCCCGCAACTCTAGCATAGTCATCGTATCGGTCCGACTGCCATAATAACCGCCAGTGGCGGAGCTAGCCGAGAATAG